>NC_088242.1:71781917-72113167 GCF_036934945.1 Oncorhynchus masou masou
CTGAAATTATGCCTTTGATTAAAAGAGCCCCGCACTCAAGAGTAGGTCTATGTGACAGAACCCTTCCCTGACTGGGAGAGCCCCCAACGCTCAGAGAGAGAGAAAAGACACCACCCACTCCCCCAGTCCTCCTGCCCCCAGATGAGAGGGGGGGGAAAGGGGAGAAGAACAAGAGAGCTGCCTTGGAGTGCCCATGCTGCTCCATCATTTGATATGAATTTTCACTGTCGTGACTTGACTTTAACATTAATCTGAAGACTGTTACTTATCTAATTAACTAACTATGTTTAATTGTTACCTGATTAAATTAATCAATTAACAACTAACTCATCAGGATCTGGGACACCACGAGAGCAGTTCTTTAAAGAGTTACCATCTCCCGAATTAAACTCTAAAAGATGTAACTATCACATCTATAAACAGTCAACTTATTAATCATATCCTAGTATCATATCGTCATTCTGAACAGGTGTAACCTCCTTGCATATTCAAAGACCCAAGCCTTACTTATGATTCAGTACTACACAAATTGGTTTAATTATTTATTTACCAGATAATTAAATAGGAACACAGGATAAACATACACACTCTGCGGAATGACAACAACATTGATGCTTGTTAAAGAAAAGATGGAAAGAGGGACAGAGACACTGGTACATTCAGAAACTACTCACACCTACAGTAACCATATACTTTGCACACAAACCGTAGCACGCTATGAGTAAGAAGTCATGAATGTGTTAATGTTCCCTCGGTGAAAAGAGCAGCCTTGGAAAGGGGGTTGGGCCTTTTCGTGGCACACTTGTAAGGCTCTGATTGTCCGAAATGGTTCCAACAAGTCTTCTACTGTTGTCCTTCTTCGTAGTTGTCTCGTATCCTGTGACTTGTCGTGTAGTCCTGTAATAGCGTGTGTATAGGTGGCAGGAAAGTCAGGCACAGGAGAATCGAACTTGGTATAAATGGAGTCGTTTAATAAACTTAACAAAACTCCAAAAACAAAATGACAAATAAATAAAAGTGGGTACAAGAACCCGTCACGCACCAATACATAATACACGAACATAGAAACAAACAATCTCCGACAAGGACATGATGGGAAACAGAAGGTTAATTACACAACATGTAATTGATGGGATTGGAACCAGGTGTGAAGGAAGACAAGACAAAACCAATGGAAAATTAAAAATGGATCAGCGTTGGCTAGAAGATTGGTGACGTTGACCGCCGAACATCGCCCGAACAAGGAGAGGGACCGACTTCGGCGGAAGTCGTGACAAGTCCTGAACTGAAATACAGAGTTGATTTTCCTTCCATTCGGTCTTGAAGATACTTTATAGCAGCGATAGTAGTGATAGTCCACCTTCTCCGCCTCCAGCTCTTCTTTGGGGCGGCGATAATCTCCTGGCTGTGCCCAGGGTCCTTTACCATCCAATTCATCCTCCCATGTCCATTCCTCTTAGCGCCGCTGTTGACCGTTACCACGCCGCTTGGTCCTGTTTTGGTGGGTGGTTCTGTAACGGGATTCTTCTGGTGAAGCAAACTATGGTCAGGGTGTGACAGTCAGGGACAAGATTGTAGACCTACACAAGGCTGGAATGGGCTACAAGACCATCGCCAAGCAGCTTGGTGAGAAGGTGACAACAGTTGGTGTGATTATTCGCAAATGGAAGAAACACAAAAGAACCGTCAATCTCCCTCGGCCTGGGGCTCCATGCAAGATCTCACCTTGTGGAGTTGCAATGATCATGGGAACGGTGAGGAATCAGCCCAGAACTACACAGGAGGATCTTGTCAATGATCTCAAGGCAGCTGGGACCATAGTCACCAAGAAAACAATTGGTAACACATTACACCGTGAAGGACTGAAATCCCGCAGCACCCGCAAGGTCCCCCTCCTCAAGAAAGCACATATACAGTGCCTTGCGAAAGTATTCGGCCCCCTTGAACTTTGTGACCTTTTGCCACATTTCAGGCTTCAAACATAAAGATATAAAACTGTATTTTTTTCTGTGAAGAATCAACAACAAGTGGGACACAATCATGATAGTTTCAGAGGTCCGTTAAAAGCGCAGAGAGCATCATGAAGAACAAGGAACACACCAGGCAGGTCCGAGATACTGTTGTGAAGAAGTTTAAAGCCGGATTTGGATACAAAAAGATTTCCCAAGCTTTTAACATCCCAAGGAGCACTGTGCAAGCGATAATATTGAAATGGAAGGAGTATCAGACCACTGCAAATCTACCAAGACCTGGCCGTCCCTCTAAACTTTCAGCTCATACAAGGAGAAGACTGATCAGAGATGCAGCCAAGAGGCCCATGATCACTCTGGATGAACTGCAGAGATCTACAGCTGAGGTGGGAGACTCTGTCCATAGGACAACAATCAGGCGTATATTGCACAAATCTGGCCTTTATGGAAGAGTGGCAAGAAGAAAGCCATTTCTTAAAGATATCCATAAAAAGTGTCGTTTAAAGTTTGCCACAAGCCACCTGGGAGACACACCAAACATGTGGAAGAAGGTGCTCTGGTCAGATGAAACCAAAATTGAACTTTTTGGCAACAATGCAAAACGTTATGTTTGGCGTAAAAGCAACACAGCTCATCACCCTGAACACACCATACCCACTGTCAAACATGGTGGTGGCAGCATCATGGTTTGGGCCTGCTTTTCTTCAGCATTGACAGGGAAGATGGTTAAAATTGATGGGAAGATGTATGGAGCCAAATACAGGACCATTCTGGAAGAAAACCTGATGGAGTCTGCAAAAGACCTGAGACTGGGACGGAGATTTGTCTTCAACAAGACAATGATCCAAAACATAAAGCAAAATCTACAATGGAATGGTTCATAAATAAACATATCCAGGTGTTAGAATGGCCAAGTCAAAGTCCAGACATGAATCCAATCGAGAATCTGTGGAAAGAACTGAAAACTGCTGTTCACAAATGCTCTCCATCCAACCTCACTGAGCTTGAGCTGTTTTGCAAGGAGGAATGGGAAAAATGTCAGTCTCTCGATGTACAAAACTGATAGAGACATACCCCAAGCGACTTACAGCTGTAATCGCAGCAAAAGATGGCGCTACAAAGTATTAACTTAAGGGGGCTGAATAATTTTGCACGCCCAATTTTTCAGTTTTTGATTTGTTAAAAAAGTTTGAAATATCCAATTAATGTCGTTCCACTTCATGATTGTGTCCCACTTGTTGTTGATTCTTCACAAAAAAATACAGTTTTATATCTTTATGTTTGAAGCCTGAAATGTGGCAAAAGTTCGCAAAGTTCAAGGGGGCTGAATACTTTTGCAAGGCACTGTACATGCCCGTCTGAAGTTTGCCAATGAACATCTGAATGATTCAGAGGACAACTGGGTGAGTGTTGTGGTCAGATGAGAACAAAATGGAGTTCTTTGGCATCAACTCAACTCGCCATGTTTGGAGGAGGAGGAATGCTGCCTATGACCACAAGAACACCATCCCCACCGTCAACCATGGAGGTGGAAACATTATGCTTTGGGGGTGTTTTTCTGCTAAGGGGACAGGACAACTTCACCGCATCAAAGGGATGATGGACGGGGCCATGTACCGTCAAATCTTGGGTGAGAACCTCCTTCCCTCAGCCAGGGCATTGAAAATGGGTCGTGGATGGGTATTCCAGCATGACAATGACTCAAAACACATGGCCAAGGCAACAAAGGAGTGGCTCAAGAAGAAGCACATTAAGATCCTGGAGTGGCCTAGCCAGTCTCCAGACCTTAATCCCATAGAACATCTGTGGAGGGAGCTGAAGGTTAAAGTTGCCAAACGTCAGCCTCTAAACCTTAATGACTTGGAGAAGATCTGCAAAGAGTAGTGGGACAAAATCCCTCCTGAGATGTGTGCAAACCTGGTGGCCAACTACAAGAAACATCTGACCTCTGTGATTGCCAAGTACTAAGTGCTAAGTCATGTTTTGCAGAGGGGTCGAATACTAATTTCCCTCATAAAAATGCAAATCAATTTATAACATTTTTTATATGTGTTTTTCTGGATTTTGTTGTTGTTATTCTGTCTCTCACTGTTCATATAAACCTACCATTACAATTATAGACTGATCATTTCTTCGTCAGTTGACAAACGTACAAAATCAGCAGGGGATCAAATACTTTTTTCTCTCACTGTATCTTTTGCTCGAAAGGGGCAGTTCTGGCAGGCTGGCACACTCCGTGACCTCACACCGGGGCAGTGACTACTCACCGTGCAAAGTTATATAAAACAATGATCTCTTATAGCTTCTCAAATCACATCCCTCTCTGAATAAAAAACACTTTCATAACGTTTCATATTACATGCACAATGCATTGTATGGAAACTTCATATATGTAGTGGGTATACTTTCCAAGTTACAGTATTTCCTTTATAACATTTTTAATGACATAACAAAATAACAAACAAAATGGCACTAGTATTCTATAGATCGCCTTTGAACATTCCCCACATTAGTTTCAGCAAGAAAAAGGTCTGTTGAGACAAAGCACATTCCTTTGGTGAATTTGGAGAGCGCAAGACTGGATCTTCTCCCTTGATTTACAACAGGATGTGAGTTGTTAATCCCCACTAGTTCTTTCCTTCCCACTCTACGGGTGAAAGGGGGTCTAATTTAAGTTATTCATTGCAAACCTGATCTGACCTATTTTGATTCTTGTGGACAGTCATGATGTCACCAAGCTGCTCCACCAATCCGTCAAATTTTCAAGATGAAAGACAGTTACACCAACATTTGAACCAATATCCACGGCAACTGAACACAAAAGGGTGTATTTTGCAAAGGTTCAAGTCTGTTTTGTATGATATAAGAGCACGCTGGATGGAGCATGAAATGGCATAGAATGAGATGAGCGATGCTTGCCATGGAGAAGTCTCTGGCTGGGAAGACTTTGGGCTCTGTCTTCTCAGAACCCAGGTCACAATCAGAGGCTCTGTCTGAATAATTGATCAATACGTGAGAAGTGAAAACAGAAATGCTGCTTATCACTATGTTTCCCCTCTCCCCCTGTAATGTGCATGGAATCCCACAGATCTGTCAGCCACATGCAAAGCTCCACTGAGCTGAAAGGCCTCCAAGTTCATTTCAATTATTCAACATCCCTCCAAGATGATGAATTATTGAGATAAAAAGTATGTTCCCATATACGGCCATGTAGTCTGCTGTAGACATCGCCCACTCTCTGGACGCGTCAGGGAGCTAGCTGTGTTTGTGTGAAAAATCAGTGAGACAGAAACTGTTCAACTCATGAACACCCATAACCGTGGGCGATAGAGGAAGCAGTGATAAACCATATTTGACAGGCTGAATTAATGACAGGTGAAATCAAAAGGAATGCTTGTTATGTCAGCTATTATATGGAATATTCTGCTTGAGGATGTATCTCAACCTCAAGTTTATAAACTGTATGTTCAGATCAGTCAGCACCATAGAAGTATATTTATGAAAAGAATATTAATTGTTGCCTCCATACCTTGCCAAAGTTCTGGGCTCAAGAGAGTGGGTTTTCTCCCTAGGATTGAAATTGAAAGTGTTGTAGTTATAACTGCCATCTGTTGACATGCTCATCCAGCCAGCTCAAGTCCAATCACCCTCTATGATGGTGTGAATTGTACCCAGGCCTCTGAAGAGGAGTTTGGGTTCACTTTTCTTGGCTTGAATGGGAGAGGAAACAGATGATACAATTAATTATCAATAGCTGCCTCAGTAAATCAAAGGCACTTTGGCAGCCCATGACAAAATCCCAGTGAAACTGCCTGAGTGTCTTAGCCATCTCCTCATCTCCCATTCTCAACAACTGCTCTCGCCTGCCTCCCCTCCATCCACAAGGTGTTTGAATAGACTGTTCAAATATTTTCACTGTTGATTCCCTCCCCTCCTTTTTAGTATGTAGGCAACCTCTCTCTGGAAGAGAGCAAATCCTCCTGACTGACCGGATTAGGCTCTCCTCCCCATCACCTCAGTTATAATGAGAGTTGGCTGGGTCCGAGGCAGGGAGACCGGGGTAATAGTACCTCATTATCTCCCTGCCCATGCCGATGCTGGCCTCTGTATTCATGTTTGTGGTGAGTCTCTTGATTTCTTATGGCAGGGTAAACATTTACCCAGCAGAGAGGGGCTAGGCCATTAGGCACTGGGGAGCTGTTGTAATGGAAAGAGGGCCCACTGGAGCAAGGCCCACCTCCCTCTTTAACAAAATAACTCACTCACGCTCACTTTGGCGTGAACCTTTTATTGGAATTTACAACTGTCTGGAGACGATTCCTCTGCAGAGGTTGAACCTTGACTGTGGCCTCACATAACAAAGGCCATTAGGCAAGGTTTTTACAAGCTTGAGAAAGCTAGACAGACCCTGTGGACAAGCAATGAGTTTTCTAACAGCTAAGAAAAATGTGTTTCCATTCTGTTAAACAAATAGTGACCGACCTGAGTAGTACTGGTGGCCATCATGTTGATGTAAGGGTGTTTGCTTTGTGAAATCAATTAGGTCAAATACACTTTGCGTACACAGATATCGTTGACATACAGTTAATTTACTGCACATGGCCCAGTGCAAGTTATGTGTATGATACATTAACTCACTACATTATTGTATGACTGCGTTGGCTGCCGTCGGTGAGTGATACAACTATTATCACTGATCGTTTATGACACGAACAAGTGAGCACATTACCTATCTATCTCAGATCTATGAACAAGTGAGCATTTCACATATCTATCTCAGATCTATGAACAAGTGAGCACATTACCTATCTATCTCAGATCTATGAACAAGTGAGCATTTCACATATCTATCTCAGATCTATGAACAAGTGAGCATATCACATATCTATCTCAGATCTATGAACAAGTGAGCATTTCACATATCTATCTCAGATCTATGAACAAGTGAGCATTTCACATATCTATCTCAGATCTATGAACAAGTGAGCACATTACCTATCTATCTCAGATCTATGAACAAGTGAGCATTTCACACATCTATCTCATTTGAGCACACTATCTATCTCAGATCTATGAACAAGTGAGCATTTCACATATCTATCTCAGATCTATGAACAAGTGAGCATTTCACATATCTATCTCAGATCTATGAACAAGTGAGCATTTCACATATCTATCTCAGATCTATGAACAAGTGAGCATATCACATATCTATCTCAGATCTAGGAACAAGTGAGCATTTCACATATCTATCTCAGATCTATGAACAAGTGAGCATTTCACATATCTATCTCAGATCTATGAACAAGTGAGCATTTCACATATCTATCTCAGATCTATGAACAAGTGAGCATATCACGTCTATCTCAGATCTATGAACAAGTGAGCATATCTATGAACAAGTGAGCATATCACATATCTATCTCAGATCTATGAACAAGTGAGCATATCACTATCTCAGATCTATGAACAAGTGAGCATTTCACATATCTATCTCAGATCTATGAACAAGTGAGCATTTCACATATCTATCTCAGATCTATGAACAAGTGAGCATATCACGTCTATCTCAGATCTATGAACAAGTGAGCATATCACGTCTATCTCAGATCTATGAACAAGTGAGCATATCACATATCTATCTCAGATCTATGAACAAGTGAGCATATCACATATCTATCTCAGATCTATGAACAAGTGAGCATATTACATATCTATCTCAGATCTATGAACAAGTGAGCATATCACATATCTATCTCAGATCTATGAACAAGTGAGCATTTCACGTCTATCTCTCCATCTTCATCTTTTCATCTCTCAATGTCTTATAATACCTTTATACTGTGATCGGCAAACGATACTGCAAACCTACAAAAAGAGACTCTGTTCCCTTCTCAGAATAGAATCCTTCCTTCTGATATTACTTCTATTGTAAAAAAAAAAAACTACTGTATTTGTTCTCACATTATTCTTGACTACATGTTCAAAAAGAATAAAGGTATATTGTTTTCTCTCAAACATGATATTTTAATAGGTATTTTATGGGACTTTGAATGCGGTAAAGGTAGTGGTAATGAATGCATACATCATGCAGTATACCCCTGTCTACCCTGACTGAAGTTGCAGCATCTCTGTTCCGCCTCTCCACTGATTTAGAATATTTCTCATATTTCTGTAATTGTTAGGTATTTTACTTGCACATTAATTAAAATCTGACCTCCCACTGAGCTACCCACCATTTTCTGAACCTGTAATATCAAGTATTTGAGATTTATTGTTCAAAGGCCTTTTCAAGGACCCACTGGTCACGTACTTGTTCATGGCCTGATAACCCACTTTGCCTCCCCACAAGCTCTGCTAATTAAGAACTCAATTAGAGCCCTTTTTCTGTGCCTGTTGCCTGAAAGCTCATGTTGTATTATTGATATTCTGGCTACTGCAAGTGTAGGATTTTTGTTTTTAATAAATTCATTGAAAATACATTGTTAACTATGATACAGTATCACAGGAGGCTGGTGCGGGGAGGATGACTTATAATAATGGCTGGAATGGAGTAAATGGATTATTTTTTTTACCTTAATTTTACTAGGCAAGTCAGTTAAGAACGAATTCTTATTTTCAATGACGGCCTAGGAACAGTGGGTTAGCTGCCTGTTCAGGGGCAGAACAACAGATTTGTACCTTGTCAGCTTGAGGATTTGAACTTGCAACCTTTAGGTTACTAGTCCAACACTCTAACCACTAGGCTACCCTGCCTCCCCGGATGGCATCAACCGCATGGAAACCACGTATTTGATACCGTTCCATTAATTGCATTCCAACTGTTACTATGAGCCTGTCCTCCGCAATTAAGGTGCCACCAGCCGCCTGTTGACAGTATACACTCCAGATGGATTTGACAATAAGAAGTGTGCACTTCTTAATAATCATTTATAATTTCATCAAGTCAACATCCCATTCATCTTTTAGGAGAAATAGTTTGAGTAGCAAGGTGACTGGAACAATGGACCAACTATGTTACCCCAAAAAAGGGATGGTGACACTATCACAGCTCACGCTTGTTGTTATAATCAAGTCATTAGTAAAACAGAATAAATAGATTACTAAATACACAAACAATTGTATTGTGGCCAGATCAGACCTACTGGGCACACACTCGTTGAATCAACATTGTTTCCAGGTCTTTTCAATGAAATGACGTTGAACCAACGTGGAATTGATGTCTGTGCCCAGTGGGGAGGGCTGTTTTACATGACCCATAGGGAATAGCATGTCAAGCATTTCTCCTAAAACTTCACTAGGAATTCTGTGCTCTGTATTCCTGAGTAAAAAGGCAATGCAAAGGAGCCTGCACAAGTGGACTACCATAGACATTCCCAGGTAGCACACCACCTGCATTCAAATTAAGGCTGCTAATCTGAAGAGTCAAATTGGAATTCAGATTCTATTAAGAAGCCATGCCCAGCAGCAAGTAACTCAAAACGGGCCCAGTGCAATGGGAAAGGAAACCATTACAGGGGAAACATATTAAATCACTGCTGATCTATTTGCTGAAGATAAACTTAGCATATGTCTCTGAGTGTTGCCTGGCTGGCCAGGGCACTTACCAATGAAGATGACTTTCTGGGAAGTTGAGTAAAAAGACAAGTCAGGATCGAAGTCAAGGTGATATGTGCACTGCAAAAGTGATGAAATCTGTTCCTAACCGGGAAGAATTTTGGTTGGCTTCAAAGAAGACTTCATATAGCTCACTATTTAATGAAAAGCTACATTACTCAATAATCCCCAATAAGTGAATATATCTTTATTTATTTATTTCACCTTTATTTAACCAGGTAGGCTAGTTGAGAACAAGTTCTCATTTGCAACTGCGACCTGGCCAAGATAAAGCATAGCAGTGTGAACAGACAACAACACAGAGTTACACATGGAGTAAACAATAAACAAGTCAATAACACAGTAGAAAAAAAGAAAAAAAGAGAGTCTATATACATTGTGTGCAAAAGGCATGAGGAGGTAGGCAAATAATTACAATTTTGCAGATTAACACTGGAGTGATAAATGATCAGATGGTCATGTACAGGTAGAGATATTGGTGTGCAAAAGAGCAGAAAAGTAAATAAATAAAAACAGTATGGGGATGAGGTAGGTAAAATTGGGTGGGCTATTTACCGATAAGACTATGTACAGCTGCAGCGATCGGTTAGCTGCTCAGATAGCAGATGTTTGAAGTTGGTGAGGGAGATAAAAGTCTCCAACTTCTGCGATTTTTGCAATTCATTCCAGTCACAGGCAGCAGAGAACTGTTGTTGGTGGTTTGTTGAATAAACGTGACAACTCCATGCTTTCTAAACTAGCTGAACTTCAGAACCACTTTGGATGAGTATCCAGTGTTGTGTTGGTTTTACTCATAATGCAGGATTGAGAGAGAAGACAAACACAACCACAACTACCCTATTACCACCTGTGAAGAGACATCCAAAGACCAAGACGTCTATTGTTCCCCCATATGCAGCTCTTGTCTGTTGATTTCTCATTTGCTGCTGTTTGACTCCTGACATTTCATCAGGGTCTCATCCCCGGGCCAGGCATGAGCCATCATCAGGCCATATCAGGCATGGCGAAGCAATCACAGTGGGGCCTTTCTTTAGTCATGGTGTGTAGTCACACTGGCTGTGTGTGCATGTGGGAAGGGTGTTTATCCCCTTTCTCAGGACCTGCCTCTGACTCTGGGCTGGAACTGGAGCTCCTCTGGAGTGTGGCGGTAGAGAGAGGACAGATAGGGAGAGAAGGAGCCATTGTCAGCCACAGCAGGGTTGGCCTTCTGTAACAGTGCTCACGCCACACCATGATCAGCCTCAGCCTCACAGAGACTTCAAGACATACCTGGGCATCACCAAGACGTGGCTTAGAGTTAGGATCCACAGACCGCTCATTCTGAGTCTGAGCCATCATTGCCTTGTCAGAGAGATGTGTTATTCTTATGCTCATCACACTACAGGCCTGTTCAATCCTGTTGTGAGCTGCAGAGCTTGAAGGCAGTCACATGGGTTGTGGATTCATGATGGTGATGTACAGTAGGGGTAGCAGAGTGATCCATGGTGCAGTGACACTGACTGTCATTTCAAAGCTACCATACTGTATGTATTTACCCTTAGGTCTCTCTCAAACCCCGAATCATCTGTTTTCAAACTAAATTGGTTGAAATGATAGTGCTGTATACTATCAAGCATATTTACATTAGTATCTTACTGTTTTAAAGAAATGTGGCCCAGTATCCACATACTTGCAATACATGTTCATCAATATTGCACAGGATGTGCCTCGGATGTGCATCCTCACTCCAGAAGTCTAATGTGGTCTGGTAAAGGCTTGTTCACTGGTTCAGTAGCAGAGTGCCTACAGAGAGGTGCTTACCGAAGTCTTGAATAATTATCCAACATGTTTCAGCTTGTCAAACACTAATTATTCCACTCTTTTAAATGACGCTCTCTTTCCCTTTAAATGAAGACTGGCAAAAGAGCCTAAATTATGTTTTTGGGAGACTGAACAGCATAATTCCCTAGCAGAGAGAGAGAGAGAGAGAGAGAGAGAGAGAGAGAGAGAGAGAGAGAGAGAGAGAGAGAGAGAGAGAGACCGTTCCAAACAGAGTTCCACTTTAAAGAAGCCACCCATTACTTGTGGAGTGACTTCTCTGTGTAGTTACCTGAGCTCCAGGTTTATTTTTACCCTCCCTACGTCCCTCCTCATTCTTTAGCGGCTTCAGGAGATGGCGTTAGTTTGGCTTCATCTCTGACAAAAGATAAATGAGCTCTGGGTCTGTGGTGATCCACTATGGCTGCCAGGGGGTTCCAAAATAGCAAACTATTTTTCATATGAGGTGAAGTGATATGGAGTACGATGCAGTAGGTGCTAACATTTACCATTTCATAGTATGCATTTCATTCTTTATTTTTGTATTACTTTATTTTAAAACTTAAAGTTGTCTGTTTTCATGGGGTAAGACAGTACTTTCTTACTATATACTTACAAAAGCCTGGCAGCAACCTCAACTCAAGGAATATTGCAAAGAGAGCATACAGTATCTTAATGATGTTACAATAAAAACATTTTTAAAAAGAACATGCTTGCTAAACAAATTGTATGTGAAAAGCTACTGGCCAAATTCAGGAATAATTGTGCACCATTACACATGCTGAGATAAGGAGAAAAGGAGATAAGGAGTTCTTAATTATTTTTTTTGTTGTCAATATGTAGATTCAGGTTTTCCTAACAAGCATGTCATGTGTTTAATATTTCCCCATCTACAGTTGGCTCTGTCATTACTATGCAACAATGTGTAGAAATTAGGATAGATTTGTAGAGTGTCACACATCCTTTGATAGCCTTTGGATCTCAGATGTGGTCATTAATCACCTTCGCTAACACAGAGGAGAGGTGAGGAAAACAATGGCAATGTGTTTTCATGGGGAAATGTCCTGTGTCAACAGGAGCTCCACCAACACTACCAGCTAAAAGAAACTTCCCCATTTAAATGAGGAGCTACAGAGCCGTGGAGGCTCTTTGAAGAAATGTGCTCGGCACAAACAAGAGCGAGCGGCAGCCTCTCCTGTGTTTTTATTAACAGACGGAACATGGCTGACACCTGATGGGTGATCAAACACAGATCCTCTCTCCCTGAATCCTCATGGGTGCTCATCTTTGTACTCTTCTCTCCACAGATGAATGTGCAGACCATGTTCCCGGAACACCCCTCCTCTCAATATTTACAAAAGCCTCTATCACCAGAATGTCTCCATGTTCTCTGTAAAGGGAAATTGTTCATGGGTGTTTCAGAATTATGCCTCTGTATTCACTATAACCTGTCATGGCTTAAGTTGTAATGCCACCCAGCATGTTTTGTGTCCTTCGATACATTCTGATTCCGATGTCCTGAAGTGAGAGGCATTCTGCTAAAGCATCCCTGAGTATGAAGTGCCTTCCTTGTAAGTCAAGGTGCCTTATAATGGAGAGGGCTTGTGTCTCACAGTAAGATAGGTCAATATGTTATTCAGGCCATAGGGATTCCATTGATGTGCTGCATGAGTGGCTGTTAGAGTGATATTAGCATGTGCATTACGATGGGAAGCAATCGGAGGAACACAGGCAGGTCGACGGACACACAGGAGATTTGCACTCTGAGGGACACGCCCTGTCACTGAGGTGAGATGATTTATGATTTATTTTCCAATAACTCCCAGCTTGCATTGAGCACTGGGCCCTCCTGTCAACAAACTGTGGGCACCACAAGCCCCAGCTCTCTCTCTCTCTCTCTCTCTCACTCACTCACTCACTCACTCACTCACTCACTCACTCACTCACTCACTCACTCACTCACTCACTCACTCACTCACTCACTCACTCACTCACTCACTCACTCACTCACTCACTCACACACACACACACACACACACACACACACACACACACATATATATATATATATATATTTAACAGCTTCTCTGTTCCTTCCAGAATTGAGCCAATAGGTGTGGGCGCCTGCAGGTAACATAATACAGCTTATTTGTACATGTTTATGTTGGGTAAGTGGAACAAGGCAAAGAATGGTGGGTAGATTAAAAAGCCACGACTGACAGAGCTCAAGTGGTTGGACTGAGATGGAGTCTGGCAAGCTCTGCACACCTGGGCCTCCAGGCAGATGGTTTGGGCTGGGGTTACATAACGCCAGGCACAGCCATATGTCTCTCCACCACACACAAACTACGTCAGGAAACCATAGGTTTCACTCCCATTGCAGCCCAACTGAGACCGAAGGCCAAGTGTGTTGCACCCTGATCCCAGACCAGCTGTTCAGCAAGTTTTTTTTTTCCTTATGTTGTCTCAGTGAAGGCTGGCAGGAAGACAGACAATGCTCCAGTGTATGGAGGAGTCAATGACCATGACCACAAAACATTACATCCAGATTGATATTGTACAGGCACTGTACAGTACTGTACTGCAGGGTATCCCAAACTCTGTCCTGGGGCCCCCCTGGTTGCACATATTGTTTTCTTCCCTAGCACTACACAGATGAATTCAAATAAGCAAAGGTTGATGATGAGTTGTCTATGTGAATCAGCTGTGTAGTGCTAGGGCAAAAACCAAAACACATTACATTCACTAAAGTGGTACAGACAATGAATTCCAAGATACATGAATTAGGTGTGGGATTTTAAGAAAAGATTGCCAATGTCGAAATAGTGATGTCCGCTTCCTGAACTTTGGTTATTGTTAGCTACAGGATTTAGTGAAGAAAGCTTAGGCAATCTCTGAGCTTCTTAGATTTTCAATCTTGACACGTTTTCCATGGTAGATTTCCCTATTATGGAAAAACTGGTTTGAGCAGAGAAGGCTTAAAACACACACACAGGGGCGGAGTGGGACAGAGATTCAGCCCTGTATATTTTGCCATATCAGCCCACATCATCGCACGTGCACAGGATCACTGGAACCAGAAGACCAGGGAACCACACTGCATGTGCTGCGCCCAGAAACCTCCTAGGGTAGGTAAAATTGTATTTTAAGGGTCCATAATAAACCCTTTATAAGGCATTTATAAGGCATTTGCAAACCATTTGCTCACCATGATTAATCATTACTCCCACATTTGTAAATGTTAGTAAGCTATTAAATTCACACATGTATATATATTTCCTTAAACATCCTGTGTTGTGTGCTTATTCGTTTACCAGGTACTGCAGGAATGTCTGCCAATGGCATGCCCGTCTTTTTGCGAAAAATTACACTGTTCCCCTCACATAAGCATGGTGGGTGTGGAAACAATTCAATTAACTTTAATTAATCACACAGGCAGATATAGTCATAAAGGATTATATACATACAGGTCAGTCCAAGTTAAAACCCAGGCAACAGTAAAAATAAAATGTAAAAAAAGATTACATTGGAAACTGTTGGAATAGCTTCCCATATGCCCACTATGTGCGTGGTGGCCATAAATATCATTAGTGACCTATTTCAAAAACAAAATGACCAAGTGGAGACCTGGATGGCAAGACAAATCAACGTAACCTATCCATGTAAGAAATGGTCTAAAATCAAACTCTTGGTTCAGACCTTTTAGGGGACATGGTGGAGAAACAGTGAATCCAATACAATTCTCTTCTCAGTAACAGATTATCAGTATCTCCCCCCTCCTAGGAGCCTGAACATGTTCAATACCAATGTATCTCAGAGAGCTGATGTTGTGACGAGCCTTCATGAATTGCGCAGCCACAGGGTTTCTCTGGTCAAGTGTCCTGATATTACTCCTGTGTTCTGCCATCCTTGTTTACAGGGCTTGTTTAATGTTTTCCTACATTTACCATATTTTTTGTAGAACATGTAATGCTACTCTTAATCTTAATGGCCATGCCCGTGATGGGGTGATTGAACATTGTGCATTTGTTCGTCTGTAATCTGTAATTACAGTCCGGCACATTGTCTAGGAAGGTGCTATGTGGCATTGGTGGAATATCAGACCTCACCACCATTTGCCGATGTTACTGGCGTATCTGAAGACTACCCAGGGGGTTCTTTAAAAGTACTTTCTAGTTGTGGGTCAGTGCTCAAGATGTGCCAGTGTTTTTTAATGATACAGTCAAACTGTTTGCCAAGTGAGGAGTGCTGAGGCTCTCATCCTGGGTCATATTTTTGTAACTGTCCTGTGCATCATGCAGCCATTCCACTGGGTAACCTTGATGTCTGAAGAGCTCATCCAGACAGTGAACTTGTTTATAGTCACTCTGTGTACTACAGATCCTGTGTATCGGCCATCCTGTAGAAACAGTGTGCGGGCCGTTCGGTTCTTTAGAAGTATTCTTTATTAGCCCACGTTTTTAAGGATCTGCATATTATCACGTTTGAAGGTAAGACCCAGGTGCAGACAGTGTTGAAGAAACAAAAGTTTATTATTTAAACCGGGGCAGGCAAACGACAGGTCAAGGCAGGCAGAGGTCAATGATCCAGAGAGGGTGTAAGGCAGCGGAACAGCAGGCGGGCTCAGGGTCAGGTCAGGCAGAGGTCGGTAATCCAGAGTAGAGGCAAAGGTACAGGACGGCAGCCAGGCTCAGGGTTGGGTCAGGCAGAGGTCGGTAATCCAGAGTAGAGTCAAAGGTACAGGACGGTAGGCAGGGTCGGGTCGGGCAGAGGTCGGTAATCCAGAGTAGAGGCAAAGGTACAGGACGGCGGGCAGGCTCAGGGTCAGGTCGGGCAGAGGTCGGTAATCCAGAGTAGAGGCAAAGGTACAGGACGGGAGGCAGGCTCAGCGTCAGGGCAGGCAGAATAGGTCAATACCGGGAAACTAGAAAACAGGGACTAAAGCAAAGACAAGAGCAAGGTAAAACACTGGTAGGTTTAAACGATCAAAACGAAATGGAACAGACAGACATAAAACACAGGTATAAGTACCCAGGGGATAATGGGTAAGATGGGTGACACCTGGAGGGGGGTGGAGACAAGCACAAGGACAGGTGAAACAGATCAAGGCGTGACACAAATCTTCCTAAATTGCACTGGTCACACGTATATAAAGAATTTATTAAGTATAAATAACACTCACTTTAGATTAGGGACTGCAAAAATACTTGACTTATGATTAGTACATGGTTTATTAATGTGTGAGTAATGATTAATGAACACACCATTTATAAATGCCTCAAAAAGGGTTTTGTTATGGATCCTTGTAAAAAAGTGTTAATTATCCTAGTTATTGAATAAACACATATGTTAGACAAAGAGGAAAATCAGCAGATAAATGCCTTATAGATGACAATTGGCTTATATAATACCTTATAAAAGCTTAAGTACACATTTCAGATTAGTGCCGGTCGTGTGTTTCCCTAGCCCACTTAGTTAAGTGTTTAAATATTAGGCTAAATATAGTTCAATAGAAGAAAACAGAGAGAGGAGAGAGAGAGTTCCTTAATGTTTTGGCTGTATAATCCAGCCAATGGCTACATTAAGGAACTGTCAGTCTCTCTCTCTCTCTCCCTCTGTTTTCTTCTATTGAATGCAATTTAAAACCTTCTGTGTTTGTCATAGAACGATGCCGGGACTAGTTTATGTGAATGTGGAAAGATTTCCAGCTTTGTGCTTTATCTGACAGTGCCTCGTATGCGTATCTTTCTGGCCAAGAATGATGGGCCTTTTTCAGCTAATGAAATAGGTGGGAAATCGGCAAGGCCGGTCAGCCTCGAGTGGCATGTAATCCGACACCAGAGTCACTGTTACTACAGCACAAGAACTAAGAGCCACTTGCTGGCTGAAGGGACTGAGATTCAGAAGCAAATAAACATTGATAAAACAATTAAAATACACAGACAGTCCCCGAATTGACCTTTAACAGAGGATTATTTAGCAATTATTTTGCATTCATTCAGTCTTTCATTGACTTGTATTTAACAAAAAGCAGTAGCACTGTATTTAATGTCTAATAGATTGCTATTGGCTTACGTATGTTTTATAAAAGCAATCTAACTACTTTTTAGGCTATTGCAAGTTCGTGCCTGTCATATCTGTTCCCCCGAATCCCCATTTCCATAATTATGCCTAAGTGTTAATTAACCTACTATTTCATACAATATACAGCCAAAATATTAGGCATAACTGGCAGCAGTAGGCTTACTGGGCTCCATGATCTGTGTCAGTGCAGTGTGTCTTTCTCTGTTTTCTTCATACCTCGACTGCAGCATCACTGTCCTCTGCTGCAGTGGTGGCAGCAGTTGATCTGTCATTTCTCACAGACACAGACACCAGCACTCGGACCAGCAGAACCAGAACTTTTAGTAAATAAATTGTTAATTTCACACATTTAGCAGCGTCGGCCTCAAGCGCCCTTTTTTTTGTCTCTAACTTTTTTGGGCGCCACCTTTCAGTTTTTTAAATCTCCCATACTAACTGAGTGACTGACAGAGAATCCGAGCGTGTCTCACTCTCTCTGATGATGCACGAGAGAGAGCGAAAGAGAGAGAAACCAATCCATGAGAATATTATCAGGGATTAACCATCCATGGGAAATTAGTGAATAAAACTGAAACTATAGACAATAGAGGGTAGGGTAGGTAAACAAGGTACTTCATCGTGTTAATCACTATAGACCCTGTACACTTTCCTTCCCCAAACATGCTAATGGCACTGCCAACCACGACTAAGAGTGGTTTGGAAATGATTGATTGCCAAAATTACATCAAGGTGACTTTCATTCAGTTTGATCGATAATAAGGAACACACTTAACAGGGGGAGTTCTGGTGTAAGAATTCATTCATCAGTTATACCTGCAGTCATTATCTTTTCCTTGGCTTTTTATGTAACTTTTAACAGAATATCAAGAGAGTAGAATTGGTCATGCACAGATATGGTAGCATATCTGAGCAAAGTGTATTTGATGGTGACTACTAGTTGCCAAAAGTTATTTTGCATTCTTATCTCAGCTCACTGGTCACCATAGCAGCACCCACCCGTAGCACGCGCTCCAGCGGGTATATCTCACTGGTCACCCCCAAAGCCAATTTCTCCTTCGTCCACCTTTCCTTCCAGTTCTCTGCTGCCAATGATTGGAACAAACTGCAAAAATCACTGAAGCTATCTTTAAGCACCTGTACATAGCCCATCTGTAAACAGCCCATCCAACTACCTCATCCCCATACTGTATTTATTTATTTATCTTGCTCCTTTGCACCCCAGTATCCCTACTTGCACATTCATCTTCTGCACAACTATCATTCCAGTGTTTAATTGCTATATTGTCATTACTTTGTCACCTTGGCCTCATTTGAACTCGCTGTATACAGACTTTTATTTTTTTCTACTGTATTATTGACTGTATGTTTGTTTATTCCATGTGTAACTCTGTGATGTTGTATGTGTCGAACCTCTGTGCTTTATCTTGGCCAGGTCACATTTGTAAATGAGAACTTGTTCTCAACTAGCCTGGTTAAATAAAGGTGAAATAAAAAATAAATAAAATAAAATTCAAGCCTTGACGTGAACTTGCCCCATGCATGGAAGGAAATGTTCAAAATTCAAATTGTGGATTGAATCTGACAACAACTGCAGCACGCAGAACAGCTTTGCCTGATTGCCTGTTGAGCAGGTTCCCCCTCCCGTCATTCCGCTCCCTGTCTCCCATCCTCTTGGGCCCTGTGTCTAAACAGCTGTGCTGGCTCCGGTCACACACTCCTTGTATGCGACTGTATGAGAGGGTCAGCCCAGCTGTAGAGATGAGAGCTCTGTCTCTCTCTGTCCATTTGGCCCAGTGCCCCCTGACTGGCCTGCACACAGAGCACACTGTGCCTATGGGCTAAAGCAACACATACAAAGAGCGCCCCATGTGTGAGACCACAAATGAAAGATCAAACATCAATGTTCACCATAGGGCCTCTGAGCAAGCTGTTAATCACACTGAACATAATGTGTTCCAGTTGAGAGAAGAGGATCCCCAGTGTACGCCAGTCAAGTGTGTATTTTTTATTCAAGTTTAAAAAAAAGATCCACACAACAGGGGATGTGTTGGATTGAAAAGGGAAATGCAGCAGTGGACAGAACAGATGGAAAGGGTTTTGGTAGGCGCAGTGTAGCTGGCATATACCTGTACGTCTTTGGGTCATTCCACCAATTCAGTACCTTTTGAGAAGAGTAACTTGGTCTAAAGACACTTTGTCATAATGAGCATATGTTCAACTTCATAAAAAAACATGTTTCCCCATCTCAAGAGGTATTTTTTTTAAATACTATAGTTAGTGCCTATTGCATGCTAAATAAAGTAACACGGTTGACAATTTCATCTTAAATCATCCATGAATCCTGTTGTGGAAACTTGTTGTGTGCAACAGGGAGTGGCAATGAAATATAATATAACCAAAAAATATGAATTGTTAAAAAATGTCTAGCCTGTCTATCTATGGGTAACAGGGTTGATGCATTATGCTCGAGCCCCTCAGTTTTTCACCCCAAAACACCAGAAAATGGCTAAAAACAGTAGAACCAGCTCACCTGCTTCTACACTATGATTTGACTATTAGATGTTCAATGTTTCTTTTGAAAAAACAATTTTTAAATAATGAATTTCACCATATTAAAACAAGAGTTCAGTTCACGTAACAGGGTTGACCTTAAAACGAGGGACAGACATAAATTAATCACTAATCACATTAAATAACTAATCATCTTCAGAAATGACTTTGCTTTTCAGTTACAAAATAACTAGGGCTTTATAATGATGGTGAAAACGTATCAAATTCACATATCAAATATGAGAAGACAGGGCAAATCCCAGGACGTGGCAACAAATAGCCCAACAGCCCCACCCCACCACTCTGAGAGGCTTATGCAAACCCTGGGGGAGGGTGATGGATTTTCCCCCTTACACACAGTGAGAGGAGCAGATGCTGGAGAAAGATTTTGGACGTCACTAGAAGTAAAATATGAGTGTGTGTGATACACTAGTTCAGAGTTCTGAAGTTTCAATAACTTCTACCATACTTGGAGGGTGAGTAGAGAACGAGGTTACACACCCTCATGCTGTGTAAAGTACCTCCCCAGGAAGGCCCAGATTTCTAGTTCAATTAGTTGACTTCTGAAAGTTAGATTTGTTGATATATTGGGAAAAAATTACATTTTCAATTTTCCGTGGTTGTATCAGACCATCAGATTGTGTTACAATAGGAAATGTCAGAACACAATTTACTGAACTCGTGACACATTGCGTTCCTTATACTCCCTTTGCCCACTAAACAACAACAAAGGCCACTCAAATCAAATACTGTGTGCTATAATTGTTAAACAGATGAATCATTAACAATTATTTCATTATGTTAACTGATTGTATTATGAGCCAATTTAATTTCAGTTACAAAGCACCCACTTAAAATGTGATTCTAGTCTAAGAAAATATATATATAAATTTGTATAACCAATGACTGTTTTTCCAATAAAGTTGTTGCTCCTTGCTCAAATATTTTTAATGAGCCACTCTTAATGGTCAGTTGGTAGGGCATGGCATTGGGGATACATTTAAGAGCAACCATTTCCATTCGGAATGACTATGTTATTTTGCGGTACTTGAAAAAACTTGATACAATAATGCACACACTGTAATATTATTGTTAAACCATAACACACTAGACTCTTGACAAAAATAAATATTGATGCACAAATATCAGAGAGCCATCTTGATAAACCCTATATGTCCTGCTTACACTCCCTTTGTCCAACTAAGAATTGTTCTATTCATATCTATAATAATTACCTGAATCCATTAGTTAACGCATTGTTTATTTTGAAAAGGGCATTAGACTAGAGAAGAGGAGGGGTCTGTTTAAAAATGATTGAAATGAACCAGTGGAGGTAGAGGTAGCTCTGCCACAGTGAGTTATGGAAGCCCAGCAGAGAGGAGCCTCTTCATTAGGGGAGTGATTCAAATTGATGGGAGCCCATAGAGCCTAGGTTCCCCTGAACTCCCTGGAGCATAGCTCTCATTCTCCGCTCATTTATTTGGTACTTTTTGTTGATCAATAAAAGGTTCCTACTGCTCACCATGGGGTCTGGCTGGGAGAAATAAAAACACAGAGAAAAAAGGGACTTGTTTTGATGTCGAAGACAAACATAACTGTGAACAATTCCAGCTTTAGAGAATCTTGGGGGAAACTGGCTTCAGCTTTTGTTTTTCTGAAATTATTTGTTTACAGGGTCTCTATTTTTGGTCGGTTTGAAACCTAAGCAGTTCCTTTCAAGGCTCCCAAACACCTTAAAAAATATGTTCTACAAGAAATGTTTGTTTAGTATGTTCAATATTATTTGACTATGATTGGCTTCGACAAGTATAAACTCAAGAGAAAGTACAGTTATATTTCCTCCATGGATGCCCTACAGTTAATACTTTAATTTGTTAAATTAGACTTATTGGTCTAATAGGGTAAAGTTATGTTAAATAATGCTGTATCTCTGTTGTATCTGCTATTGTAGCATAGTACAGTACATCATAATTTACTTGTGTAAGTAGGTAATATCTGGTTGGAAATATCATAACTACTACTAAAGGTCATTCAGTGTTGACTTACTGCATTAATTAAGTATGCATTTCGTATATAAGCATTTCACTGTTAGTCTACAACTGTTGTTTTACGAAGCATGTGACAAATACAATTTGATTTGTGGACAGAAGGAACACACTTCTGTGTTAGACAGGGGACAGACATTAGGCTGAGATATTGAATTGGGTCCAGGTCCTCTTTCTCAAGGTGTGTCCAGTTCAGCTCATTATTGTAGTAGGGCTGTAGTGTACAGCTCAGGGCCCACTGCTCCCCACTGTCTGCTACTCCACACCCGATTTGGGCTAAACTAACTGAGAGGTGAATCACAGGTCAGAAGCTCTCTGAGGAAACAAAGGTACAGTATTTGAACTACACAGGTGTTTATGGTATTTCTATGCTGTAAATGTGAGCTTCATGGATGTTATTCGCAAAATGATCCAGAATCAGGCTGTAATGGACATACAAATTGACTACAAAATTGGTACCAAGTCACAACTTACTGTATGTCAAGAAATGAGACTGTTTTATCTGAATGTGGACATTGAAACCTTCCTCTGTAGCCCCATGGATCAACAGTGTGGAATACTTGTGAGAATTTTTTTTGTGTTTAGGCCTTTTACTCTTTAAAATCTCTATTCCCTGTGCTGAAGTTCAGAGTATGTGAGAGCAGGCAAGGGGGAAGGGATGGAATCACAGTTCTGATAAGAAGCTACTGTCTGCTCAGACACTGGAGAGCTTTTTGACTCTTATCACATTTTCCTGAACTCAGACAAATATATCCAGAAGCGATCAGTGGATTCCATATGAGCAGGTTTGATAAAACATAGTTATTATGACAGGAAGCAGTGTCAATCAGACATCAGGGGCGGAAGGAGAAGTCAAATAAACATAAGTCATGGAGACAAAAAATACGTTATATAAAGCTCTCCTTGAAGTTCACCATCACACCTCTTTACCCCCAGTGTGTCTGTTCTATAATGGCACAAAGTAGGGATCGGTTGATGCTGTCTTTTTCATTTCTTAGCCTTTTGTGAACAGAGAGAGAGAGAGAAGAAGAAGAAGAAGAAGAAGAAGAAGAAGAAGGGTGGTTGCTGGGGATTGGACCCAGTCCCTGCACACCCAATTAAAGGATTCCTACTGTATGCTCAAAGACAGTCTGGCAACATGTGTTCTGACATTTGTCTTCGTGAGTGTTGTGATTTACGGTACCATGGAGCTAAAGGCTAAATTAGCAACCCCCCAACATCAGAGACCTCACGGTAATGTCTGATGGGCTGGATTTGTCAGACAGCATTGTGCAGGCAGTATGCTGCGGTCTTTCATCAGAAGTTGTTGTGTATGTATGGGCAGCTGAGCAATGTGCTTTTTGCTTTGTGAACAAAGCTGCTATGCATACCAGTGGCTTTTGCTTCATGACCCTTAAAAGACGCTGAAATAAAATGAATGATAAAGCCAAACCTACCTTCTCTGGTATATAAGTAGTATATAGTATATAAGGCTGTCATTGTAAATAACAATTTGTTCTTAACTGACTTGCCTAGTTAAATAAAGGTTACACAAGTAAGATTACCAAACTGGTGTATGTGGTGAGGTAATTGCACACAGTCATATACAGTATACACTATCAGAAATGTAAGGAATTCTCCTTTTCCTAATTTATTGCATGAATGTAAAATTTTATGACATTACATTTTGTGCTCCCTCATTCCAGTGTCTTATATCAAAGACTGTATCATGGAAAACAAAATGGGGATTAAATGTTCTCCCAGTGATCCTCAAATGATGAAAATATTTATGGTGAAGTGGATTCTCTGGGTCATTAGTGTAATCAGGGAGCAGGGCCCGATTTCCCAAAAGCATCTCAAGGCTAAGTTCATCATTAGAACCTTCGTAGGAGCATCGTTACATTTTTTAGCTGTTTCCCAAAACCATCGTTAGTAGAGCTGCACTTCAAAACGTTATTATTTACCGACTCCCTCAGACCACTTGTAGAACAGCTAAGTGCGTCGTTAGATCATTTATTTTGCCCTTCTGCGTCACTTTATACACATAAGATCTCCGCTAAAATTAGAATCAAGATGTTTATCTGTCTCTCTGTGACAGCCGATAACTTCAGATCAAAGTTCACTACAAATATGAAGTTCGGAATGTCTTTGAACTTGTTTCAAATTAAAGCCGAGATGACTCCAGTATACTGTAGGCTACATAGGCTTATATATTTAAAGAATATTTAAATAAAAGTAATTTTCATTATTTTTTTCTATTTTGCTAATTGCAGGCTAGAGTCTGTAATTTTTGCCTCAGTATATTTCATGATGAGTAACAACATGTGCACAGTGATGTGTCAAATCTGTGATTTAGTGCATTATTATTGGGTAGCATTAGAATAAGCTGCCTCAATATTGGCAGCCA
This sequence comes from Oncorhynchus masou masou, assembly GCF_036934945.1. Classification (NCBI taxonomy): domain Eukaryota; kingdom Metazoa; phylum Chordata; class Actinopteri; order Salmoniformes; family Salmonidae; genus Oncorhynchus; species Oncorhynchus masou. The sequence goes on from NC_088242.1 coordinate 71,806,367, forward strand.
TAGGGGTCAAATCTCTCTAGGAGCTGATCCTTCATCAGTATTGTGAAACGTTAACTCTGTAGTTAAGGTAACATTTTAATTTAGAAAGCTGATCTGAGAGCAGTGCTGCCTTTCTTTCCTTTCATTACGCTCCCTGCCCTTCAGGACATCTACAGTAGCGGGTGTCACACGAAGATCATCAAAAGCCTTAGCCACCCGAGCCATGGCCTGTTCACCCCGTTATCATCCAGAGACAGTGGTGTAAAGTACTTAAGTAAAAATACTTGAAAGTACCACTTAAGTAGTTTTTTTGAGTATCTGTACTTTACTTTACTATTTGTATGTTTGACTACTTTTACTTGTACTTCACTACATTCCTAAAGAAAATGATGTACTTTTTACTCCATTCATTTTCCCTGACACCCAAAAGTACTCATTACATATTGAATGGTTAGCAGGACAGGAATATTGTCCCATTCGTGCACTTACAGTATTAAGAGAACATCCCTGGTCGTCCCTACTGCCTCTGACCTGGTGGACTCACTAAAAACAAATGCTTTGTTTGTAAATGATGTCTGAGTGTTGGAGTGTGCCCCTGTGTTGGAGTGTGCCCCTGTGTTGGAGTGTGCCCCTGTGTTGGAGTGTGCCCCTGTGTTGGAGTGTGCCCCTGTGTTGGAGTGTGCCCCTGTGTTGGAGTGTGCCCCTGTGTTGGAGTGTGCCCCTGACTATATTTTTTAAAACATGGTGCCGTCTTGTTTGATCTATATGTTTGATCTATATTTTTATATATTTTTTTATTATTTATACTTTTACTTTTGATACGTAAGTATATTTGGTGTGGCAGGTCGCCTAGTGGTTAGAGCATTGGGCCAGTAACCAAAAGGTTGCTAGATTGACAAGGTAAAAATCTGTAATTCTGCCGCTGAACAAGGCAGTTAACCCACTGTTCCTAGGCCGTCAATGTAAATAAGAATTTCTTCTTTATCTGACTTGCCTAGTTAAATAAAGGTTAAATTAAAAACATATTTGAGCAATTACATGAACATTTGATTCTTAAGTATATTTAAACCAAATACTTTTAATATTTTACTCAAGTAGTATTTTACTGGGTGTCTTTCAGTTTTACTTGAGTCATTTCCGATTAAGGTATCTTTAATTTGACAATGACAATTGGGTACTTTTTCCGCCATTGCTATTACTGTCATTGGCACACGCACGTATACCCCCATAAAACAGCAACAACCCATATGGACAGCAACAACCCATATGGACAGCAACAACCCATATGGACAGCAACAACCCATAAGGACAGAAACAACCCATATGGACAGCAACAACCCATATGGACAGAAACAACCCATAAGGACAGAAACAACCCATGTGGACAGCAACAACCAATATGGACAGCAACAACCCATATGGACAGAAACAACCCATATGGACAGAAACAACCCATATGGACAGCAAAAACCCATATGGACAGCAACAACCCATATGGACAAAAACAACCCATATGGACAGCAACTACCCATATGGTCAGAAACAACCCATATGGACAGAAACAACCCATATGGACAGCAACAACCCATATGGACAGCAACAACCCATATGGACAGCAACAACCCATGAGGACAGCTAAGCTCCAGAGCCAGAGTAGAGCACAGTGGAGTTAGCGAATAGCAGGCCATCCCAGCAGCCAGTGGGGAAGTGAAGTGTACTCTCACAAGGTGAGCTGATGCTGGAGGAGAGGAGAAGGCAGCCTTGCGGTCAGCAGGGAGCAAGCGGGCCCCAGGGAGAAGCTCTTAACTTCTGTCAGGTACAAATAACCACGCAATTTTTCACCTCCTGATTTTAACTGAGAAAATCACTCCGGTCCCTAGTCATATGAACTCTACACACATGCCATGAGTCAATTCTAACTCTGACAGAAAATAGTTGGCCGTAACCTGACAATTATGTTGTCCTCACACAAAGCGGATTTATGACCAGAAAATATGTTTTTCTTTGTAGTTTGTCGTGTCTTTAAGATATTTTCTCAGTTCTAGAGACACATTGACTATGTAATGTAGAGCAATTTACTTTGCATATCTGTGTTTGTATAGAAAGTAATTATGGGTTGTATGGGTTGGAAATACTAATTACTTCCACCAGCTACAGTAGTCCTTTAAAGTAGAATATAAATTACATTTTTCTGTCATCTAGATGTCATCTTGAAAAAACATGTTTCCCTTCAATAACATACATAAGCCCACTTAGGAATGCACAGCTGCCTGTACAGCAGCACTTATACAAGGAAATCTAAACCTTTATTTATAGTAAATTCCGGAATTTGCTATTGTGAGGTTGCTGCTAGGTGGTGCTGTTCAGTAGCATTGTTTCATTCAATGGAGTGAGACACAAAGTTCCAGGTACATTTAACCATGATAGTCTATACATCATCCTTAACATATCTCAGTTAAATTGAAACACTATTGTGTGTATAACATGTTCATGTTAGCATTCACAAACCTTTGACTGCATAGCTGTCTCCCGTAAAGGTGGAGGTGGCAGAACTACCTGAGGTCCTTTGCACCCAGGAGGCGTAACACATTCATTCAGTTCGGTACTGAATGTCTAAGTGTACGTGCCCCCGTGCCAGAGTACTCCACCATATGTCACATCATTTAACACTTTGAACTGCCGCAAACGAGTCACTGTGCTTCTCTCCTGATACCACGATCTGTCAGAATGACATCATAAATACAATCATTACCCCAACGTTGGGTCTTTATTCTGTCAACTGTTTCAATCCATTGCTGTGCCTCTTCATTTCCTACACATGAATAAGTGAAACATCATTAATATAGCTCTTTCATTATGGTCTGGCACTCCACACTGCAGTACATCATCAAGAGGAAAATAATTTGTAGTGCATCTGTGTTTGGAGGGGAACCATTCTGATTTCCGATTTGTAAAGCAACAAAGAGATGTCATGATGTCCACTGGAGAAAACATCCGTATTGAAAAATCCAATTTTCTAATTTATTGCTATTTGTTCCCACTACTCACATACTATACATTGGACAGTATATTCTATTTTTGATTTTGGTTTTAATCTCTTGAACCATTGGTTGAATCTTTACACCTTCACTTGATCAATACATTGAAATAAAAACACAAGGACATGACCAAAAATGTTGTTTTACACCAGGGCATAGAAAGATTCGCTTCACTTGGAAAGAGAAAACTGCCCAAAGTTGAGTTTGCTGGAGAGGCATCTTTGATGGGGCGATGGGCCTAAGTAAGTATGTCAGTAAGTCAGTCAGTAAGTACCCTCTGACAATAACAAGAACTCCCAAGACATGCTGAAAAGTCCATCAGTCTCAGAGGCTATTCTATTGTCTGATAAACTTTCTCTGAAGGGTGTCCTACCTTGTGTCTCTAGTGTCTTCCTCCTGTGCTCTCCTGATTTGAAATATTGCCTTACATAATGAGGGAGAAAAATAGAGTGGTGGTGCACCCCTGAGCTGGTGTCAGCTTAATCAATCATTTTTAAACACAGGGAGAGAGGCAGCCATGTAGCACTGCCCGCCTCACATCCGCACATCCTTCCTCTGCTCCAGTCGATGACAGCGGCATAATTCATTAGAACTCAAAAATTAAACCAGCAGCAGCATCAAACTCGTCCTTGCATCCTCTGTGTGTTTAAACGCGGGGTGGGGAGGGTGTGTGCGTGTGCAGCTGTCTGTATGTCCGTGTGTGCATGCGTGCGTACGCGTGTGTTTGTGTGTGTGTGTGTGTGTGTGTGGGGGGGGCCTTACAGTCCGCTCCTGTATGTACCTTCAAGTTCAATTTTCCCTGGTTAAGCCATTGAACTTGAGAAAGAGAGAGATGTTGAAGTAAGGTTCACAGGGTCCCATTGCAGTGGGTCGGGAGGTTATGAATTTTGGAGGATACAGGCCTAAGCAGAAGAAGAGGGATTCGTCCTAATATCAGGCAAGTGAAAGATTCATTCTTCCTTTTCCCGAAAGTATCTTCTTTCCACAACAATCCTGTGGTTAGTTCATAAGGAGCTCTGAGCTTGGAAGTTGTAAACTTTTCAGTACAAACAAAATAATTCCTTTGCATGACCAAAATAACAATTTTGGCTATTTTACTTTTGGTCAACTCTACTGCAATTATCCTGATGTGAGGGAGTAATGGAATGGCGCCAGAGGGGATGGCTGCAGTTTTAAGTGCATTTTAACCAACTGTGATATTTTGTTAGTTTTTTTTGCATTGTTGGTAACTTATGAGTTTTCATTTATATTTTTCATAGCTGTCTATTTACCACAACAAACCGATGCCGGCTATAAGACGGCACTCAACGAGCTGTATAGGGCCATAAGCAAACAGGAAAATGCGCATCCAGAGGCGATGCTCCTAGTAGCCTGGGACTTTAATGCCGGGAAGCTTAAATCAGTTTTACCTCATTTCTACCAGCATTTTAAATGTGCAAACAGAGAGAGAAAAACTCTAGACCACCTTTATTGCACACACGGAGATGGGTACAAAACCCTCCATTTGGCAAATCCGGCCATAAGTTCTTCCTCCTGATTCCGGTTTACAAGCAAAAACGAAAGCAGGAAGTTCCAGTGACTCGCTCATCAAGGAAGTGGTCAGAGGATGCAGATGCTAAGCTACAGGACTGTTTTGCTAGCACAGACTGGAATATGTTCCGGAATTCCTCCGATGGCATTGAGGAATACACCACATCAGTCACTGACTTCATCAATAAGTGCATTGATGACGCCGTCCCCACAGTGATCGTACGTACATACCCCAACCAGAAGCCATGGATTACAGACAACATCCGCACTGACATTAACGCGGACACTTATAGTAAATCCCGCTATGCCCTCCGATGAACCATCAAACAGGCAAAGCGTCAATACAGGGCTATGATTGAATCGTACTACACCGGCTCCGTCACTTGTCGGATGTGGCAGGGCTTGCAAACTATTATGACTACAAAGGGATGCAAAGCCTTGACCTGCCCAGTGACATGTGTCTACCAGATGAGCAAAATAACTTCTATGCTCGCTTCGAGGCAAGCAACACTGAAGCATGCATGAGAGCATCAGCTGTTCTGGACGACTGTGTGATCACAGTCTTCGTAGCCGATGTGAGTAAGATCTTGAAACAGGTCAACATTCACAAGGCCGCAGGGCCAGACGGCTTACCAGCATGTGTACTCTGAGCATGCTCTGACCAACTGGCAAGTGTCTTCACTGTAATTTTCAACCAGTCCCTGACCGAGTCTGTAATAACAACATGTTTCAAGTAGACAACCATAGTCCCTGTGGCCAAGAACACCAAGTTAACCTGCCTGAATGACTACTGATCCATAGCACTCATTTATGTAGCCATGTAGTGCTTTGAGAGGCTGGTCATGCCTCACATCAACACAATTATCCCAGAAACCTACCCTAATTTGCATACCGCCCCAACAGATCCACAGATGCAATCTCTAATACACTCCACACTGCCTTTTCCCACCTGGACAAAAGGAACACCTACGTGAGAATGATATTCATTGACTACAGCTCAGCATTCAACACCATAGCGCCCTCAAAAGTCATCACTAAGCTAAGGACCCTGGGACTAAGCAGCTCCCTCTGCAACTGGATCCTGGACTTCCTGATGGGCCGCCACCAGGTGGTAAGGGTAGATAACAACACATCTGCCACGCTGATCCTCAACACAGGGGCTCCCCAGTGGTGCGTGCTCTGTCCACTCCTGTACTCCCTTTTCACCCATGACTGCATGGCCAAGCACGACTCCAACACCATCATTACGTTTGCCGATGACACAACAGTGGTAGGAGCATCCTGACTGGTTGCATCACCGCCTGGTATGGCAACTGCTCGGCCTCTGTCAGCAAAGCACTACAGAGGGTAATACGTATGGCCCAGTACATCACTGGGGTCAAGCTTCCTGCCATCCAGGACATCTATACCAGGCTGTGTAAGAAGAAGGCCCAATAAATTGCCAAGGACTCCAGCCACCCTAGTCATAGGCTGTTCTCTCTGCTACCGCACGGCAAGCGGTACCGGAGCGCCAAGTCTAGGTCAAAAAAGCTTCTAATAGCTTCTACCCCCAAGCCATAAGACTCTTGAACAGTTAATCAAATGGCTACCCGGACTATTTGCATTGTCCCCATCCCCAATTTTTACTCTGCTGCTACTCTCTGTTTATTATGTATAGTATAATATGTATAGTCACTTTACCTCTACCTACATGTACATATTCATGAATGAATTACCTTGACTAACCGATGCCCCGGCACATTGACTCTGTACCGGAACCCTCTGTATGTAGCCTCGCCTCGCTACTGTTATTTGATTGTTGCTACAGAATGATTTTTTTTATTTAAAAAAAGAACAATCTTAAAACTGCATTGTTGGTTAAGGGCTTGCAAGTACCGTAAGCATTTCACTGTAAGGTCTACCTACACCTTTTGTATTCAATGCATGTGACAAATACAATTTGATTAAATTTGATTTGATATGTATATGCAGTTGTATCAACTAATTCGTTGTAGATAATTTAATCAATATTTGATTTACAGCTGCCCATATATTCAGTTATATTTTCGGTGAAATTAAAGATAAATCAAATGTGGCTGTGTGAATGTGACATCTCGCATTGTCCCCAATGTTTCTTCCCCATATCTACCTTTGTGCTCCCAAATGTAATGTTAGAGGACTAATTATCTTCATGTAAATGTTTAAACACTGGAGTCAGAGCCAGCTCACCTTTTCAGTGTCTGATTTCCTTATGTGTTCGTTTTGTGCCGGATATATTTGTTATACTGACCAAACAGGTCAAGGGCTCACCATCATAGGTCCAGCAAATCTATGTAAATATTTGGCTAATTATCGAATATTAAATGTTTAAATGTACAATTAAGTGAAACATAACTTTTGAATTGGACAGTTAAATTCCCTACTGGCTTACTATTTCATACCAACAACTCATGAAACTTAAGACATCCAGTATATCTTATGTATTTTTCTAGCAGCAGTTATAGAGAATTACAGGCATTGGGTTTATTGTTGTCGAAAGGGCTGAGTTTGAAATACTTTCAGTGAAACCTGATCTGTACCCAGTTCTGACAAAATTCCCACCTCCAGTTTTGCTTAGCAAAACCATAACTAGTTGTTGCATAATCACCAAACTGATACAGATAATGTGTCTTTTCACAGTGGTTTGATTTTATTGAGGGACATTAAATATTGCAAATAAAGTATATTATTGAATGTGTGTGGTCCATGGCAATCCAATGAACCCTTAGGTTGGCAGGAGTGAAACTGAAAAAACAAACAAAGGCATTTCCAATGGTGTTCATAGTTGAGACACAGAGCTTAGACATGCAAATGACTAAACCTTGCCAAATACAGTAGAATGACTCACACATAAGGTGTGAAGTGGTGTGAGGTCAGTCTCCATCAAGGGATACTCTCTTATCACAAAGTAGGCATGAACATTGTTGTGAAATTCTTATTTGACACAAATCAAGATAAGAAATTGTTGATTTTGTAATGTTATATTTTGCTCCATTGGCTACTTTAATGTTATATTTTGCTCCATTGGCTACTTTAGTGAAACGTGTAAGATCCCAATGTTTCAGTGCTGTAGGAGTGTCTGATAAGTAGAGAGCTGTTTGGATAAGCTAATGGCTTGACTTTACATGACTCACAACTCTAGCAGATATGTTGAATCAATATTTAAAAGATAAATATTATTGTATCCAAAAGGCACTGCATAGCTGATGATAGTGATGAATAACACCATGAGGGGTTATTATGGCCAAATGTGGAAGTGGTGATTATAGTTCCCTCAGAGGAAAGAGAGGAAAATGATTAAATAATGGAAAGCCAATCAGACTCTTCTAATAGGTTTGTATCCAGTTGATGTAACTCTGTAGTTCATCAAACATTTTGCCCCTCACTGAAAATACAGTACCGTGTGGAATTTCTACAATTATTTACAGAAATGACATACATAATTGTGTATTATGTTTCTATAAAAATAATAAATACTTCCAAAGCTGTATCAATCTAAACAATGCAACAAGTAGTAGTGCATACCAGCAGCAGAATTCTCTCCATCAAACTACACATGTACAGCGACAGGAACACACACAGGCCATTTTGAATTGAATGACAATGAAAAGAATGTTGCTAAACAGTATTGAATGGAGAATGAATGATGCACTCTTACTCAGCTAAGCACATTGAAAGTGATTTCCTGGCTAAATATAGTGTTTGTAGTTACATTAGCTAAGACAACATTTTACCTTCAGATCCACAACAGCAGCTGCCATTGAAAATAGCAGGCACTTTGTCTTTGTTTATTAAAATATGAAACAGAATATATAGTACAGTACATCAGAGCAGACAAAAACATATTCTCTTTCTTCTAAATGAGCATTACACAATGTTGTTATCTAACCTAGCATAGACTTTGTTGAACACCACTGCACCACAATATAGTGCACTGTGGTTGTTATAGGTTTGTTGCATGGTTGTAATGTCTATAGTGTGTTGGTTATTAGGAAGGCTGGATATATCTACACTTGATATTTCTACTTGATTTGTGGCCTTTTCTAGTGCAAATCTGAAACTGGAATAACAATCCTTGTCATGTCAAGGCAATGCACAACGGCCAATTGTTTCCCCCATGAAATAAACAATATAAAAGAAATGTTACTCTGCATGTCAAACTTGATTCCTTATCGTGAAAATGAGGTAGCAGAGTAAAAGGGTATGAAAGAAATGCCAGTTTGGCTGTGGTTTGATGTTCGATCTCATATTTCATTTGACTGGGGGTCATCATCCGTGTAAAAGCAGACTGGAATCCTTGTAAAAAGAGAGAATAACTGAACAAGGCTAACATTGGAAGATTTTCAAATCAGTCAAATTATGTCACTTACACTAATCCATATCTAGCTTAATAGTCATCCAAAGAGCCCAGTGATGTGACCAAAATGTAAGGACTTGTGATTAACCTGCATAATGATGCCATATTGGATTTATAGCTAAAATGTGTGAAGTTTTATTGGTTGACATCATTTGTCATTTAAAGTCCCCTTCCTGAAGGAATAACAAAGCAAAGCACAGTAATAACATCATAATATAAATACTAGTACTAATAATGATTATATTCAATTATAATCATTATTATTATTATAATTTCCCTGCTGTTCATATAACGAAACATTAAATAAGTCTGAAATATGTTATTCATAAAGTAACTGTCTAGTGAAAATCTCACTTATAAAAGTTCATATTTTGTATACCCAAATAATGCTGTTGATTCATTCTATACTCATATTTGCTGCCAAAGCATAAATTGGAGAGATTTTTTTTTTCAAAACCCACCCCTCAAACTTCTATCTCAAACTGACATTTAAAAAATGCTTGCTATTTCCTACTGAGGATATTCTTAATGGCTGGTATATGCCCACACTATTCTGTCGTTATTAATGGCTGGTATATGCCCACACTATTCTGTCAATGGCTGGTATATGCCCACACCATTCTGTCGTTATTAATGGCTGGTATATGCCCACACCATTCTGTCGTTATTAATGGCTGGTATATGCCCACACCATTCTGTCGTTATTAATGGCTGGTATATGCCCACACTATTCTGTCGTTATTAATGGCTGGTATATGCCCACACCATTCTGTTATTAATGGCTGGTATTATTCTGTTAATGGCTGGTATATGCCCACACTATTCTGTCGTTATTAATGGCTGGGTATATGCCCACACCATTCTGTCGTTATTAATGGCTGGTATATGCCCACACTATTCTGTCGTTATTAATGGCTGGTATATGCCCACACCATTCTGTCGTTATTAATGGCTGGTATATGCCCACACTATTCTGTCGTTATTAATGGCTGGTATATGCCCACACCATTCTGTCGTTATTAATGGCTGGTATATGCCCACACTATTCTGTCGTTATTAATGGCTGGTATATGCCCACACTATTCTGTCGTTATTAATGGCTGGTATATGCCCACACCATTCTGTCGTTATTAATGGCTGGTATATGCCCACACTATTCTGTCGTTATTAATGGCTGGTATATGCCCACACCATTCTGTCGTTATTAATGGCTGGTATATGCCCACACTATTCTGTCGTTATTAATGGCTGGTATATGCCCACACCATTCTGTCGTTAGGGTAAACCCACACCATTCTGTCGTTATTAATGGCTGGTATATGCCCACACCATTCTGTCGTTAGGGTAAACCCACACCATTCCAACACAGAAAAGCTGCTTTTAAAGTACTTAAAGCTGCATAGAAATGTGAGTTATAAATCTGTCCTTCTCATTGAAAGTGGTAGATCTGTTTTATGTTAAGTATCGTCTTTGTGTCTTTTACTTTTGGTTTTGTACACTAGTCTCAAACAGCTGTAAAATACAATGTTTTGCTTTATGTAAAAGATATTTCACAGCGGTTTAGATGGTACAATGATTCTCTACACTATACTTGCTGATATTGTCACATAAACTGAAATTAGGTGAACTATTAGAATTTTAGCAACCAGGAAATGGCCGGCATAGTACATTTTAATTTACATTTTTTTTGGAAGAATAACTATTTCACTCATATTGTAATTCGTTTTAGGTCATATTTCATAGAAATCTGGACACAATGGACAGTTACTTTCAATCATAAATACAGCCGATGTGAATAGAGAAGCAGGTCCAAGTCCACGTGAAAGGCTTTGAAGGGGCGGGGTTCCGTTGTGGCGCCTTGCTGCTGATCACATGCAGAAGGCATGGTGTTTGTAATTACACCACAAACGGCGTAGACACAGAGGCCCGAGCGGGAATGAATGCACGGTGTATCCTACCACATAAACGCAGACATAGCATTGCACATCCTCTGCAAAGACAAGTGTGCAATTTCGTGCCATCGGGAGAAATGTATTTTTCTCTCAGATGTAAAATGAAAATTAGAAAGCAAGACAGGACCCAGCAGCTTTGATCAGCTGCTTGAGGAGGTCCGTTTCAGACCAGCTTAATCTACTGCCCCATGCTCTGATTAAACATAATACATTTACATTATTCTCCATAAGCAGCATTGTCACTAACAGCATCATCTTCAGCATCTCGTCAATATCACCATCATCCTCATGATCATCACATTGACAATAGATAGCCTACTCATGTTCATATAATTACTTTTTGGTGGCCTATCTCAGCAGAATACATTTGAAAGAATTTCCTTAAAGCTTTGTAAATAATTCTAGTGCCACCAATTATGCACGCTTCCATGGGCTTTTACACTGTCAACCTTAAAATATAGATGATGATGGTGGTGTTGATGAGAGCTAAAACAGCTCTGCAGACCATCGACTGTGCAGGCATGGACATGTTCTCTTCCCTTTCTCTCTATAGTTGTAGTTGCATTAGCCGAGGCATATTCTTTTTGGTCAATAAAAAATAGGCTATAATATAATGGGATGTTGAAGTTGTGAGCAGTCTTCAGAGGTACAGTTTTTTAAACGAACAAGAGATAGCATATTGGGTACCTCTCCCAATGTGGCTGTATACACATGATGATGTTTGAACACAGTGATGATAGACTATAGCCTACAATCAGACTTTATCCTGTAAAATGAAAATTGGGATGATAAACTTAATAGAAACGCGAGTTGGCTGCATCAAACTGCTATCACATGAACTAAACTCGCAGGCACTAACTAGCCTACTTACTGTACATCTATTCATCGGCTATTGACAACCTCTCCCTTTTCAGTTGTAGGCCTATGACTGAAGCTCTCTCTAGCGCTGCCGGTGGACAATCAAACCAACACACCCACCTCTTGACACACTCGCATTTTCTCATTTCTTAGTTCTACTATAATATAGATAGCTAAACGGACTCTCGGAGCTCACAAATCATAGAGACTTGTCCTGAAAAACTAGCAATAGTTTAACAGTAAATCTGAAATTCAACATGGAGTCCCCTCCAGATCCAGCAAGCGACCCGGGCAACAGCGCCTCCGAGCCGGCTACCCCGGCCAGGGAAACCCCGGTAAACCTGGAGACGCTCCGAAAAGCGGACCATCCAGCTCCTGTTCGAAGGCAGACCTGTTCAAGCACCAACAGAGGTAAGAGGCCGACATCTCACATCACGAGAAATATTAATTGATTACCGATTTGATGCATCAAACTTCAAAATGAATTCTTTATATGGAGAATTTAAATTACGGAGGTCTCAAATAAGCCATGTGTATAATTAAATGTTTAAAACCACCCGGAACATAAGATGTATTCTTATTGCGCTGCATTTTTAATGTTTACCATATTTATTATGATGAGAGAGTTGCTTCTGTGTTGCCTTAGGTGTTCAAACACAACTGAGAACTGACAGGTCCAACCGTTGTCGGATGATGTGTCATTGTGAGACAAATCAAACTCGGAATAAAACAGTTATAGTTAGGATAGTGTATTAAACAGGTCGATTACAATTGCCTTAAAACGCAAGCACGGCAACTAGCTATATTATCGTAGTACACGTGTATCAGGCTACACAATGGTGCTAAAGACAAGTGAACTTTGGGAAACTGTATGCTATCGACCACCAGTGCCTTCAACTTTAAAAGCGACATGTATTTTATGGTCGTATTTGTTTCGAAGTGACAGGCTTCAGAATAGATAGTCTGTAATTGTGTGTGTGTGTGATATAGACGCATCAGCAGCAGGAATTTGATTTACCTTGCCTTGCGTGTGCGCGCCAGATCTGATACATTGTTGCGGACAGAAATGAAGGGTTGACAATTGCCTGATGGTGGACATGATGGACAGTGGACACTGTGATAATTTATCAAATAAATTATTTTATCGTGTTGGTCCCGTATACATGTATTACGAATATGCGAGATTGAGTACCGTCCGTGTTGTACAGTACGGACAGTATTTAGCCACACCCCCTCTAGACAGCTTCCATTCAATTTAGTTCATCCAAGTTAAATGGAATATAATAATACTCAAAAGTACAGTATATTCACCTGCTATTATGACACTAAATTACATATTAGACATGTCAGTGTATTCATTGCTCTGTTGTTTGCATGAACACATTTCCTCTGCTGAAGGGGTAGCCTATGTTTAGAGTGTGATATGGTGAATGTGGAATGTAAGCTGGTTATGTAACAGGTTTAGCCATGAACAGAGGCGCGCAATGAAAGAGAGAGAGAGAAAGCGAAAATCATTAGATATTATTTCACTTTGTGGATGAGTTCTTGACTCCTGAGGTCAAGACATGTGTAGGCTAATGGTTCTTAACACTACTCATTCCAGCTGCATAAGATAATGATTTGTGTGAAGAAGAGATTGTACTAAATTAAACAAACTTGGTAGATCCCAGCCAGTGCTCCGTTATGTAATACCAGGCAAAGGCAAGTAGTTATAAAGGCATTTTGGACAAAAGCTTTTTAGGTTGATCTCATGGCTGTTTTATGAAGAGGTCTGGCTTCTAGACGCTCCTAACCTGCTGACCCATATTCACCCCCACCCATTTATGCATTGGATTAAAGTGTCTGGAAGAGGAAGACAGGAAAAAGAATGCCTTTTCTCTGTTATGTAATGCTTGAATGGGTAGAAAAATGCATGTTCAGTGGGACAAGCCTCATTCAGAATGCTTTAGTTAAAGGGACATTTCCAAAATGTTCAACTTCATATTCATCTTTGTGTGTTTCTAGGTTTTGTAGTAAAAAAGATAGAGGAAGATAAATGTTTCCAATGACATCATCAGTGTGCATTGTGTGGTTTTAACCAATTATGAGTAGGCATTGCCAACTAATTGTCTACTAATTGGTTGATGATGTCATTGGAAACACAAATCTTCCTCCGTCTTTTTTTTACCACAAAACATAGAAACACGCATGTCTGTCAAGTAATAAAGCATATATATATTTGCCTTGAATATCCTTGGTATGCTGGCAAAAGTTATCCTGTAGCACTTCAAGTTTTCAATAACAGGTAAATAAAAAAATGTTACTGCATTATTATTATTCCCCAGCTGTTTCTTTTAATAATAATTCTAACAAATATGATAAAATCCTAAAGTAATATTTTTCAATTATCAACACTTTTTGTGTGGTTTCTGTGATTCCAAACTCGGTCCGCGGTAGGTGCCCCACCCACACACCCCGGGTGCTGGTGCCGGTGCCGGTTTTGGTTTTTGCCCTAGCACTACACAGCTGTTGCAAATAACTCACCATCAAGCTTTTATTATTTGAATCAGCTGTGTCTTGCTAGGGCAGGACCGAGTTTGGGAAACCCAGTTCTAGAGGCTTCTTTTTTCAAACATTGCTTTTATAGAAACTGAAACATTGTTAGGTATTTTGTCCACTATACATGAATTGATTAGAAATATTTCTTATTGCTGTTGGTTGGTGGCACAATCCAATATGAGATCACAAAAAAAAGTGAAACAATAAAAATGCCAATTAAAGCATTTCCAGGATTACAGTGCTGGGTTCAGACACTGCAGACGCTTAGCCGTTTACTGAGGAACCCTTTCCCTTTTCACATCCGTGTATTGGAATTTCTGAGGATGCACATTTACTGTTTTAACCCTGAGCACTAATACCCTATAGAAAAGGCTTACTTCAGCAGAAGCTGTGCTGGAAGGCTTGAGTGGGTCAGAGAATGGGCCTGGGAGGTCTGTGGATATCATTAGTGGAAAGAAGGGTGTTATTTTCATATTGCAGGATCCCTCAGTGCGTGAGGAGCAAATTCAGAAACAATCAATATTAATGGCTTGTTATGTAAATTGACAGCCTCCGGATGAAGCCTCACAGTTACTCAGGGAAGCTGCAGATGTGATGATGCCCAGTCCAAAACTCTGCACTGTTTATCCTTGAGCGAGCCTCAGATTTGTGTATGTGTGTGTGTGTGTGTGTACACAACCTCACTATGGAGACTCTGCTCTGAACTGTTAAGACTAAGGTATCATGTAGTGGGTAGTGGGTAGTGATGACATGGGTAGTGATGACTGGTGCATGCTTGAAGCTCAGGCTTTGGATGTGATTTTAATATTCATTCATAATGTGCTGTGCCGTTGTAACATCATTATCTGCCGTCTGTTCAGGACATCCCCAGTAACATATCAGTTGGCATGCCAGATAACATCATTTTGTTTTCTCCTTACTGCAACATTATAAAAGCCCTCATATAGGGAATGACAGACAGGTGTAACAGTATTGCTTCCATCCCTCTCCTTGCCCCAACCTGGTCTCGAACCAAGGACCCTCTAAACACATTAACAACAATCACCCTCAAAGCATCGTTATCTATCACTCCATCAAAGCCCTCATTTTGCACAGCAAGGGAAACAACTACCTCAAGGTCTCAGAGCGAGTGACATCACCGATTGAAACAATACTAGCGCACACCGCTAACTAGTAGCCACTTCACACCGGTTACACAGGCTTACTCCAGCAGGTATATTTTTTGGTAGGACAGTGATACACTCATAAATATTTGCACAGAGCTCAATGTAACCATATCACACAAAAGCAGATGAGTGTGCAGGGTGGCTTACCTATTATCTCAAACTTTGTTACCTGTTTCCTGTATGTCATGCAGGCTGAAGTTATACAACGCCTTAGAGACTTTCTACATACAGTTGAAGTCGGAAGTTTACATACACCTTAGCCAAATACATTTAAACTCAGTTTTTCACAATTCCTGACATTTAATCCCAGTAAAAATTCTCTGTCTTAGGTCAGTTAGGATCACCACTTTATTTTAAGAATGTGAAATGTCAAAATAATAGTAGAGAGAATGATTTATTTCAGCTTTTATTTCTTTCCTCACATTCAAGCTGGGTAAGAAGTTTACATACACTCAATTAATATTTGGTAGCATTGCCTTTAAATTATTTAACTTGGGTCAAACGTTTTGGGTATCCTTCCACAAGCTTGCCACAATAAGTTGGGTGCATTTTGGCCCATTCCTCCTGACAGTGCTGGTGTTACTGAGTCAGGTTTGTAGTCCTCCTTGCTCGCACACGCTTTTTCAGTTCTACCACACATTTTCTATAGGATTGAGGTCAGGTCTTTGTTATGGCCACCCCAATACCTTGACTCTGTTGTCCTTAAGCGATTTTGCCACAACTTTGGAAATATGCTTGGGGTCATTGTCCATTTGGAAGACCGATTTGCGACCAGGCTTTAACTTCCTGACTGTCTTGAGATGTTGCTTCAATATATCCACATAATTTTCCTACCTCATGATGCCATCTATTTTGTGAAGTGTACCAGTCCCTCCTGCAGCAAAGCACTCCCACAACATGATGCTGCCACCCCCGCTCTTCATGGATGGGATGGTGATCTTCGGCTTGTAAGCCTCTCCCTTTTTCCTCCAAACATAAAGTTGTTCATTATGGCCAAACAGTTCTAATTTTGTTTCATCAGACCAAAGGACATTTCTCCAAAAAAGTACAATCTTTGTCCGCATGTCCAGTTGCAAACCATAATCTGACTTTTTTTAATGGTGGTTTTGGAGCAGTGGCTTCTTCCTTGCCGAGCGGCCTTTGTCGATATAGGACTCGTTTTACTATAGATATAGATAATTTTGTTTCCTCCAGCATCTTCACAAGGTCCTTTGCTGTTGTTCTGGGATTGATTTGCACTTTTTGCACCAAAGTACGTTCATCTCTAGGAGACATACTGCGTTTCTTTCCTGAGCGGTATGATGGCTGCGTGGTCCCATGGTGTTTATACTTGCGTACTATTGTTTGTACAGATGAACGTGGTACCTTCATGCGTTTGGAAATTGCTCCCAAGAATGAACCAGACTTTATTTTTTTTCTGAGGTCTTGGCTGATTTCTTTTGATTTTCCCATGTTGTCAAGCAAAGAGGCACTGAGTTTGAAGGTAGGCCTTGAAGTAGATCCACAGGTACACTTCCAATTGACTCAAATTATGTCAATTAGCCTATCAGAAGCTTCTAAAGCCATGACATCATTTTCTGGAATTTTCCAAGCTGTTTAAAGGCACAGTCAACTTAGTGTATGTGAACTTCTGACCCACTGGAATTGTGATACAGTGAATTATAAGTGAAATAATCTGTCTGTAAAGAATTGTTGGGAAAATTACTTGTGTCATGCATACAGAAGATGTCCTAATCGACTTACAAAAACTATAGTTTGTTAACAAGACATTTGCGGAGTGGTTGAAAACTGAGTTAATAATAATTTTTTCAATTTTACCCCTTTTTCCTCCCCAATTTCATGGAATCCAATTGGTAGTAGTTACAGTCTTGTCTCATCGCTGCAACTCCCGTACGGACTCGGGAGAGGTGAAGGTCAAGAGCCATGCATCCTCCGGAACACAACCCAACAAAGCCGCACTGCTTCTTGACACAATGCCCATCCAACCCGGAAGCCAGCCGCACCAATGTGTCGGAGGAAATACACTATACACCTGGTGACCTGGTCAGCGTGCACTGTACCTGGTCTGCCAAAGGAGTCGCTAGTGCGCGCTGAGACAAGGTTATCCCTGCCGGCCAAACCCTCCCTAACCCGGACAACACTCGGTTAATCGTGTGCCGCCCCATGGGCCTCCCGGTCGGCTACAACAGAGCCTGGGCTCGAACCCAGAATCTCTGGTGGCACAGCTAGCACTGGGATGCAGTGCCTTAGACCACTGCACCACCTAGGAGGCTGAAAACTGATTTTTAATGATTCCAACCTAAGTGTATGTAAACTTCCAACTTCAACTCCAGGTACCATTCCGTATGCAGTTTTCTTTGGCTGAACATTATTGGTCCAAAATAACCACTTCATGGTATGATTTCCGCTTTCTGAACATTTAAGGGGACTTTCACCTCCACAGTCAGCCGATTTGTTCTATGTTGCGGACGGAGGGAGCCCTGTGGGCTGGAGTTGTGGCATGTGTTTACTCTGTGCTGACAGAAGATGGATGGCTCATGGGGGAGCAGAGGCCTCTAAACAAGGTTCTGCACAATGCCTGTGAAAGCCTGAAGCTGGCACGGTGCTCACACTACCCCGTTGGACAGCAGCGTAAGTGAGGCTGTGACATTCTCAAATACCAGCTGGATTATGGTTCTCTGCTCGATGAGGAGGGCCAAGCAGCAGGGAGCCACCATGCAGACAACCAGGGCACATCCTGGAGAGCAACTCGTTTGTGTCTTTCTTTTTGGCAGACAGACCTTGACAAAATAATGGTCTCTGTCTCTTGCTTTTGTTAATACTTCGAGGAGAGTGAGGTGTCGCAAAATGCAAAATGCATCATGTTGGCTGTATTTTTGTATTTTGAAAGTTCTATATCTTGAAAACTTGACTGATGACATTTAGGAAATACATTTAGGGACTATATCAACAATGGACTTATTGACCAAAATGTGTTTTTTGGTTAAGCCTAAACATCTGGAGTTATAGCTCCAAACTTCACATGTATTTGATAGCTCTGATTGTTTGATATTGATGCTCTATAGAACTTATTCTGTTTGTACCAAGTAGGCCTACAGGTTATGTTATTTGAGGAGAAAAAGCTAGGTCTATGAAGTTTGATAATTTGTTTCTATTCGACAGTTTATTAACAAAGTTAATCCATCGCTTGCCCCAATTTACTTTATTGATGAAATAGTTTATTGGCTTTTAAACTTCACTGAAAGTTTTGTCCTTGTGGGACAGTTTTTCTTTGGAGTCCGCGTCAGCAGTGGCTCAACTGGGGCTGGCAAGGAAGTCTCAGCTAGTGACGAGAACAGGATTTGATGTGAAATCTCCAGCGGTGAGCGACAGCTCTGATCTGTGGCCCATTTACTGAAGTTAATATCTGAGATAAAACGTTTGAATAGTAATGAACTGAAATACTCCAGATGCATTATTGGAGGGTGTTAAAGGAGTCTATATTTAATGTTGCACACTGTGACCTAAGCAGTGCTGTTGTATAGCATGTCCCTGCAGTATATGAAGGGGACCTCTCTGAAGAGGCCTCGTGGGAGAGGGAGGTGGTGAGTAGAGGATATGGGATCACTCAATGGAATTCTTATGACACATCCAAGCCAAGTCCTTAGCAGCTCTACTGGTCTGGAGAGTGTACAGAAGTTGAACAGGTAGGTGAGGTTTCCTTTAGTGAGAACGTTTTCAGGGGCTTATGATCAATGAACAATCCAACATCGAATTCCTATCACCTGAAAGTAATTAGTTAGTGCAGTTAGTGAAAATCTACCATTGCACCATATTCATACTTGTCTTTTCATAAGTTTTACGTGAATTGGACATGCATGCAAGAAAACCGTTCAAGCGAAGTCACATATATTATTCCTAATGCAGGGAGTGGAGCACCAACATGTGTTGAGCACTTGAAATGGAGAGGGCCATAGAGCCTTTCCCAGGCCTGACGTGCGTGTGCTGTATTTTAAAACAGCAAGAGGTAACCGTGTAAAACCTGTGGTATTTGAGCAGAACACCCCCCAGAGTCCCTTAGCTGTTGTTATTCTGGTGAAATGTCTCTCATGTTGTCCCGTGTTGTAAGGACTATGCTGGAGGACTGTGAGTTCAGACAGAAAATAAATGCAAAATATAGCCTGTCTATGTAGCGGTAGAAAACTGCACACCACTGAGTCTGAGGTGAAAGTCATGTTGATCCTCCAACTGTCTTTTTAAATGGATGGAGATTGTGGATATTTTTGCAATATTTGTGCGATATTGTCTCAGGTTTTCATCTTCAAATGTCCGTTCACAAAATGCATTAAACATGGTTGTTAAAGCAAATTTGGGGGACATTTTCTGGAACTTGACATTTTATTTGTCTGAATACACCAGTGTAGTTGCTTCTTTGCATATTGTGTTCTATGTGTTTGTATGTTTGTGTGTGTTTACTGCACTTTATTTGTGGGGGTTTAGGATAATGCGTCCTCCCAAGTTCCTTGAAACCAAACTATGTTTGCGTTGCTTCTTTAGTATGCAGCTATGTTGTATTTAATATCCACTGACTGTACAAAACATCCTAATATTGAGTTGCACCCCCTTTTGCCCTCAGAACAGCCTCAATTTGTCAGGGCTGTGGTTCTAACAGAAGGGATAAGGTAATGCGAATAATTTATTTGAATTCAATTGTTTCAGCCTTTAATTAATGTGCCTTTGGTTCACTTTTGTGAAGTAAACACTGGAGTATTAAACATTTAAACAAAGTTTATTTGTCACTTTTTGAGACAAAATATTAACAACTTGAAAATCAGTGTCATTTTCATTGGCTTGAGTATTTATATTGGAGTAACAAACGAGACCTAATCTTGTATCTGAATCAAAAAGAGAGAGATACAGATCCATTCCCTCCAGGTACTGCTGCCACTTAATCGAATTAGCGCCACTCTCAGGCTTGACACATTCTTCACACACCCCTGGTGACTTCTGAGTGCCGATTACAATCAGCTACTATTTTCAGCGTTTGATTAAAATCTGGCGAGGTTGGACAGAATTTTTTAGAGAGCAGAACCAACTAATTATTAATATCGGAACCCATCTCTCCATCTTTTTCACCAATTACAGAATGCCAATGGACTTGAGTGGTTAAACAATACCCAAATGTATTAATCGTGTTGAATCACATTGGATGTGAAACTATTAGCTTATTCTTATTTAAATATCACACAGGTGTCTGGAGCATATTGTCCAAAGACGTGCCTTTTACTGACCCTTCAGGCTTCCTCCATAACGACTACTTCCTAATTGAGAGACTTGGCATTCATGTGCAAATGTTTTTTTTCCAATGCTAGAGGCGCTCTACAGCTTTCTAGTACATTTATATTTATTTCATAGACAAACACTGCGTTTAATATAAGATACTGTAAACATACAACCAAGCAACAGTTTCATATGCACTCCACCCATTTACTAAGAGACAATGACAATAAACAGAATTGATTCTAATTCTCCACTTATGTTGACAATAATTCTTATCCCAATTGTTACATTTTCATCATCCAAAAAAGTATGATAATTTTTCTCAGAAAGAATAAAGAGGACATTTGTCCCTTTTTTATATAAAAAAACTGATTTTAAATCTGAATAAGCCACTAATGAATATATGATTATTGTCTGTGTGGATTGATTGCTGTAGGTGGTGCGTTAAGATAGAGTGGGTGCTGCTAGAGCATGAGGTTCCATCAAAGCTGATGTGCAGATCTGTGGTAGACAGTGATTGAAAGTTAGACTCACTCTTCACCATGTTTGCAACACCAATCACGCTCACATCCTCTGACAAAAGTTGATCTGTCTTATCGATCAATATTTGCTACTTTATTTTCCTAATGTAGTACAATACATTAGCAATAATTAACAGCATGTCGGGATATTAAAAGGCTATTTTTAAGTGAGAGACGGAAATAGATACACAGAAATAGGAAGATGGAAGTCCTGGGTCAATGTTCCTGTTGAGAGTGAGATATTACGACAGAGCGCCCTCATAGAATCCTATGGGGATCGCAACAGGGATTTTACATTAGATTATTATACTGAAAAAATATATATAAATGCAACAATGTTTTTTTTTATTGAGTTACAGTTCATATAAGGAAATCAGTCAATTTAAATAAATGAATTAGGCCCTAATCTATGGATTTCACATGACTGGGCAGGGGCGCAGCCATGGGTGGGCCTGGGAGGCCATAGGCCCACCCTCTTGGGAGACTGGCCCACCCACTGGGGAGCAAGGCCCAGCCAATCAAAATACATTTTCCCCCACAAAATAACTTTATTACAGACTGAAATAGTCCTCAGTATCTTCAGCTGTCTGGGTGGCTCGTCTCGGACGATCCTGCAGGTGAAGAAGCCGGAATGTGGAGGTCCTGGGCTGGCATGGTTACATGTGGTCTGCGGTTTTGAGGCCGGTTGGACACTTATGATATAGAAATGAACATTAAATTATCTGGCAACCGCTCTGGTGGACATTCCTGCAGTCAGTCAGCATGCCAATTGTATGCTTCCTCAACTTGAGACATCTATGGCAGTGTGTTGTGTGACAAAACTGCACATTTTAGAGTGGCCTTTATTATCCCCAAAACAAGGTGCACCTGTCTAATGATCATGCTGTTAAATCAGCTTCTTGATATGCCCCAACTGTCAGGTGGATGGATCATCTTAGCAAAGCAGAAATGCTCACTAACAGGGATGTAAACGGCAGGTCGGCGGCAGGTAGCCTAGTGGTTAGAGCGTTGGGCCAGTAACCGAAAGGTTGGTGGACCGAATCCCCGAGCTAACGAGGTAAACATCTGTCGTTCTGCCCCTGAACAAGGCAGTTAACCCACTGTTCCCTGGTAGACTGTCATTGTAAATAAGAATTTGTTCTTAACTGACTTGCCTAGTTCAATAAATGTTAAATTTAAACATAACATTGAGAAATAAGATTTTTGTTCGTGTGGAACATTTCTGGGATCTTTTATTTCAGCTCATAAAACATGGGACCAACACTACATGTTGCATTTATATTTTTGTTCAGTGGTTATATAGTTGAGGTATTTTACTTTGATAAATAAAATAGACTAATGTCAAAATCTGTTTGTAAATGTGAGGGAATATTAATTAGGGGTGGCTTGCTATGCTCGTAAATGGCAGCTTGCTCCACAAGCAGTGTGTTGGGCTCTCTTACCTGGCGTCGCGCCCACAATGTCTTCTCAAAGAGCCACTTCATCTCTGCCAGGGACAGGTGGAAATTTGCACAGTTCTAATTGGACAAAGTGCCTTCCAAACTCTCAGCCATCTCTCACACATCAGATTACCATCAGGCAGAACAAGTGTCAACATAGCTTTTTCTCTGTCTGTCTGTCTGTCTGTCTGTCTGTCTGTCTGTCTGTCTGTCTGTCGCTCTGCCTCTCTCTCGTGATCTGTCTCTCTCATTCTCTCAATGTTTCTTTCCATGCCTCCTAGTGGCCCGGGGCACACTATACAGCATTGATTTCCAGATTACTAGAAATACATATGTTTAGAAACAGGGACAAATACACAGTAAACGTCTGTCTGACATTTTGAGTCTTGTCTGCATCATCGGCACAGATGTATATCCATGTGCTGATTTGAATCCGGGAAGGAGAAGGGCCAGGAGAGATTGATGGTGGTCTCCCCAGTCAGACAGATAACACCTGATTTTGCCTGCAGGGGGTTAGACTAGCATGCAGCTCCACTGGCCCTCAGACACACAGCAGACTAGACTGAGGATGTGAACCATTCCTCCACTTAATGCAAATGCAGGGACACATTCAGAGATGATCCCAGGATGCTTGTGCCAACAAAGCCCTGAGCACTTCGCACCTCATGATCCATGCATCAGCTGCACCTGGGACAAAACCCACACAAACAATAGAGCCCATTCACAGAAGTACAGTGGGGCAAAAAAGTATTTAGTCAGCCAGCAATTGTGCAAGTTCTCCCACTTAAAAAGATGAGAGAGGCCTGTAATTTTCATCATAGGTACACTTCAACTATGACAGACAAAATGAGAAAAAAAATCCAGAAAATCACATTGCAGGATTTTTTATGAAATTATTTACAAATTATGGTGGAAAATAAGTATTTGGTCAATAACAAAAGTTTATCTCAATACTTTGTTATATACCCTTTGTTGGCAATGACTGAGGTCAAATGTTTTCTGTCATTCACAAGGTTTTCACACACTGTTGCTGGTATTTTGGCCCATTCCTCCATGCAGATCTCATCTAGAGCAGTGATGTTTTGGGGCTGTTGCTGGGCAACACAGACTTTCAACTCCATCCAAAGATGTGCTATGGGGTTGAGATCTGGAGACTGGCTAGGCCACTCCAGGACCTTGAAATGCTTCTTACAAAGCCACTCCTTCGTTGCCCGGGCGGTGTGTTTGGGATCACTGTCATGCTGAAAGACCCAGCCATGTTTCATCTTCAATGCCCTTGCTGATGGAAGGAGGTTTTCACTCAAAATCTCACGATACATGGCCCCATTCATTCTTTCCTTTACGCGGACCAGTCGCCTTGGCCCTTTGCAGAAAAACAGCCCCAAAGCATGATGTTTCCACCCCCATGCTTCACAGTAGGTATGGTGTTCTTTGGATGCAGCTCAACATTCTTTGTCCTCCAAACACGACGAGTTGTGTTTTTACCAAAAAGTTATATTTTGGTTTCATCTAACCATATGACATTCTCCCAATCTTCTTCTGGATCATCCAAATGCTCTCCAGCAAACTTCAGACGGGCCTGGACATGTACTGGCTTAAGCAGAGGGACACGTCTGGCACTGCAGGATTTGAGTCCCTGGCTGCGTAGTGTGTTACTGATGGTAGGCTTTGTTACTTTGGTCCCAGCTCTCTGCAGGTCATTCACTAGGTCCCCCCGTGCGGTTCTGGGATTTTTGCTCACCGTTCTTGTGATCATTTTGACCCCACGGTGTGAGATCTTGCGTGGAGTCCCAGATCGAGGGAGATTATCAGTGGTCTTGTATGTCTTCCATTTCCTAATAATTGCTCCCGCAGTTGATTTCTTCAAACCAAGCTGCTTCTCTATTGCAGATTCAATCTTCCCAGCCTGGTGCAGGTCTACAATTTTGTTTCTGGTGTCCTTTGATAGCTCTTTGGTCCTGGCCATAGTGGAGTTTGGAGTGTGACTGTTTGAGGTTGTGGACAGGTGGCTTTTATACTGATAACAAGTTCAAACAGGTGCCATTAATACAGGTAACGAGTGGAGGACAGAGTAGCCTCTTAAAGAAGAAGTTACAGGTCTGTGAGAGCCAGAAATGTTGCTTGTTTGTAGGTGAACAAATACTTATTTTCCACCATAATTTGCAAATAAATTCATAAAAAATCCTACAATGTGATTTTCTGGATTTTCTTTTCTTATTTTGTCTGTCATAGTTGAAGTGTACCTATGATGAAATTTACAAGCCTCTCTCGTCTTTTTAAGTGGGAGAACTTGCACAATTGGTGGCTGACTAAATACGTTTTTGCCCCACTGTACATTGTGCACTACCACACACAGACACACAAAAAGATACCAAATGCACACACATGCCTGTTTGTAAATATTATCATAAGTAGTCAAGGTTCTATACAGTTCCACCTATACAGTATATTTCAGCTATGTGTACAGTAGTTTGGCCATAGTATTTGTCGTATGACACCTGACTGGGAATGTGTAAGCGGCCGGTCAATGCTGAGGCCTCTGTGTGTGTACAGTACAGTACACCTGAGGCACCACTGTGATTATCTCACCGCACTGTTATCTTCACAGTTTGATGCTGCACCGTCCTGCCCTGCATGCTCAAAAGATCTACAATGGCATCTTGTTTTGACCCTGACATGATTCTTGGAAGGAGCCTTTGAAAACCACTCAACTGCTATTTCACCTATAAAGCTGAAAATATCTCCTGAATTATTTATTAGTGATAGACCAAGCAGGTTGTAGAGAAGTAATCATTGTGGAATAACTTTAGCGCACCTCTCAAATTGATGTAGCCGTAGGATTGAGGTCCTAAGGTATACAGATGCAGGATCTTATTTGGAGCCAATTTGCTACTGCAGGTAGATAATCCTTCAGCAACAGGAAATATTCATTATTATGTTGATTATACAGTAATTTGTGACATTTTGTTGTAGAGTTGATACATTTTAAAGTGTAAATTACAAACTTTAGAAGCATTTTTAACCAGGAACATTCTCAGCAACAAAAGAGTAATCAAATTAAGATCCTACATCTGTACGTTGTGTATAGGATGCAATTGGATGTATAAGCCTTGCTTATCTATACCCACCGTCTATGTAAATACAGGAACAGGCATGCACTATTATCATGGAGGCTATTGAGATGATTACAATGGAAAATGTATCTGTACCTGTGGTTAGTCATAATGATGTATTTTTTTATTATACCACAACACAGACAAACAATGCCTGCTATGACTGAGCAGTATGCCTAGTAATGTCATGTTTTATATTGTTCAGAACAAAGAAAAAAATATGAAATAAGTCCTTTTCTGGAAAAACAAGTAGTGTAGCACGAGTCCTTAGTGTTTGAAACAGATGGTGAAAGGCTGCCATATAATGGATCTCAATATTAACTGTAGAGCATGCTGGGAGTGTTGGTGGATCGTGTACGACAGAGTAAAAGAGAAGCAGTGACCTTCTGTCCCGTCATTTATCCCCTCATGCCCCCCACGCTGCTCTCAAATTACTTTGTTTTACCCAATTAAAGGAGCCGGCTGGGCATCAACCAGGCTGCCATTTTTCGCTCACCTGGACTCATGTGACATTATTGCTCTGTCATCGGGTGAGATTGGCTTCAGTGGGAGTCTCCAGGCTGCAGCAGCACAGCAGAACCCTCAGTGTTCAATGAGATTAATGCAGTGATCCTCCGCCTCACTGGAGTCTCATTCAGCTCACTCAGACTACATACAGTACATCCTCCTCTGTACAGAGCACAGCCAACATCATACTGTGCAGAATGTTTCAGGAGGTCATCTTACTCTCCTATGTAGATACTGATAGAGTGTGTATGAATCAGTGCCATCTCCAAAAATGACTAAGGCATTTTGACCAGTACAGCATTTCTAAATATTTATCTTTATCACTTCAGATATGGAGACATGGCTGTTGTTCACAAGTTGTCTTGTTATGGATGAAGATATAACATTGTATCTGTGTATCCTTGTATAGTCTGATGACAGAGAGGACAACGGCCCAGTAAGACAACAATGCTATGCCAGAGGATATGTTCAGAGCTGGGGGGTATAGTGGTTAACAGCCATACGAGCACAGATGATATGCTTGAAGGGCCTGAGCCCTGTGCCAGCAGTGACAGCTGGGAATTGAACGAGCCTGGGCCATGTGGCGTCTCTTCGCTGAGACACCACTGGGTCTAGGCAAGGCTCATCTCTGTAGTCCTCCTCCTCATTGTGGCCAGCCGCTCTCCTCAGCCCAGTGGGGGAACGAGCCCCTGGTCCCGCTTGATGAGGACTGACTAATGGCGGTTACTTCGGAAGCCGATGGGGTTGTTTGAGGAGGAGTATCTTTTACTTCCCTCCAGCTTGGCTTGGCTGAGCATTCGTCAGGCCGACTATCTTTGCTGCTCTGCCCACTCAATGGTCCCCCAAGGGGCCCTCACGTCTGCCATTTGTATCACTTTCAAATAAAAGTTGATGATTTACCAATAAAGATATAAATAGTATTTTGATGATGGCTGTAGTCATATGGAAAATGCTTTGTCACAATATCATTACTTTCTACAGCAATTCAGGGAGGACAAAATAACAGATTGTGAATTAAGAAGAATATATTTATTCACTACTAAGTTTATTTATCCCCTGAAAATCAGTTGCCCAATAATAAAATAATGTCCCATGCAGAAAACAGTCTCTCTATCTACTCGTGCACTACCCAGTTCCTTTACCAAATTTTGTTGACATTTTTTTATGCTACACTCTTCGAAAAAGGGGTTCCAAAAGGGTTCCTCTGCTGTCCCCATAGCACAACTCTTTTTGGTACCAGATAGAACCCTGATACCAAATTCTAAGAGTGTAATATGAACAGCTAAGTAAAATGGGGAGGAGGGTGGTAGATTTAATATTGTACGTGTACCCCCCCCCCCCCCCCACACACACACACAAAAATACAAATCTGGTCACAAAACCAAAATTCACCAAGTAAGTTGATTCCTATTTTCAATTAGCTTCATCTTCAATACATTTATCCAGCCTGTCAAGAAATGAGTAGTGCTCTTGACCCCTGTCACCTCTGTACTGTATAACTCAGAGTGGTGGGAGGGCCTCTGCCTCCAGGGATAGACCCTGTTCTTCCTGCCCTCCTCGTTACCATCACCAGCTCTGCTTCCTTCATTCTGGAGATTCCATTAGGAAGTTGGACATGTCCTTGGAAGTCTCCTCTCTCTAACTTCTCTTGTCTTCACCCCCTCTCTCTCTTTCACTCTCACATTTTTTTCCTTCTAGGGAGGAGGTCATAATGGCGAATTTGATATACGAGCTGATCAGCTTCCGTGGAGCACCTTTTCAGCTCCAAACAATTGGCATAGGCTTGCTGCTGGAAATATTATGCAGCATAAAGAACGTTGGCCAATTCCCTGAGAAATGTCCCGAAGACATGAGAACTTTTGTCTGCATAAATTTTCACCGGTTCCGGCTAAAAGAAAATGGAGTTTGAAACAAAATAAATGTATTTCACCTGGGGAGAGAAAAAGTTCCCCTATTTGCATGTTAGACTACTTATCCCTGTATTCCATTATTTGGTTATTAAATGGCTGACTAGATTCCTATACAGTGCTGCCTGTCTATCTCAGCCTGGCCTGGCTGGTCATTGCTGTGTGCTGCTCAGTTTTGTTTTGATGTTGATCTAAGCTTTCGCTCTAACCTATTGCATAGCATTGCAGCTCTTAGGCCAAACATAAAGATTGGGAAGGAGTAACAGATGTTAGTGGTTGCATAATAGCCAAGAAAGAGGCGGCCGGCTGTGATGTTGTACAGTGATGTGATCAAAAGGTTTTAATTTAAGCTGACCCCTCTGTCTCAGTGGTATCCCAAGGCTGCCTCTCGGCTGGAGCTGACAAAACACAGGCCCCCATCATTGTGCAGGTCTGAAGGATGAAGGAATAGAAGAGCAAATTGGCCCTGAATATACTAGTCCCATACGAACATACACTGTACCATAGGAACATGTATAATGTATTGCAGAATGTTAGCAGTCATATCCAAGAAATGAAAAGATGAGCTGAGATTATTTGACAATACTTTATATTTCACATATGACAATGTTAATCAGGGCTTAAATTTAACAAAGCGTGTTAACAAGTATATCATTTTCTTTTAGCTTTTTAAAATGTGGTAGTGCAAAGGAGCAGAAACAGTCAAATGTTCACTAGGGCTGGGAATTGCCATGGGCCTCACAATATGATATTATCACGATATGTATTGCGTTTCTCATGGCTCTCACAATTCTTTATGTATAGATTAATATCCTCCACAAATAATATTGCAATATGTAACTGTATTGATTTCCCCCCCACCACTAACGTACACTGCACTGTACATATTGTCACTGCACAATTAACCTTGCCTTCATGTCCGATGGCAGTTTGTATTTCAGATTGAACAATGGCTATTTTAAATTCTGAGCATGATCTTCAGGTGCATAGAAAGATGAAAAGCTATTAGTTGGATAAATGAATATAAGTGCATTTTTTTTAGTTTTTCGTATTGTTAAAGGTCTCTCACCAGGCAACCTCGCCAGGCAGATTTTCATCTCAAATAAAATTAATTTGGATATGACATTTTAATTGGAACACTATTCCCATTAATTGGACAAATTAGAGGGTGCCTGTTGGGGGACAGGTAGTCTCTCAGGGAGGTGATTTGGAATTCACCGTTTCGATTTAGAATTCACCAACAGCTTTGTTTAATTTGTGTGGCAGCCAGTCAGAGGATGTGTGAGGGCTGTTCTTGTGCTCGAGGTCTCTGCACCACTCAAGGCTCACATTGTCTTCATTATGAGCGATTAAGGAATAGGTCAATTTAGTGTGCTTGGCTGGTCTGAGCAGTCTGTATGAAATGGCTTCATTTTCATCTGTTCAGGATCTGTGGGTCTGGTTGGTCAGTTACAGTGCCTTGCGAAAGTATTCGGCCCCCTTGAACTTTGCGACCTTTTGCCACATTTCAGGCTTCAAACATAAAGATATAAAACTGTATTTTTTTGTGAAGAATCAACAACAAGTGGGACACAATCATGAAGTGGAACGACATTTATTGGATAT
The DNA here is from genome assembly GCF_036934945.1 of Oncorhynchus masou masou. Classification (NCBI taxonomy): domain Eukaryota; kingdom Metazoa; phylum Chordata; class Actinopteri; order Salmoniformes; family Salmonidae; genus Oncorhynchus; species Oncorhynchus masou. The sequence goes on from NC_088242.1 coordinate 71,836,154, forward strand.
TTCAAACTTTATAACAAATCAAAACTGAAAATTGGGCGTGCAAAATTATTCAACCCCTTTACTTTCAGTGCAGCAAACTCTCTCCAGACGTTCAGTGAGGATCTCTGAATGATCCAATGTTGACCTAAATGACTAATGATGATAAATACAATCCACCTGTGTGTAATCAAGTCTCCGTATAAATGCACCTGCACTGTGATAGTCTCAGAGGTCCGTTAAAAGCGCAGAGAGCATCATGAAGAACAAGGAACACACCAGGCAGGTCCGAGATACTGTTGTGAAGAAGTTTAAAGCCGGATTTGGATACAAAAAGATTTCCCAAGCTTTAAACATCCCAAGGAGCACTGTGCAAGCGATAATATTGAAATGGAAGGAGTATCAGACCACTGCAAATCTACCAAGACCTGGCCGTCCCTCTAAACTTTCAGCTCATACAAGGAGAAGACTGATCAGAGATGCAGCCAAGAGGCCCATGATCACTCTGGATGAACTGCAGAGATCTACAGCTGAGGTGGGAGACTCTGTCCATAGGACAACAATCAGTCGTATATTGCACAAATCTGGCCTTTATGGAAGAGTGGCTAGAAGAAAGCCATTTCTTAAAGATATCCATAAAAAGTGTCGTTTAAAGTTTGCAACAAGCCACCTGGGAGACACACCAAACATGTGGAAGAAGGTGCTCTGGTCAGATGAAACCAAAATTGAACTTTTTGGCAACAATGCAAAACGTTATGTTTGGCGTAAAAGCAGCACAGCTCATCACCCTGAACACACCATCCCCACTGTCAAACATGGTGGTGTCAACATCATGGTTTGGGCCTGCTTTTCTTCAGCAGGGACAGGGAAGATGGTTAAAATTGATGGGAAGATGGATGGAGCCAAATACAGGACCATTCTGGAAGAAAACCTGATGGAGTCTGCGAAAGACCTGAGACTGGGACGGAGATTTGTCTTCCAACAAGACAATGATCCAAAACATAAAGCAAAATCTACAATGGAATGGTTCAAAAATAAATATATCCAGGTGTTAGAATGGCCAAGTCAAAGTCCAGACCTGAATCCAATCGAGAATCTGTGGAAAGAACTGAAAACTGCTGTTCACAAATGCTCTCCATCCAACCTCACTGAGCTCGAGCTGTTTTGCAAGGAGGAATGGGAAAAAATTTCAGTCTCTCGATGTGCAAAACTGATAGAGACATACCCCAAGCGACTTACAGCTGTAATCGCAGCAAAAGGTGGCGCTACAAAGTATTAACTTAAGGGGGCTGAATAATTTTGCACGTCCAATTTTTCAGTTTTTGATTTGTTAAAAAAGTTTGAAATATCCAATAAATGTCGTTCCACTTCATGATTGTGTCCCTCTTGTTGTTGATTCTTCACAAAAAAATACAGTTTTATATCTTTGTTTGAAGCCTGAAATGTGGCAAAAGGTCGCAAAGTTCAAGGGGGCCGAATACTTTCGCAAGGCACTGTAGGTAGCCAATATGAGCAGTCACTTTTTTGTCTGATTACTGTACATGGCAGAGTGAGTCAGGGCAGTATCTTTTTAAGGGTTGCTTTGCTTGTGCTCTTGCTGTGTGTGTACGTGTATTTGTGTGTGTGTGCGTTTGTTCACACTCTGTGTGCTCAGTTTCAGTCTGTTTGCCGTCTGTGCTGATGAGCTGCTGTCTGATTAACAACAAAATGCAGTGTTCTGCCTGCAGCGTCTACTACTGTGAGCAATTAAGCATGATTTTTTATTTATTTTTTAAATCGAGAAATGTGTTTTATATTCTTTCACAAACACATATGGAGACATGTTTGCTGAAATGGAAAACAGATCCTATAACATAACGTTGTAACATAACATTTTTTAGTATGGCTTCAAGCTTGTTGACAACAAAGGAGTGTTGGTAATAGTAGGTCCAGGAGATTGAACGTCTTGGTCATATTTCAATATGTACTAGTTTTAATCATAGTTTCCTTCTACTGAGTGTGTTTGACAGGCAGATTTTTTTCACGTAAACTAAATGCATCATTTTGTCAAATTGTTTGTTAATTGGTTTACCAGACACACCATATGGGAGGCTGCACCGTAGTAAATGCTGTCCAGAAAGAGTTGACACTCACTAACCATAAAATGTGAATTAGATATTCTAGGGCAGGTGGGCCACCTGTCTGTCGGTGTAGGAAATTTGGATATTCGGTAAGGAGAGAGAAAAGGTGCCAGGGGGGACCAGGTGTAGATAAATTGTGTCCCATATGTCATCTGATTAAGAAGGAAATTGGGTATTCATCCTGTACAGGCTGGACAAACCTTTCCATTTAATCAATTTAATTGTTGGAGCAATGTTCCTTCTCTTTATATGACTTGTTTTCACCAGTATCACACATACAGTATATACATAGAAACATGCGGAATCCCAGTTGCTATGCTTAGCAATATTTGTTTAAGACTTACTTTAATGGGAGCGTATTGAAATTCATATCCAATGTAATTCAGCGTTTTGAAATGATGTGGTCTCTCTGCTACCAGATTACTGTGTGTCAACAGAAATCATGAACACCTGTGAAAAAGAGAACACAAAGCTCTGTTTGAGGCCTGAATAAAAGTTCTGACTACATTTAATTGTGTAATTTAATCAAACAATAAATTAAAACTTCTCAGTTATCAATAAAACATTATTCATTTAACTGTTGCTCAAGTACAGAGGAAGATGGCCATGATGGCATTCCAAGAAGAGAAACCAGAGAGAATCTTACTCTTAGGGTGTCTTCCTTATATACTTCCAAATTAGCCCACCGTGCCTATACTGGGATTGCTGAGCAGAGGCCTGATTGGAGTACAGTATAGAGGATTGAAGTGGGTGTGTAGAGGATAGGGGAGTGAAGAGGGAGAAGGGGCACGTAGATACTGGAGGGGCCAGAGGGAGAAAGTTCCTCCATGCTTGTCAGAGTTTGAGTAAGTTGGAAAATTGATGGAGCCCACAGGCAGCACTGCTAATTTTAGTTGAAATCACCTAAGTGGTTTGGCTAATTTATCCATCCTCCTCGGCCTCACCCCTGGAATTCAACTATCCCCCCCCCCTCCACACCCCCTCCTCCCCATCCCTCCCAGATCTATCCACATAGCGTGAAGGTACCAGGAGGTGACAGTGAGAACAGAAGGGTATTTTGTGCCCAGCTGACTCTGAGAGTGCTGGGTAGTTTCAACCTCTTGTAATACATATATTCCGTTTGACCCTTAATGACACTTGTTTCAATGATGTGTTCTTTTTTTTAATGATTTATGTCAGTTGAAAAGGAAAATCAGGAGAGGTGAGTAAAAGCAGGGTCAGTATCACCTGAAATGCTGGCTCAAAATACGACATAGCCACTAAATAAAAGTGAGTCAAGATCTAGACATGCAGCCTGAGCTTAGGTTTCCGAAGTTGGCATAGAAGTGTTGAAGATGAAAGTCAGGAACTGAACAAGTGACACTGGCAATGAGATGTAGAGAAGGTCTGACAGGAGAGTCTGGAACAGAAACTGGACCCATGAGGTCCATACCATGGACCTGTAGAAATATGGCTGTTTGCTTTGCATTGCTGTTTCCCCTTAAACAAGATCCAGTATTGCCTCTAAGATCTCATCTTGTCTTTATTTCTTGTTTCTTTGAACATTACCTAACAGAAGCTTAAGGAAAAGGAATGTAAAATAGAACTTTAAATTGCCATGATGGTCAAAGGTCGGTATAGATTGAACGGTATAGCTGAACATTTTTCTTCCCAGTAATTAAAATCCTCTTATGCTCTTTGTAGCTGCTTGTAGGTTCGTCAGAAAGAACGTCCTTGGAATTCAAATGTAGAGATAAGACGAGAGGGGGCTGTCAGGGTTATTCTAATGCTAATTACGTTTATTTATTTGAATCTTTTTTGCTTTTATAGACATCTTGAATATGTAATGCATCCATATGATAAGGAGGAACAGAAAATGCATTGTCAAAATACAAATAGGGTAACTTGAGATTGCTCTTAAAGATTCAAATTATAACAAAGCAAACACGGAAATCAAATCACCAGCTAAATTGTTTGCCATTAAAGAAGTCACAAGATGATTAAGTGATTCTGATTGTTTGTCTGCATTTGTCATTACATTTTAATACCTTTATTTAACTAGGCAAGTCAGTTAAGAACAAATTCTTATTTACAATGACGACCTAGAACGGACGACACTGGGCCAATTGTGCGCCACCCTATGAGACTCTCAATCCCGGCCAGTTGTGATACAGCCTGGATTTGAACCAGGGTGTTTATAGTGATGCCTCAAGCACTGAGATGCAGAGCCTTAGACCGCTGTGCCACTTAAATGCCCAGGACAGTCAAAAAAGTTATGTTCCTGTGTTTTATATATATTTCCACACTCTGAAGTTGGAATAATATTGTGAAATTGTGAAAATCAGTTGTTTGAAAAGACCACCTGAAAATTCATCCTGTTTTGCTGGGATGGAGTTTTGACCTACTTGGTGACATCACCAGACGGTAAATTTGTTAATAGACCAATAAGAAAGAGAGTTCCAAACCTCTCTGCCAATAACAGCTAGTTTTCTGTTTTCCCCTCCCCATTCAGACCACTCCTAGACGGTTCCAGAAAAATTCTTGCTTAAGAAATGTATCTTTGCTAAGAAGCTATTTTTGTTTCTTTTTTTAAGCAATTTTTATTGAAACAGTCACACTAAGGTACTTACCGAGAAATGATTTGATACTGATATACAAATACCTGAATTGGGCCTTTAAGGAGGGATAAAGCAAGTGAGAAATCTGCAGCAGATCGGTCAGCTTGTCAGCATATTTAAATTCAGCAATTGTAATGCTAATAAGAAAGAGAAGTACAGCAGCGTAGCTGAGTTCTAAAGTAAACTGTTGTGGGTTTTCTAGGATTTGTATTATTATCTTGTTTTCTACCACCTAATTGAATCGCAAAGCCCTTATCTATTGTGCTCTAATGGGTTTAGTAAAATAAAACCTGAGCGAAACAATGTGACCATGTTGTTTAGATTGTGTTATAGCCACATTAAATAAATAGTGCATTACACCCCAGGTTTGTGCAGACATCCACTCATGATTTGATCATTTTAAAAGGGAAGCATAAATTAAAGAGAAGTGTTTGTTTACAGTTGACCTATGAAACAGAAACAGCAAGTTCATCTCTTCAAAACTTGCAGTAAAATTCTTAAAGCCTCATGTTTCCTTGCAGACAAATTAAATATTAAGTGACTGCTGCCTCGCATTCCATGATGAACAGGTTATCCATGAAGTTCACTACTAAATCATGGTCGCTCTGAAATACAAAAGACTATATGGAGCTGTCTGCTAAATTATGGTTACTTAGGTACCTGAGTGGTACTGAATGTATGATAAATTAAATTTATGTGCTGGAAGAATGGAAATTCTTAAGAGATTGTAGCTGCCATATACAGTAGCATAGAATAAGTGTTAGGATTCCGTTTTCTTAACATAGGCCTAATCCCAACAATGTTCTGCTTTATCCTATATCTATAGATAAAACATTATGGTATTCTTGGGTTGCTTTCTGCCATCAAGAGTGAGTCCTCTCCTCTCTAAATCATTTCACAGCATAGAGAGAAAGGATGTATTTGTGGTGTTGTGTGCGAGCCAGCAGTTCTTGGCAGAGCCAGTGTGGGTTCTACTGTATGTGCCAAGCACCTGGTCAAACTGAAGACAATGAGGGGCTTATGGATTCTCTTTATCCCAGGATGACTGAGATGATATCTAGAATGTTAGAAGTCTTAGGGGCCCTTTTAAGAAAGCCCAGGCAAAACTAAGCTCAGCATTTTTGACACAGTGAATGGATTTCCTCTGTCTGTCTTATAATAACAACATTATGGACTTCATTAGTTATTTTCAAATCAAACATTCCGTAATCATGATTTCTTCTTTAATTTCCAACCTAATGGTTTAGCTATTGTTGCCTATATTCTTACCTTTGGACAGGGGACATATGCCACTGAGATTGAGCCTGTGGTTGGATACTTAAAAAAATATATACAGTTGAAGTCGGAAGTTTACGTACACCTTAGCCAAATACATTTAAACTCAGTTTTTCACAATTCCTGACATTTAATCCTTGTAAAAAGGATTAAATGTTTTAGGTCAGTTTGGATCACCACTTTATTTTAAGAATGTGAAATGTCAAAATAATAGTTGAGAGAATTATTTATTTCAGATTTTATTTCTTTCATCACTTTTCCAGTGGGTCAGAAGTTTACATACACTCATTTAGTATTTGGTAGCATTGCCTTTAAATTGTTTAAAATGTTTCAGGTAGCCTGCCACATGCTTCCCACAATAAGTTGGGTGAATTTTGGCCAATTTTTCCTAAACCTCAACTTCAAAATACTCCCCTGCAACCCGCCTCACCCAATGTGGTGTGGATCTGTTTTTTTTCTAAAGTATTTCTATTTACCTCCAAACTGGAATAACTCAACTGAACCTAGCTAGCTAACTAGCTACCAGCTATCAGTTACCAGTCAGCTAACCCCTGCTAGCGGTCATCAGCTAACCTTTAGCTTGGAAAGCTCTCGCCAGTTCGTACAACACGTTTCAAACCAGAGCAATCCAGACCTATTTTTCTTTCCATAAGCCTGGATTCCTACCGCAACCTCTGAACCTTTTCATCTGGATCATCGCAGCTAGCTAACCGCAACCCGGCTTGACTACTCCCCACTATGTTTCCGTCCCGGAGCGAGCACCAACTAGCCTGGAGCTAGCCCATGCTAGACCCAACTCCCGGCTAGGGCTCCTGGGCTACTCCTGAAGCCCACTCCTCGCCTACAATATCCGGACCCATTCTACTGCTGGTACGGGGCACAGAACCCCGAAGATCCTTCACAACTGGAAATCTGCCCGAGGATCCCAACAGGCCCCTCAGGCGCAACGTCCCCTGAAGGCCCATTCTGCTAACCACGTCCTGCTAGCTAGATCTAGAGCATATTGGACTGTTAGCTGATCCATCTGCCAGTTTCTTGGACCACTATACCAAAATGAAAATAGTGCCCCCTAGATTCAACAGGTTAAGGAGTAGGCTGCTAATGTTAACATGCATGAAACCAAGGCTTTTATGGTTACAGAAGAGAGCACCTGGGGAGTAGGAGTGGAGCTAGGCACTCTACATCACCAGAGGAACAGAGGAGAAGTACAGTGCCTTGCGAAAGTATTCGGCCCCCTTGAACTTTGCGACCTTTTGCCACATTTCAGGCTTCAAACATAAAGATATAAAACTGTATTTTTTTGTGAAGAATCAACAACAAGTGGGACACAATCATGAAGTGGAACGACATTTATTGGATATTTCAAACTTTTTTAACAAATCAAAAACTGAAAAATTGGGCGTGCAAAATTATTCAACCCCCAGCTGTGCTCTGGTCACAATATGTGAATTGATTGCCGCCCATCTATCTTCAGAGCTCATGCTGCTAGTTGACCTAAACTGGGACATGCCTACCACCCCGGACATTCTATAATCTAAGCTTGATGCCCTCAATCTCACACAAATTATCTATAAACCTACCTCCTAACTAACTCGACCTCCAAATACACCTGTTTTCAACCAAGATCTCAGCGATCACTGACTCATTACCTGCATCTGTAATGGGTCTGCGGTCAAACGACCACCCCTCATCACGGTCAAACGCTCCCTGAACACTTCAGAGGACAGGCCTTTCTAAGCAACCTAGCCGGGGTATCCTGGAATGACATTGACCTCATCCCGTCAGTAGAGGATGCCTGGTTATTCTTTAAAAGTGCCTTCCTCACCATCTTAAATAAGCATGCTCCATTGAAAAAATGTAGAACCAGGAATAGATATAGCCCTTGGTTCACTCCAGACCTGTCTGCCCTTGACCAGCACAAAAACATCCTGTGGTGGTCTGCATCGATTAGCCCCCGTGATATGCAACTGTTCAGGGAAGTTAGGAACCAATATACACAGGAAGTTAGGAGACCTAAGCTTTTTCAAACAGAAATTTGCATCCTGTAGTACAAACTCAAAAAAGTTCTGGGACATTGTAAAGTCCAAGGAGAATAAGAGCACCTCCTCCCAGCTGCCCACTGCACTGAGGCTAGGAAACACTGTCACTACCGACAAATCCACAATAGTTGAGAATTTCAATAAGCATTTTTCTACGGCTAGCCATGCATTCCAACTGGCTACCCCTACCGGCCCTGCGCTCCCCACAGCAACTCGCCCAAACATTCCCCACATCTCACCCAAATCCAGATAGCTAATGTTCTGAAAGAGCGGCAATATCTGGACCCCTACAAATCAGCCGGGCTTGACAATCTGGACCCTCTCTTTCTAAAATTATCTGCCGAAATTGTTGCAAACCCTATTACTAGCCTGTTCAACCTCTCTTTCGTATCGCCTGAGATTCCCATAGATTGGAAAGCTGCTGCGGTCATCTCCCTCTTCAAAAGGGGGAGACCCTCTAGACCCAAACTGCTACAGAACTATATCTATTCTACCCTGCCTTTCTAAGGTCTTTGAAAGCCAAGTTAACAAACAGATTACCAACCATTTTGAATCTCACCGTACCTTCTCCCCTATTCAATCTGGTTTCAGAGCTGGTCATGAATGCACCTCAGCCACGCTCAAGGTCCAAAACGATATCATAACCGCCTTCGATAAGAGACATTACTTTGCAGCCGTATTCATCGACCTGGCTAAGGCTTTCGACTCTGTCAATCACAACATTCTTATTGGTAGACTCAACAGCCTTGGTTTCTCAAATGATTGCCTCCCTTGGTTCACCAACTACTACTCAGACGGAGTTCAGTATGTCAAATCGGAGGGCCTGTTGTCCGGACCTCTGGCAGTCTATGGGGGTGCCACAGGGATCAATTCTCGGGCCGACTCTCTTCTTTGTATACATCAATGATGTCGCTCTCGCTGCTGGTGATTCTTTGATCCACCTCTACACAGACGACACCATTCTGTATACCTCTGGCCCTTCGTTGGACACTGTGTTAACTAACCTCCAGATGAACTTCAATGCCATACAACACTCCTTCCGTGGCCTCCAACTGCTCTTAATAAGTGCAAGTAAAACTAAATGCATGCTTTTCAACCGATCGCTGCACACACCTGCCCGCCCGTCCAGCATCACTACTCTGGACGGTTCTGACTTAGAATATGTGGACAACTACAAATACCTAGGTGTCTGATTAGACTGTAAACTCTCCTTCCAGACTCACCTTAAACATCTCCAATCCAAAATTAAATCTAGAATCGGCTTCCTATTTCGCAACAAAGCATCCTTCACTCATACTGCCAAACATACCTTCGTAAAACTGACCATCCTACCGATCCTCAACTTCGGCGATGTCATTTACAAAATAGCCTCCAACACTCTACTCAACAAATTGGATGCAGTCTATCACAGTGTCATTTGTTTTGTCATCAAAGCCCCATATACTACCAACCACTGCGACCTGTATGCTCTCGTTGGCTGGCCCTCACTTCCTACTCATCGCCAAACCCACACATTTACAAGTCTCTGCTAGGTAAAGCCCTGCCTTAGCTCACTGGTCACCATAGCAGCACCCACCCGTAGCACTCGCTCCAGCAGGTATATGTCACTGGTCACTCCCAATGCCAATTCCTCCTTCGGCTGCATCTCCTTCCAGTTCTCTGCTGCCAATGACTAGAACAAACTGCAAAATTCTCTGAAGCTGGAGACTCTTACCTCCCTCACTAGCTTTAAGCACCAGCTGTCAGAGCAGCTCAGAGATCACTGCACCTGTACATAGCTCATCTGTAAATAGCCCATCCAGTCTACCTCATCCCCATACTGTATTTATTTATTTATATTGTTCCTTTGCACCCCAGTATCTCAACTTACACATTCATCATCTGCACATCTACCATTCCAGTGTTTAATTGCTATATTGTAATTACTTTGCCACCATGGCCTATGTATTGCCTTTACCTCTCTTATCCTACCTCATTTGCACATGCTGTATATATATTTTCCTACTGTATTATTGATTGTATGTGTCGAACTGCTTTGCTTTATCTTGGCCAGGTCGCAGTTGCAAATGATAACTTGTTCTCAACTAGCCTACATGGTTAAATAAAGGTGAAATAAAATAAAAATAAATAAACAGGTCAAGGCTTTGTAATAGCCACTTTGACTTTGTTGACCTTAAGCCACTTTGCCACAAATTTGGAGGTATGCGTGGTGTCATTGTCCATTTGGAAGACCCATTTGCGACCAAGCTTTAACCTCCTGACTGATGTCTTGAGATATCCACATAAATTTACTCCCTCATGATGTCATCTATTTTGTGAAGTGCATCAGGCCCTCCTGCAGCAAAGCACCCCCACAACATGATGCTGCCACCCCCGTGCGTCATGGTTGGGATGGTGTTCTTCAGCTTGCAAGCATATCCCCTTTTCCTCCAAACATAACGATGATCATTATGGCCAAACAGTTCACAAGGTCCTTTGCTGCTGCTCTGGGATTGATTTTCACTTTTCGCACCAAAGTATGTTCATCTCTAGGAGACAGAACGCTTCTCTTTCCTGAGCAGTATGATGGCTGCGTGGTCCCATAGCGTTTATTCTTGCTTACTATTGTTTGTACAGATGAACATGGTGCCTTCAGGCATTTGGAAATTGCTCCCAAGGATGAACCAGACTTGTGGAGGTCTACAATTGTCTTTCTGAGGTCTCCCCATGATGTCAAGCAAAGAGGCGCTGAGTTTGAAAGTAGGCCTTGAAGTATATCCACAGGTACGCTTCCAATTGATTCAAATGATGTCAGTTAGCCTATCAGAAGCTTCTAAAGCCATGACATCATATTCTGGAATTTTCCAAGCTGTTTCAAGGCAAAGTCAACTTAGTGTATGTAATCTTGTGATATAGTGAATTATAAGTGAAACAATCTGTCTGTAAACATTTGTTGAAAAAAATACTTGTGTCTTGCACAAAGTAGATGTCCTAACTGACTTGCCAAAACTATAGTTTGTTAACAAGAACCTAAGTGTATGTAAACTTCCGACTTCAACTGTATATTATTTAACCTTCATTTAACTAGTCAGTTAAGAACAAATTCTAATTTACAATGACGGCCTACCAAAATGCTAACAGCCTGCTGAGACGGGGGCTGGGATTAAAAATAAAAATACATTGAAGAAAAATATAGGACAAAACACACATCACGATGAGAGAGACAACACAACACTACATAAAGAGAGGCCTAAGACAACTACATAACATGGCAGCAACACATGACAACACAGCATGGTAGCAACACAACATGACAACAACATGGTAGCAACACACATGGCAGCAGTACAACATGGTAGCAGCATAAAACAGGGTACACATATTATTGAGCACAGACAACAGCACAAAGCGCAAAAAGGTAGAGACAACAATACATCCCGCAAAGTAGCCACAACTATCAGTAAGAGTGTCCATGATTGAAGAGATTGTGATAAAACTGTCCAGATTGAAGAGATTGTGATAAAACTGTCCAGATTGAGTGTTTGTTACAGCTCGTTCCAGTCGTTAGCTACTTCAAACTGCCAGCAGCATACCACCCTGCATACCACTGCTGGCTTTCTTCTGAAGCTAAGCAGGTTTGGTCCTGGTCAGTCCCTGGATGGGAGACCAGGTGGTGTTGGAGGCCAGTAGGAGGTACTCTTTCCTCTTGTCTAAAAAAAAAAATCCCATTACCTCAGGGCAGTAATTGGGGACACTGCCCTGTGTAGGGTGTTGTCTTTCTGTCGGGATGTTAGGTGATTTTCCTGGCTCTCTGAGGTCATTAAAGATGCCATGGCACTTGTTAATCCTGGTATTTTGGCTAAATTCCCAATCTGGCCCTCAAATCAAATCAAATTTTATACTGTCACCTAATAACCCCCTGTTTATATCCCCCTCCTCTCCCCTGTAACTATTCCCCAGGTCATTGCTGTAAATGAGAATGTGTTCTCAGTCAACTTACCTGGTAAAATAACAGATAAATAAATAAAAGACGAGCAACCCATGGATGTGAGTGCTTTGGGGACCTTTAACAGAAAGTGACTGGCATAACAGGTGTTGTGTGTGGAGTCTGAGGGCTGCAGTACATATCTCAGATAGGGGGGAGTGAGGCCTACGAGGGTTTTATAAATAGGCATCAACCATTGGGCCTTGCGACGGGTATACAGAGATGACCAGTTTACAGAAGAGTATAGAGTGCAGTGATGTGTCCTATAAGGAGCATTGGTGGCAAATCTGATTGAGTCTATGGTAGGCTACTGATTGAGCCTGTGGGAGGCTACTGGTTTGAGCTTGTGGTAGGGTACTGAGGGAGCCTGTGGTAGGCTACTGTACATTAAGTTATGATAACATCCATTATGTCAGTAAGTATGAATATAAAAAGAGTGAATTCTCAGCATGAAGTGATTATAGTGTAGGAAGGATAGGCTGCATTTTGGTGAATTGTGCAGAGAATGAGTTGCAGAGAGTCATATCGAGGGCCCTGCTTGAGTCATTTAGTGATGATCTAATAATGACTTCCACAGATGGGTTTGTTGGCTGGAGCGCTCTGCTGAGTCCACTGTATAGGCATACGGTAGAGAGAGTCAAAGCGTCTCCCGTGCAGGATCAACTCCAGGCTCTGGGAATGGATGCCGTCTGGCAGGCACGCCGGCAGCCACCTGCCCTGCTCCGCTACTCTAGCCTACCTAGTGTCTCCACTACCTGGCCTGGAGCCTGGCCAGGGTTAATTATAGTGGAGCTCAGGAGTCTTGAGGATTGCAGTCAGAATATTGTCATACTGCCATGTCCTATACAGCAAAGACAAGAGGAAAGGCACACTCCTCTACTTGTCCTGAGTTTGAACAAGAGTCACTCTACAACAATCAACTCTATATCCCCTAACATGGAGTACTACACGCTTTCATCCCAGGGCTCCAACTTGTCCAATGTGATGTAATATCATAGATTTAATAAGTCAAAGAAAAGGGTGAAATTTCTGTCGACATTTTCAAAGTTACCCAAAAGAATATGAATGTCAAAGCTAAAATCTAAAAACAAGTTTTGCATCTCAATATGAACTTTCATCTCGGTATTCTTAGAAGTAAAGTGATCTACCTCCCTATTTCAAAAAGACAAGTGTCTAGTCATGATGGTGTACACTGCCCTAGAAACAAAGAACGGTTTGTGTTGCAAAAGTTTCTCCCCATGTAGTTATTTTTACAATGCCCTATTTCCGCCATTATTGTGGCATTGTTTTGACCTTACTTGGAATAGTTTCCCCCAAGTCAAATTAGCTTTCACCGTTCAAAGAAATGTTCCCATATAATGGTTTGACGGTTGTGGCTGTGAAATAGGAAGAAATGGACGGCCATGCCACTGGGGTTAATAATATTCCTCCTCTTCAACAAGTACCTTGGGATCTTCAGTGTCCTTGAAACCAGACGGGATCTCACTGATGTCCAGCCGGCACCTGCAAGCGTTGCTGTACAGCTCTCATGGGTAAAGGCAGTCCACGTTCTCTACACACTAACCATATACTCTCACACCTATTCACTTTCTCACATCCGTTGAGTGCTTAATCTATAGCGTTTCTATATTTACAAAATGTATTGGCCAATCCTTATGCAAAACTATTATATTAATGACCAATGAAGGATACTTATTTTCATTCAATTAATTATGATCTAATCTTCTTTGTGGATGAGAAACACGAGATCACCGGCAACAAATCAATAGGCAGCTCATGAGTCTTGTGCATTCAGTAGCGTGAGAAATGAACTCAGCCTTCATGCAATTCAATGAGCACCTGAAGCGTTGGTCCCAGAGGCCGCTATGGGACTAGTGGAGCAGCGCAGCGAGGCCTCACAACCCGCTTTGATAGGACCGAGTCAGGGAGGCTCGGCGTGGAGCGTAGCGCGAGACAACCAGCCCGTTGAGGTTTACGCCACCTGTTTGTTTTCCTTCTCCTCAGCAGCGGAGATCTTAAATGCCTCACTGTGCCTGACCCGCGGGGAATACGGGTGTTAGATACAACAAAGAAGGTGACTGAGTTCTGGGTTGGGGGATTATGATTTATTCATCTGCACTCCTTTAAATTCCAACATAACCATCTGGGGTTACAGCCCTCACTCTGGGGAGTAATCTCAATGCACAGAACAATTCAGAGGCAACACTTTTTTGTCTTCGGTATAACTGCTGGAAATGGAGGACAATATAACAGTACGGTGCAGCTGGGGGACACAGGGGGGACAGAAGTGCGGAAGCCAATGGATCAAGATGAGAGGGTCACTGGTATGAGGCACAGGCAAGTTTACTCTCCCTAGATGATGAGGATGATTTTATTAGGCATACGGCCCAACACAAAGTAGTGCACTCTCAAAGTATCAGCTCTAATACCTTAATAGATGGACTAATGATACAGAGAGGGCAGGGTTACAGTGAAGTCATTCCAACCTGTGAGAGTAGAACCAGTGAAAAGTCAAACTCAACAGCTCTGGTACAGCAATGGCCTGAGGTGGACTTCTCTCTCTACAGTACAGATCATCTAGCAGGAGAGAATTTTTCTGTCTGCCAGACATTTCTTTGGCAATCTTTCACTGGCAGATTTGGCTCTGTGGCTACACTTACCACTGCAGCCAACAATATGGTTAAAAAAGCAACAATTCTGAAGCACATCCTCCAGAAGCTGTCAGCTCGTCATCACCTCTTTTAGGTCTCTTTATGAATTCACAGGAAGTGGTTTTCTTTCCTACCGTATAAATGCAACAGCCCTGTCCCATCTTTAAAAAGAGCTTCATTAATTGCTAACGCTGAATGTACAAACATAAACCTTAAGTCAAAATCACCAGGAGATCATCAAAAAGAAACTGTGCAACAAAAGATGTATGTTATGTTATGTAACGCAATAGGCACCACATAAAATATCTGCTACTGTGTAGCATGTTGTAGCCTAGATATTTAGATATTTTCTGTGGTTTTCATTCTATAGAGCCACATTCTTTATATCTGATGTAAAATGACATGGCCTGTGCAGAGCTGTCAGCTGCTCGCCAGATCTCAGCCAGGCTACATATGCACTCAATTATGATCTACCGTTCCCTTGATAATACATAGATGTCACTTAGACTGTATTTCTTTTGGGGTTGCACAGATATCTTTAACATGAAAGCCATCCATCATTATAGAATGTTGTGGTCTCAACCTGGCCTGTCAAGCTGCTACACCAGGCCTAGTAATAAAAGTGTGATGCATTTTTAAACAAAGCCACAGACATAACAGAGCGGTGTGCGTCTCTCTCTCTCTGTGTGTGTGTGTGTGTGTGTGTGTGTGTGTGTGTGTGTGTGTGTGTGTGTGTGTGTGTGTGTGTGTGTGTGTGTGTGTGTGTGTGTGTGTGTGTGTGTGTGTGTGTGTGTGTGTGTGTGTTACTGCTGGCCGCTATAGAGTGTGCTCTAGTGTGTATACAGAACAAAAAAATGTGCCTTACATTTAATATTTTTTAAATATAGTCAACATAGATCTACATAACTTTTACATTGAGCACAAACATCTAAAAGACAGTCTGTGCAGCAACAGCGTGACAATGTATGATGAATTATCCGCTGCAGTCATACCGTGCGCTCCAACAGGCAAGTCGTGATGGAGATATTGGAGTTGCAAGAGTTTTTGGGCTATTAAGATTATTACATAATTGCTATATTTCACCCTGCGGCACATTACAATGTAATCTGTGTGATTGAGTGTTTCTCTTTTACTAGCTGCCAGGGATTTCCTCTAAATTGATGTGTGAGAGAGTGCTCAAGAACAAAGCTGCCCTGTCCATTAGACTGAGCAAAGCAGCCATTCTTCACCTGGAAAAGTTTGAGGAAGGACACTCTGCTGCTTCTAGTCTACTTGGTAGAGTGCAGACTCGCCATGGGAAGCAAAGTTTGCATTTGAAGAGTGGATGGGAGGGAGGGGGGTAAGTGGGACAGGGGTGTTAGGGTGGTGGGGGTCTGGGAGGCTAGCGGACACAGACACAGTGATGAGGATGTGAATAGATGGTCTAAAATTAGAAGTAGCCCCTTGGTCAGAGTGGTGGCAGATGGAGGTTCAAAGAATGAAATGATGCCAGCATTCTTTGTACAGTCCAGTGCCAGCTCTGCACTCTGCTGTGGACCACGAGAGACCAGGACAGGAGCGATGTGAGAAGACAGCTGTTTTACTCTATAGCCTCACCAACACACTGCAAGGTCACTTTGGGGAAGACCAGGAGACTGGACCATCAAACTGATGAGAAAAGATATACCTGTATTATGAAACTAAGGAGGAAATAATGACGTAGGAAAACATCAGTTATTGAGATTATGCTTCGGTAGCAGTATGTGGAGAAATAGTTTTTTCCCCCGTTAATTATGGCTTACATTATTATCATGAAATGTAATGTGCCATTTGCTGCTGAAGACGACTAAAGATTAGAACATAATGGTATTGTCTGAAACTTTTCCAAGCATATGTTTTGACTTTAGAATCGAAACAATGTTTTAAATGACTTTGTGTAGACAGTGTAGAAAGTTTGTATAGTCAGTGTAGGAAGTTTGTGTAGACATTGTAGGAAGTTTGTGTAGGCAGTGTTGAACGTTGTATAGACAGTGTAGGAAGTTTGTATAGAATGTTTGTATAGACAGTGTAGAAAGTTTGTGTAGAACGTTTGTATAGATAGTGTAGGAAGTTTGTGTAGACAGTGTAGAACGTTTGTATAAACAGTGTAGGACGTTTGTGTAGACAGTGTAGAACGTTTGTATAAACAGTGTAGGATGTTTGTGTAGACAGTGTAGAATGTTTGTATAGACACTGTAGGACATTTGTGTAGACAGTGTAGAATGTTTGTGTAGACAGTGTAGAATGTTTGTATAGACAGTGTAGAAAGTTTGTGTAGACAGTGTAGAACATTTGTATGGACAATGTTGAAAGTACAGTATGTGTAGAAAGTTTGGATGTGCTGCTAATGACTTTGAGTGTCCCTGTGGAAAGGCTCCTTCTGTACCAGACAGTCTAAGTGTGTGTTGGGGAAGTGAGAACAGAGCGGTGTGATCCACTAGTTAATAAATCATGCCAGATTAGTTTATCATGGAGATACAGAAGCTCCTCCGGGTCCCAGGCTAACACTCGCTACAGTATCCGGGAGCTGGTACAAGATGATGAAATGGCTCTGTCACATGCATCACTTTTATAGCCTCTAACTTTTTAAACTTCATTGCCATCAATGGGGCAGGTTGAGTGGTTGTTTATCAAGTAGCCCACTGTAGAGTGAAGGCATCAAATTAGGCATAGAGTATTAGTTGATTCCTTCAGTGGCACTCTATACCTCAGTATCAGGGGGCACTGAGTAGTTGTTTATCAAGTAGCCCACTGTAGAGTGAAGGCATAGAGTATTAGTTGATTCCTTCAGTGGCACTCTATACCTCAGTATCAGGGGGCACTGAGTAGTTGTTTATCAAGTAGCCCACTGTAGAGTGAAGGCATCAAACTAGGCATAGAGTATTAGTTGATTCCTTCAGTGGCACTCTATACCTCAGTATCAGGGGGCACTGAGTAGTTGTTTATCAAGTAGCCCACTGTAGAGTGAAGGCATCAAACTAGGCATAGAGTATTAGTTGATTCCTTCAGTGGCACTCTATACCTCAGTATCAGGGGGCACTGAGTGGTTGTTTATCAAGTAGCCCACTGTAGAGTGAAGGCATCAAACTAGGCATAGAGTATTAGTTGATTCCTTCAGTGGCACTCTATACCTCAGTATCAGGGGGCACTGAGTGGTTGTTTATCAAGTAGCCCACTGTAGAATGAAGGCATCAAACTAGGCATAGAGTATTAGTTGATTCCTTCAGTGGCACTCTATACCTCAGTATCAGGGGGCACTGAGTGGTTGTTTATCAAGTAGCCCACTGTAGAGTGAAGGCATCAAACTAGGCATAGAGTATTAGTTGATTCCTTCAGTGGCACTCTATACCTCAGTATCAGGGGGCACTGAGTGCTTTTATCAGCTTAATCTACTTTGATTATCTGCTGGCAACAAATGTTAATTATTCTTGTTTACTGTAAATTAGTTATTGGATGAGTGTTTATTAATACAAGTTGAGATCATCAGAGTTGCTCTCGCAGGGGCAATGATAACATCAGAATCTCCCTGGCGTGTACTGAAGATTGCCTTATCTACACAAAGCTGATGCAGCTCGTCACCAAAGTCCCTTTGGATAAGCTTTTTGTGTGTGTAATTGATAGACCAATCTTAACACTACATTCAAGACTATTTTAATATTGCATTGAAATAGGAGTTCATTTGTAAACTGAATTGTAGAAAAGTATTGAATGTAATGGAAGTGGAAAACTATGGGGGTGTCTGTAAAAAAATGTCCCTTGAATTGTGCCATTTCGGTGTGAAAACCAAACTCTTTGGAATGACTTTGATGGCAAGAACAACCGTTGCACCATTCCTTTACTACTCCTCTCAGGGAATACAAGTCAGTAACGGGTATCACAGCTAATGACTTGGGAGAACAAACCCTGGTCTCTTAACATCTAAGGCTTATTATGTTTAGCTCCGGCCAATACTAAGCTTATCCGTCTTACAGGGACCACGTTTTCTGATATCAGATGTGGAAATGAAAGCTAAATGACTTAAGGGGAATATTTCCCACACTGCAAATAGGCTATCCTGACCTTCAATAAAGCTCAGCTTGACATGCCTATATTTCCCCCTTTTTGCGCAAGTCTTTTCAAATCAATTGGGTCGTAACGTGATGGTTCGGTATTAACTGCTGTCCTCTGTGATCAGTTTCTCAGGCCATTCTGAAGAAAACTTTCTACTGCCATCCAGGGGTTTTGATGTGAAGTATCTTAGTGTTCAAAGAGTACTACCACACATATTAGATAAGCTGGTCAACTCAATGATAAACCTCCAATGCAACAAATATTTTGGGATAAAATCCGTACATAGTTTTTCAGGAAGGGATTTTCTTTTGAGAATATATTTAAAAAACATATTTAAATCACTAGTCTCTTTCCCTAAGTGAGCCAACATGCTATCTGGGTCTGAGAGGGATTGTGTCTTTGCTGCCAAGATTTGCAGTTTGCCATCAGGCATGCATCGTGATAGAGTTTGGCTGTTTGGTTATTTGTTTAACTTGAATGTTGGACAGGACATTAGTGTTGATGTCCAGTTGGCCACATGCTGTAGGCATTTCTCAACTTACTGGGCGTGATAGGAAGTGCTGATCAGTAGCTGTCATCACTGGCCCCTATATTCATGCTTTATTGGTCCAGCATGCCACAGAAAGCCTTCAGTATAGTGTGTCACAGGATAGGTTAAGCACTCTACCTGTGCACTGTATCCTATATTTGTTCCACCTCATTTATTCACACCACCTGTAGTGCACATACTGTGTAAATACCTGCATGTCTTTGTAATGCCCTAGTATTCAGACTCTTTTGAGGAGGGATATTACTGATACCAACTTTCTTTTGATTTTTTTTGTTAAACCTTTATTTAACTAGTCAAGTCAGTTAATTAAGAACAAAATCTTATTTACAATGGCAGCCTACCAAAAGGCAAAAGGCCTCCTGCGGGGTTGGGGGCTTAAGAATAAAAATAAATTAAATACAAATCTAGGGCAAAACACACATCATGACAAGAGAGACAACACAACACTACATAAAGAGAGACCTAAGATGGCAACATAGCATGGTAGCAACATAACATGGCAGCAGCACAACATGGTAGTAGCACAAAACAGGGTACAAACATTATTGGGCACAGACAACAGCACAAAGGGCAAGAAGGTAGAGGCAACAATACATCACCTCTTTGGCACAAGGTTCAGTACACACAGTGATGATGTTTTGACGCCTTCTAGTAATGAGACGAAGTACAGTACATAAGGAGATGAAATCTCAAGACACTTTTGGAATATATTTGGTAAAATGTTTATGAGGCCAAAGACCGGGGCTGGCTTCTCATTAGCTGATGTACCCATTGCAAGAGTTACAGCCCGCATTAGTCTTCTGGGTTAGTCTTCAAAAGCTCCAATATTTATACCCATCAAATAGCAGTGACTGCCTGCGACATCCTTGTGTGCATTCGGGGGAACTTGCTTAGTTAAACGCCACAGAATAAATGCAAAAATGTGAGAGAAACTTGACAAGATCAAACACAGTGGTGAATGTACAGACGCTGGCCAGTGTTCTGAGTATACTGCATTATTCATGTTCTCCAACATGGGGAGCCTAATGAGAGTCTAGTGGCTGTTTTTGGATGTGGAGTTGTGGAAATCTCAGTGTGACCCACACCAGAGCACTAGAGATCTCATGGACTCATCTCAGTCTGCTCTAGACTTGCATTGAAATTCAAGTCCCACGAAATTCATCAGTGCTCTGATTTTCAAGAATCTTGAATCATTCTGATGTATCTCTCCTAGTCAACCTTCCATCTCATCTTCACTCTCTGATTTTAGTTATATATTGGCTAACCTACATGTCAACGAACGCAAGGCAGGTAGCTAGATAGAATATTACACAGTCTTTCACCTTCCAAAAATGTGAAATGTAAAAAGAGCAAAAGTTTATTTTTAAAATTTGAAATGACATTCCATGAAGTAAATATCAGATTACGAAGTAGTGGAAATGTAAAACTACTCAATCAGTAATGCACATATTTATTTTAATGTACATGCTTGTCCATGTGTATTTTTCAGCTTAACTAAATAGTGATAATTCTCAACAAATTATAGGCAATTTCCTGGGGGAGACATTTTTTCTCCCATCAAGCAGGGCCTGTGGTTAAATGCAAAGTTTACCACTAGCATTGTAATAAGTCACTGTAACAAAATAAGGATTATCACTCCAGAGGAAGAGGTGGTCTAGAAAGAGGACTCTCTTCCAACCAAAACCTGAGAGGCACTACAGCCAATCCTGCTATTAACACCACTCAGAGCAAGCAACATTGCTGCACTGCTTCTGAAACAGTGTTTCCCCTGTATTCATTTGCGGCCCACTGTTGCCACCACACTACCCTTACCTCTTCTGCTGAAAAAAAATCCTAGGGGAAACACTGGAGCATGCTGTCTTCATTTCGGAATCCAAAGTGGCAATAACATATTCAGACTGAAGGGCCTTAATTAGAGACTTTAAAACTCTGAGTAATTGGTGTCTTAGATGGATTGCCTCTGGAAGTGCTCACATTAACAGAGCCCTGCTCTGTCTGTGCAGTACTGGGATCTTAAAGGAGAGCAGTGGTTCAAAGGTATTGGAAAGGCTGTGGCCATGTCTCACCTCACCCTCCCTGGCTTGGCCTCTGCCCCACTCCTCTTCTCGGAGGCGCTGCAGTAGCCTCTGGCCAGACAGACTTCCGGCGCCGACAGAGATGGCCGCCTCGCTTCGCGTTCCTAGGAAACTATGCAGTTTTTTTTTTTTTTTTACGTGTTATTTCTTACATTAGTACCCCAGGTCATCTTAGGTTTCATTACATACAGTCGAGAAGAACTACTGTATATAAGATCAGCGTCAACTCACCATCAGTACGACCAAGAATATGTTTTTCGCGACGTGGATCCTGTGTTCTGCCTTACAAACAAGACAACGGAATGGATCGTATGCAGCGACCCAAAAAAACGACTCCGAAAAAGAGGGGAACGAGGCGGTCTTCTGGTCAGACTACGGAGACGGGCACATCGTGCCCCACTTCCTAGCATTCTTCTTGCCAATGTCCAGTCTCTTGACAACAAGGTTGATGAAATCCGAGCAAGGGTAGCATTCCAGAGGGACATCAGAGACTGTAACGTTCTGTGCTTCACGGAAACATGGCTCACTGGAGAGACGCTATCCGAAGCGGTGCAGCCAACGGGTTTCTCCACGCATCGCGCCGACAGAAACAAACACCTTTCTGGTAAGAAGAGGGGTGGGGGTGTATGCCTTATGGCTAACGAGGCATGGTGCGATGAAAGAAACATACAGGAACTCAAATCCTTCTGTTCACCTGATTTAGAATTCCTCACAATCAAATGTAGACCGCATTATCTACCAAGAGAATTCTCTTCGATTATAATCACAGCCGTATATATCCCCCCAAGCAGACACATCGATGGCTCTGAACAAACTTTATTTAACTCTTTGCAAACTGGAAACCATTTATCCGGAGGCTGCATTCATTGTTACTGGGGATTTTAACAAGGCTAATCTGAAAACAAGACTCTCTAAATTTTATCAGCATATCGATTGCGCAACCAGGGGTGGAAAAACCTTGGATCACTGTTACTCTAACTTCCGCGACGCATATAAGGCCCTGCCCCGCCCCCCTTTCGGAAAAGCTGACCACGACTCCATTTTGCTGATACCTGCCTACAGACAAAAATTTAAAAAAGAAGCTCCCACGCTGAGGTCTGTCCAACGCTGGTCCGACCAAGCTGACTCCACACTCCAAGACTGCTTCCATCACGTGGACTGGGACATGTTTCGTATTGCGTCAGATAACAACATTGACGAATACGCTGATTCGGTGTGCGAGTTCATTAGAACGTGCGTTGAAGATGTCGTTCCCATAGCAACGATTAAAACATTCCCTAACCAGAAACCGTGGATTGATGGCAGCATTCGCGTGAAACTGAAAGCGCGAACCACTGCTTTCAATCAGGGCAAGGTGTCTGGTAACATGACTGAATACAAACAGTGCAGCTATTCCCTCCGTAAGGCTATCAAACAAGCTAAGCGTCAGTACAGAGACAAAGTAGAATCTCAATTCAACGGCTCAGACACAAGAGGCATGTGGCAGGGTCTACAGTCAATCACGGACTACAGGAAGAAATCCAGCCCAGTCACGGACCAGGATGTCTTGCTCGCAGGCAGACTAAATAACTTTTTTGCCCGCTTTGAGGACAATACAGTGCCACTGACACGGCCTGCAACGGAAACATGCGGTCTCTCCTTCACTGCAGCCGAGGTGAGTAAAACATTTAAACGTGTTAACCCTCGCAAGGCTGCAGGCCCAGACGGCATCCCCAGCCGCGCCCTCAGAGCATGCGCAGACCAGCTGGCTGGTGTGTTTACGGACATATTCAATCAATCCCTATACCAGTCTGCTGTTCCCACATGCTTCAAGAGGGCCACCATTGTTCCTGTTCCCAAGAAAGCTAAGGTAACTGAGCTAAACGACTACTGCCCCGTAGCACTCACTTCCGTCATCATGAAGTGCTTTGAGAGACTAGTCAAGGACCATATCACCTCCACCCTACCTGACACCCTAGACCCACTTCAATTTGCTTACCGCCCAAATAGGTCCACAGACGATGCAATCTCAACCACACTGCACACTGCCCTAACCCATCTGGACAAGAGGAATACCTATGTGAGAATGCTGTTCATCGACTACAGCTCGGCATTCAACACCATAGTACCCTCCAAGCTCGTCATCAAGCTCGAGACCCTGGGTCTCGACCCCGCCCTGTGCAACTGGGTACTGGACTTCCTGACTGGCCGCCCCCAGGTGGTGAGGGTAGGTAACAACATCTCCTCCCCGCTGATCCTCAACACTGGGGCCCCACAAGGGTGCGTTCTGAGCCCTCTCCTGTACTCCCTGTTCACCCACGACTGCGTGGCCACGCACGCCTCCAACTCAATCATCAAGTTTGCGGACGACACAACAGTGGTAGGCTTGATTACCAACAACGACAAGACGGCCTACAGGGAGGAGGTGAGGGCCCTCGGAATGTGGTGTCAGGAAAATAACCTCACACTCAACGTCAACAAAACTAAGGAGATGATTGTGGACTTCAGGAAACAGCAGAGGGAACACCCTCCTATCCACATCGATGGAACAGTCAGTAGTGGAGAGAGTAGCAAGTTTTAAGTTCCTCGGCATACACATCACAGACAAACTGAATTGGTCCACTCACACAGACAGCATTGTGAAGAAGGCGCAGCAGCGCCTCTTCAACCTCAGGAGGCTGAAGAAATTCGGCTTGTCACCAAAAGCACTCACAAACTTCTACAGATGCACAATCGAGAGCATCCTGGCGGGCTGTATCACCGCCTGGTACGGCAACTGCTCCGCCCTCAACCGTAAGGCTCTCCAGAGGGTAGTGAGGTCTGCACAACGCATCACCGGGGGCAAACTACCTGCCCTGCAGGACACCTACACCACCCGATGTTACAGGAAGGCCATAAAGATCATCAAGGACATCAACCACCCGAGCCACTGCCTGTTCACCCCGCTATCATCCATAAGGCGAGGTCAGTACAGGTGCATCAAAGCTGGGACCGAGAGACTGAAAAACAGCTTCTATCTCAAGGCCATCAGACTGTTAAACAGCCACCACTAACATTGAGTGGCTGCTGCCAACACACTGACACTGACTCAACACCAGCCACTTTAATAATGGGAATTGATGGAAAATTATGTAAATATATCACTAGCCACTTTAAACAATGCTACCTTATATAATGTTACTTACCCTACATTATTCTTCTCATATGCATACGTATATACTGTACTCTATATCATCGACTGCATCCTTATGTAATACATGTATCACTAGCCACTTTAACTATGCCACTTTGTTTACATACTCATCTCATATATATATATATATATATATATATACTGTACTCGATACCATCTACTGTATCTTGCCTATGCTGCTCTGTACCATCACTCATTCATATATCCTTATGTACATATTCTTTATCCCCTTACACTGTGTATCAGACAGTAGTTTAGGAATTGTTAGTTAGATTACTTGTTGGTTATTACTGCATTGTCGGAACAAGAAGCACAAGCATTTCGCTACACTCGCATTAACATCTGCTAACCATGTGTATGTGACAAATAAATTTGATTTGATTTGATTTGACAGTGAATCAGTCTGCCTGTCAGTCTGTGCAGATGTGTAAGAACTGTGCAGACACTTAGTTACACAGGAATACAAGCCACACACTCTTAACAAAGAATGGCACATACAAATGCAAAAACGATTTGCCTGGTAAACACTATTGAGTTAGGCGTAATATGAATGTGTATCTCTCCCTACGTTTAACCTCCGGATAGAAATGTTACATCGTTGTTGTCCTCTCTTAGAGGTGTTTATGGCTGAGCTCAGACTTGTCTTCACTGCGAGGAGGAATGCTGTTTCCCCTTAATAGGATGATGACGCTATTGCAGCCAAACGGAAAGGAGACCCAGCAGAAATACTGTATGGTAGACACAAAGTCAACGCTGCTTTGAAGGGGGAGGGGATTTCAGTAGTTTTCTCTAGTCTATGAGTCATGCCATAATTGCACAAGTCTGGCATGTTTATTCACATGTGCAGGTAAATCATGCTAATTAGAATCAATGAGAACCCAGATGGTATTAGGTGTGAAATGAAAATGAAAATCACACTACCTATGTCATGGAGGGATAGCAGTGGAAAACAATTGCTGAGGGCTCAGAAAACAGAATGGAGAAGGTTGTGTTGTGTATGGATAATTCACTACTGGTTAGTGTTGCTGCCAAGTGAAGTTTTTGAACTTTGTGTTATAGTAACATGGCACATGGGCACCCTAGCTATCAAAACATCTTTCTTTGCTCAACCCAAAATATTTCCAACATTAGCAGTAGGGGCAATTCCATGGTAACAGAATTACGCTGAGACTCTGATTTATCACTTTAAAATGCATACCACCCAAAAAGGACTACTTTTTTAAATTTTGTTTTTGTTTTTTTTACCCCTTTTTCTCCCCAATTTCGTGGTATCCAATTGTTGTAGTAGCTACTATCTTGTCTCATCGCTACAACTCCCGTACGGGCTCGGGAGAGACGAAGGTTGAAAGTCATGCGTCCTCCGATACACAACCCAACCAGCCGCACTGCTTCTTAACACAGCGCCATCCAACCCGGAAGCCAGCCACACCAATGTGCTGGAGGAAACACTGTGTACCTGGCAACCTTGGTTAGCGCGCACTGCGCCCGTCCCGCCACAGGAGTTGCTGGTGCGCGATGAGACAAGGACATCCCTACCGACCAAGCCCTCACTAACCCAGACGACGCTAGGCCAATAGTGCGTTGCCCCACGGACCTCCCGGTCGCGGCCGGTTACGATAGAGCCTGGGCGCGAACCCAGAGTCTCTGATGGCACAGCTGGCGCTGCAGTACAGCGCCCTTAACCACTGCACCACCCGGGAGGCAAAAGGACTACTTTTATCAATTTACAAAAACACATTTACAGTAAGAACTGTGCAGATACAACTTTTGGTAACAGAATAAAGCAGAGGGAGATTTTACTGTAATTCTCTTACCAAACTTTACATCTGCCAAGTTTTTCCAGTAAATTTTTTTAACTGTGTAAATTGTTCAAACTAGTCATTGTGCATGGAGTAGTATGGATTGTTCAATGTTGAAATCAATGTTTTTTGTTTGGCATACATTTTAAAGTGAGTCTCCACATTAGTCCTTTATTGTGGAATTGCCCGATGCCTACTGTACTGTACTGTACCACTTGTCCACTGCTGTACTGCTGCAATGTGGTCTGGCCCAACTGCTCTCCAATACACACATCAGCCCCATGATGACTTTTCCGGAGGCACAAGCAGCCCTCTGTTCGCCACTGAGAAATAAACACTGCATGTCAAAGGAAACCCTGCCTGCCTGGCTGCCTTCACCTCCACAATCCCCCTCCAAGACCTCAGCATGGCCACCTACCTTCAACCCCCTAGAAGTAGATCAGCCAAGACTCCATTGCCGCAGTGCCCCTGGCAGTCAGGGGGAGAGGTCTCGTCACAGACACCCCTGTACAGAGAGCAGATGGGGGTTCTGTCTCAGTTGGATGGCCTGCACGTGGATCAGAGGCTGGGGCCAGTCTCCATGCCTTAAGAATCTTTCAGTGGAGTTCTTCTGCGTGTGAAGCCTGCCTGGAGAGGCTGGTTTAATAATGCTCTCCCCTGGCCTCGGCACCGGCACATTGCTGCCAGCCTGGCTGCCACAGAGGCTCCGCTGCTCATGTAGGGGGCCAAGATGTGGTCAAGCAGATGCAGATATTGAACTTCCTGAGGGCCAGCCTGGCTCTCCTCTCCCCCAGTGCATGAGATAGGCAGGTGGGATTAGAGCAGTGATGCATCCGGCTTTCCCTCTCTGACTTTTAACAACCCCCATATCGAAATCCTGTCAGCGAGCTGCTTTGTCTCTGGCATTAGCATTTTTTAGTGGCTTGCACATTGAAGGGCTTGGAATCCTTCTCGGTTTCCTCACTCTGGCAGGCCTTCTTAGGAACTATAGCAGTCAATACTAATGAGACTGCCTTTATCTGTGATCAATTGTAATAATGTTGTGTTTTGAAACCTTCTGCCACACATTAAATTGTGTTATTTAGTTATAAACAAAGCAGTGAACTAACTTTAACAAAATCATACATTGCTCTACACATAGAAAAAAATATCTGTGTTGAGTTACTGGAATCTCTGAAAGTAATTCCCAAACCAGCCTCATCAAGGAGTGATAGGGTGTGTACTACTGCGCAGGGCAGATTCCGACCTGTTTAGTGGCATATTGTAATCATGAGTGGAGTCGACAGAGGCCTCTCACAACCTCCTGGTGTTGACTGTCATTATGCTTGTATGTTTCTTGTTTCCAATCATGTGTGTGTGTGTGTGTGTGTGTGGGGTAGTAGATGGTGTGTGTGTGTGTGTATGTGGTAGTAGATGGTGTGTGTGTGTATGTGGTAGTAGATGGTGTGTGTGTGTGTGTGGTAGTAGATGGTGTGTGTGTGTGTGTGGGGGGGTAGTAGATGTGTGTGTGTGGTAGTAGATGTGTGTGTGTGTGTGTGTGTGTGTGTGTGTGTGTGTGTGTGTGTGTGTGTGTGTGTGTGTGTGTGTGTGTGTGTGTGTGTGGTGGTAGACCTAGCTACCCCGTAGGGCCCCTTGCTGCTGCTGCCCCTCACTGATTTAGTAAAGGCACATTAACATAATGGAGGGATGCAGACAGAATATGGTCCTTTTATTTTAAGATGGGGATTCCACACTGCATTTGTTACACAGATGTAGAGAGTTGAGAGATTACGATGCTAGCAAATTGCCAGCTCGTGTTTTTTCTCTCTGGTTAACCTGATCATCTGTGGTAACAAACTGTCTCACCCACATACTTTTTTGTCAGATAATTTTCTAGATGAAAAATACCCAATAATAATTTGATATTCTTCTTTGCCACTGGCTATAAAACATGGCGAAACAAGTTTATAATTGTAAATTAGTGTGGAAACACAATTCAACCAAACTGATCATTGAAATATACACTCAATGGACAGTTTATTAGGTTGACCACCCCATTCACGAAAATGGATTGCTCCTACAGGCAGTGAGTCACGTTGCCATGGCTTGCTATATAAAGCAGGCAGACAGGCATCAAGGCATTCAGTTACTGTTCAAATTAACGTTAGAATGGGCAAAACGAGTGACCTAAGCGACTTTGAGCATGGTGTAATCGTCGGTTGCTGGCGCGAAGCATCCAGTATCTCAGAAACGGCAACCCTCCTTGGATTTTCACGCACGACAGTGTCCGTGTTTACAGAGAATGATGCGACAAACAAAAAACATCCAGACAGTGGCAGTCCTGTGGGCGAAAATAGCTCGTTGATGAGAGAGGTCGATGGAGAATGGCAAGAATCGTGCAAGCTAACAGGCGGGCCACAAACAGACAAATAATGGCACAGTACAACAGCGGTGTGCAGAACTGCATCTTAGAATGCACAAACCATCAGTCTTGGGCTTTTGCAGCACACGACCACACCGGGTTACATTCTTTTCAGCTAAAAACAAGAAGAAGTGATTCCAGTGGGCACCTGATCACCAACAATGGACAATTGAAGAGTGGGAAAACATTGCCTGGAATATGATAGCGAGTTCAGTTTACTTGAGTGGCCTGCACATTCTCCAGACCCCAACCCAATAGAGCATCTTTGGATGTGATGGAACGAGCTGTTCGCAGCATGAATGTACGCAGTCCAATCTGCAGCAACTGTGTGACACCATTGTGTCAGCATGGACCAATATCCCTGTGGAACGTTTCTGACTCCTTGTATCCATGCCCTGATGAATTCAGGCTGTTCTGGAGGCAAAAGGGGGTCTGACCCGATACTACATGGGTGTACCTAATACACTGGCCGGTGAGTGTACACTTACTTGAAGATTAAATAAAAGATTCCTGTATTCCACAAAGAGAGGAACAGTTGGTCATATGCTATAAGAAAACAATGTGGAGGGTTGCTGGGGTAGGATGACACAGTATGAGGTGGACAGAGGGGAAGGTGGTGCTCAGTGCAATGCAGAGCAGGCAACGCATGGGGGTCCCATCTGGGCTTCACAGTACAGTGACAGTACAAACACATTAGACCCCCCCCCCCCCCCCACACACACACACACACCAATCCTGTGTTCATCTCCCAGGCTTCAGCTGGGCCCCTGCCTGTCAAATCCTCCACTGCTGAACAATTCACTGGGAGACTGTGAACAATAATTAATGTAATTCATATTTTGTGTGGAAGAAAGAGATGAACAAAAAAAACAAAGCTAGTTTTAATTGAATGAAGCTTTGGGCCACAGGTCAGAGCTAGCTGGCTTTATCTCTGCACACCAATGCAGCCACACAGGTGTGCATGAGGCGTCTACTGGATATAAAGCTCACGACATGTTACTTCTCTAATTTGACTGACACCACGAATGCAGTACATTTGTCTGATTGATGGTCTACTGGACATATTTCCACACATTGGCATGCCATTGAGGGACACACATTACTTAGGATGCTATGGAGACTGTCTGTGGAAGCAGGAGCTTTATTCCATTGTGAGAGTTACCCTATCTCTGCAGGACTGTTCTTCAACTTGCAGTATCAGTTTCCCTCTGTCATGGAGTGTGTGCTCTCTCAGTGTGCAGGCTAACAGTGGTGGGTAGACAGGGCTTTTGGTAGACAGTGGCTGTAGTATGAGTGTTTGTGCCTGTGCCTGCTGCAGTAGCAGCGCTGGGCAGCCTCTGATCAGCCTGAGCCTTGCCTGCAGAGAGCATGCGCTTCCTCCAATCCCATTCCATGTTCAAAGGTAGAGCAGGCCTCTCACAGGCCCCCTGTCTTTGATGTACTCTACGACACTAGAGTCACAGCGTTGCCTCCGCATGCCTCCTGGCAGCAGACGAGAGCGTGCCGAAAGGAGGAGGGAAAATACCACATTTAATTGGCTAGTCACAATGCATTTCTTCAGACACAGCTCATATTTCAATCGCAGACCTACTTTCTCTGCCTGTTGATGATATTTGGTTGAAAAAAGTAAAGAAGGGAACGAGCTGGTTCTCTTGGTGCATTGGAATCTGCTGTGTGCTTGTTGGTTACAGAGCTGAGCCTGGATTAACATGAGAACAATGGCTCCCTCAAAATGGATACTCCATGCATCACTCAGTCTGCCTCCGATGTAAAGCTCACCTAACCACATGAACTAGACAGAATTAACTTGGTTTGTTTAACAATCTCAGGATTAATGGTGCATATTTGAATAAACAATGTCCTATTTCATCAGACATCAGCCATCACTGAGTGCAGCACATTGTAGATCCAGCCGAGAACGATGCAATTCATCCCAACAAGGGGTTAAGTTTTAGCATAACCCAGCAAATTATGCATGTTGATAAAGATGGAGCAGAGAGCAAGTGAAATCAAATGCATTTTGGTGCGAGATGTATATGAGCACCTTCTGACCATCTCAGAGGAGCATCTGTCTTAATGATTTATGCCAGCAGATAAACCTCTGAGAATTAGTAGCTCAGGGTGATATTTTCCTCTCAGCATTGCTAATGGACAACCCATGGACGCATTTCCAAGAATAAGAAATTCTCAGAACAGATGAGGAGAAATTATAATATTTTTGAGAAAGGTTTGTCCAGGAATAGGAGTTTGTTGAGGAGACAGTTCTCAATGCCTTTTGACTGAAGCTAGACTCACTCTGCTCAAGGAATCTGACTCTAACTACTTGCTCTTCTTGCCTGAATGGTACAGTGCCGCACCTTTTTAATGGAGTAGGTCCACAGCTCCAGTCTACGTCCTGTATGAGTGACTCTGTGTTCAAGTGGTTTATTTATGAATGGTTGTCAGGAAAACACAGCCAGTTGCTATTGAATCGGACGTCTTTGTCGAGGTACACACCCATGTAACTTTCAGAGACTTGGCCGACATGTAAAGTAATTGCTCAACGATGACAAGCTCGCTGTGTCAGATGAATTAAAAAAAAAATGCATCACAGATTGAATGCATATTAGTGGATTCCCACTCTTGATTACGTAATAAATGTGTTCGGTAGATGTAAGGTAGATGATGATACGTATGTTCTTTCAACATAAGGCGTGGATGGGTGGTATGGAGTATTGACATGGACTCTATGCACTCTAAAAGGTTCTTCGGCTAACCTCATAGGAGAACCCTTTTTGGTTCAAGGTAAAACCATTTTTGGTTCCAGGTAGAACCCTTTTGTGCTTCATGTACAAACGTTCCGGGGAAAGGGTTTTACATGGAAGCCAAAATGGTTCTACTTGGAACCAAACGGGTTCAACATGGAACCAGAAAGGGTTATTCAGTGTTCTCCTATGAAGAACTCTTCTAAGTTCTAGATAGCACCTTTTTTTCTAAGAGTGTAGCCAGTCAGTACTACAGTAATCCAAGCTCTGCTGATGAAAACCACTCAGTCATGTCACGGTATAACAACGAGGGAGATTTAGGAAGAGAGAGAGATTTGTAAGATACCACACCCTGCTCTTTGATGCTGTATCATAAATACCATTTTCATGTGGAAAAACACCTTTAAAGCCGGGCAGTAATCCAAGGTGATAAACTCTTTGTCAGCTGTACGTGTTACAAGAACAGCGAGGAGAATCCTATGCCTACACATTGGAAGGATTACAGCAGGTTTTGTATGCATATTTGGACCTGCGTAGAGAAGCTACAGTAAGTATCCTGAAGAATTGGAGCCCATTTTGCTACAAAATAAATGCTAGTCTGGTGAGGCATGTTAGCGAAATATTTCAGTGCCATTTAAGAGCAATCACCTTTACAATAAAAACATTTTTTTATACATTCTTTTTGCTATTTTTTTATTGACTGTTTTATTTAGTAAAGAACACTGAGCTATTGTTTAGCTCAAATATTAAACCATCAGATATGATTTTGTTGTTGTTGCTGTTGTTACCCGAATCAAACAAGAGGGTAGATCATATATAGGTATTGGATAATCAAAATCTTTTAGAACCTATACATATAAACATATATTCATATCTAAAATATTTTCATTATCCAATACCTATTGATTCTATCACACTATAATCAGATAAGAGCTGTGCTGCGACCAATTGTTTAAGCCCTTTGGAACCAATTGTAGGAGAAAGCCTGTCTTGGGATGCCCCCAGTGGAGAGAGGCTCATTAGTTAAATCCCCACCGTGGGCTAATGCAGCCCTCCAGGAGCACCGCAGAGAAAGGGGGTAGAGTAAGACATTTCTTTGACTCCTTCTCATGGGTTTCTTTCCGACATTTTCTTGCATGCATCAGCAGCAGAGAGGGCATGTATGTCGCCAGTATTGAAGCCGTCTTCGGGTTTCTGCGCAAACCTTTGGTGTGATTTTCTTAAAAGGGGTCAACAGGGCACTGAATCAGATATACAGTGGGGAGAACAAGTATTTGATACACTGCCAATTTTGCAGGTTTTCCTACTTACAAAGCATGTAGAGGTCTGTAATTTTTTATCATAGGTACACTTCAACTGTGAGAGACGGAATCTAAAACAAAAATCCAGAAAATCACATTCTATCATTTTTAAGTAATTAATTTGCATTTTATTGCATGACATAAGTATTTGATACATCAGAAAAGCAGAACTTAATATGTGGTACAGAAACCTTTGTTTGCAATTACAGAGATCATACATTTCCTGTAGGTCTTGACCAGGTTTTCACACACTGCTGCAGGGATTTTGGCCCACTCCTCCATACACACTATCACTGGGCAATACGGACTTTCAGCTCCCTCCAAAGATTTTCTATTGGCTTCAGGTCTGGAGACTGGCTAGGCCACTCCAGGACCTTGAGATGCTTCTTACGGAGCCACTCCTTAGTTGCCCTGGCTGTGTGTTTCAGGTCGTTGTCATGCTGGAAGACCCTACCACGACCCGTCTTCAATGCTCTTACTGAGGAAGGGAGGTTGTTGGCCAAGATCTTGCGATACATGGCCCCATCCATCCTCCCCTCAATATGGTGCAGTTGTCCTGTCCCCTTTGCAGAAAAACATCCCCAAAGTACGATGTTTCCACCTCCATGCTTCATGGTTGGGATGGTGTTCTTGGGGCTGAACTCATCCTTCTTCATCCTCCAAACACGGCGAGTGGAGTTCAGACCAAAAAGCTCTATTTTTGTCTCATCAGACCACATGACCTTCTCCCATTCCTCCTCTGGATCATCCAGATGGTCATTGGCAAACTTCAGACGGGCCTGGACATGCGCTGGCTTGACCAGGGGGACCTTGCGTGCGCTGCATGATTTTAATCTACGACGGCGTAGTGTGTTACTAATGGGTTTCTTTGAGACTGTGGTCCCAGCTCTCTTCAGGTCATTGACCAGGTCCTGCCGTGTAGTTCTGAGCTGATCCCTCACCTTCCTCATGATCATTGATGACCCACGAGGTGAGATCTTGCAAGGAGCCCAATACCAAGGGTGATTGACCGTCATCTTGAACTTCTTCCATTTTCTAATAATTGCGCCAACAGTTGTTGCCTTCTCACCAAGCTGCTTGC
Organism: Oncorhynchus masou masou; assembly: GCF_036934945.1. Lineage (NCBI taxonomy): Eukaryota > Metazoa > Chordata > Actinopteri > Salmoniformes > Salmonidae > Oncorhynchus > Oncorhynchus masou. The sequence continues at coordinate 71,869,967 of NC_088242.1, forward strand.
CTATTGTCCTGTAGCCCATTCCAGCCTTGTGCAGGTCTACAATTGTATTCCTGATGTCCTTACACTGCTCTCTGGTCTTGGCCATTGTGGAGAGGTTGGAGTCTGTTTGATTGAGTGTGTGGACAGGTGTCTTTTATACAGGTAACGAGTTCAAACAGGTGCAGTTAATACAGGTAATGAGTGAAGAACAGGAGGGCTTCTTAAAGAAAAACTAACAGGTCTGTGAGAGTTGGAATTCTTACTGGTTGGAAGGTGATCAAATACTTATGTCATGCCATAAAATGCTAATTAATTACTTAAAAATCATACAATGTGATTTTCTGGATTTTTGTTTTAGATTCCGTCTCTCAGATTTGAACTGTACCTATGATAAGAATTACAGACCTCTACGTGCTTTGTAAGCAGGAAAACCTGCAAAATCGGCAGTGTATCAAATACTTGTTCTCCCCACTGTAGTATGGTAGAGTATGTAACACATATGTTTTAGATTTTCAGTTTGATGTTAGAATGGATGGACACATGCTGCTTTTCGACTGTAGCTCGTGTATAGTGTATGCACCCTTGTGTTATGCTAGGAAAACTGTTTCCATAGCTAGGGCTGACAGTGAGAATTTATGAACAGCAGAATCAACAAGCTCTGCATAATCAAAAACACTTGCTTTGTGAGAAGGTGTTAAAGTTCACAGTTAGCCATTGTTATGTCAATCAAGCTGAAAAGTACCAGTGGTATGGCTTTAGCCCCAGGTGAGAGTAATTCCGCAGGAGCCATGGCCCAGGACAAAGGAGCTGATCATGGACGACAGGAAAAGGAGGGCCGGACACACCCCCATTAACATCAACAGGGCTGCAGTGGAGCGGGCCGAGAGCTTCAAGTTCCTTGGTGTCCACATCACCAACAAACTAGCATGGTCCAAACATCCAAAGACAGTAGTGAAGAGGGCACGACAATCCCTTTTCTCCCTCAGGATACTGAAAATATGTGGCATGGGTCCCCAGATCCTCAAAAAGTTCTACAGCGGCACCTTCGAAAGCATGCTGACTGGTTGCATCACCACCTGGTATGGAAACTGCTCGGCATCCGACCTCAAGGCGCGACAGAGGGTAATGTGTACGTTCCGGTACATCACTGGGGCCAAACTTTCTGCCATCCAGAACCTCTATACTAGGCTTGTGAGAGGAAGGCCCAAAGAAATGTCAAAGACTCCAGCCACCCAGACTGTTCTCTCTGCTACCGCACGGCAAGTGGTACCGAAGCGCTAAGTCTAGGTCCAAAAGGCTCCTTAACAGCTTTACCTACAAGCCATAAGACTGCTGAACAATTAATCAAATGGCCACTGGACTATTTGCATTGACACCCCCTTTTTTATTTTACACTGCTGCTACTCACTGTTTATTATCTGTGCATAGTCACTTTACCCCTACCTACATGTACATATTACTTCAATTGCCTCGACTAACCTGTACCCCCGCACATTGACTCGGTGCAAATTATACTGCCACATATTGATCCATTGTACAGTATATATCCTCATAATTGTTATTTTAATGTGTTACATTTTTTTACTTTAATTTATTTAGTAAATAATTTCCTAACTCCTAAAATTGCATTGTTGGTTAAGGGCTTGTAAGTAAGTAAGGTTTTATTCCTGTTGTATTTGGCGCAAATACAATATGATTTGAAGATGATAAAGGCATCAAGATGAAAAAAATAATACTCTAGTTTGTAGTTGTCTATTGGCGCATTTCCATACAGAATTTACCCCAGTGTTTTTCCCAAAAGGCTCAGACTTTTCTGTCCATCTACGCAGGCAGCACCCGTGTCTCATTGCTCACGTTGAGGGAGAGATTGTTGTCCTGGCACCACACTGCCAGGTCTCTGACCTCCTCCCCATAGGCTGTCCATTGTTGTCGGTGATCAGGTCAACCACTGTTGTGTAATCAGCACACTTAATGATGGTGTTGGACTCGTGCTTGGCCACGGTATGCCTTTCAAGCACTTCATGGCTACAGACATGAGTGCCACAGGGCTGTATTCATTTAGGCAGGTTACCTTGGTGTTCTTTGGCACAGGAACTGCTTAAAACATGTAGGTATTAGAGACTCGGTCAGGGGGAGGTTGAAAATATTAGTGAAGATACATGCCAGTTGCTCCGCGCATGCTCTGAGTACATGTCCTGGTAATTTGTCTGGCCCTGTTTCCTTGTGAATGCTGACCTGTGACCTCAGATACAGAGGGCATCACACAGTTGTCTGGAACAGCTGGTGCTCTCATGCATGCTTCAGTGTTGGTCAAAGCAACCATAAAATGCATTTTGCTCATCTGGTAGGCTTGTGTCACTGGGCAGCTCGTGGCTGGGTTTCACTTTGTAGTCCATACTAGTTTGCCATCTCTGCTACATCCAACGAGCTTCAGAGACGGTTTAGTAGGATTCAATCTTAGTCCTGTATTGACGCTTTACCTGTTTGATGGTTCGTCTGAGGGCATAGCGGGATTTCTTATAAGGGTCTGGATTAATGTCCCTATCCTTGAAAGCATTAAGCTCGGTGCGGATGTTGCCTGTGTTTTTTTACATTGGATAAAAGTAGAAACTCAGAGCTACAAAATGGTATATCATACACTACAGTTGATGAACAATGGGAAAGTAATTCTGCTTTGAAAGTTGATAAACTGTTAAACTCACTTTTGAGAAAATGGCCTTTGAATATTTTTGGGTACTACGACTGGAGAGCCCTTCTTTATCTACACCCTTCCAGAATTGTTCACACACTATTACGTTTTTAGCTTTAAGGGTTGATCCGAGCTTTCGGTACTAACAACAGCAGCCAAGCATCCAAGCTAACCTTTTAGCTACTTCCTGTAACTGACTGTAACTGTACTGCTGGCAACAATTGAATTACGCTTTTTTGCCAACATTTACTGACACCGTCCATATTCAACGGGTGTGGAGCGTTCGTAAATTCATCACTTATTCTGCTCTCTGGCACACTCAGACAAGAGTGCTCATCGGAGTAAATGGCCAGACTGAATTAATGAACGCACCCGAAATGGTTACTTGCATAGTAGAATATTTGGTTCATTGTTTAGCTAGCTAGCTAAACAATGAACTGTAATACAAAACTCATGACGTTGCTACCTTGCTAACATTAGGCTATAACTAGCCATCAACAACTCTGAGATATGAATAATAAGGTCATACACGTAATGTTAGCTAGCGAGCCAGACAGCTAACGTTAGCTAACTAGCAGTACACTTTAACTTGAAATGAAACCACTTTCTGTCAATTTGAAAGTGTAATATTTTAAAATGTAGCTAGCTAGACTATCTTACCCATGGTCGGAGTACATAGCCAGAGCGAATTTACCAGCTAGTAACATAAACTCGTACATTGCCTTGGTCCATACAATTGCCCTTATTTTTGCGCCCCAAAAACGTAATACTTCTAGATCAACTGTCAATACCATTGTAAAGCACCGTTTTTCCCCTTTCCAACAAAATAAATGACATGACCTTAATCCTGTCCGTTTCTGCATAATTCAAGTAGGCAATGAGCCCAGTCAGGTCTTTTTAAAAATGTCGGGTGGGGAAGCGAAACTAATGCGTGATAGTGAGGAGGAGAGATGTCGTTTGGGAAAACTGCTTTTTTTCACTCGATCTGTCCAACTTATCACCTTATCGCCTCTAAAATGTAAATAAAACACTATAAAGAGTTTATAGAATGTGTCATTACATACCTATTTGAAGGCTTGTGTCGAATTTGAATCTGTTTTTTAGGGCGGTGCTAAAGTAATCTTAAAAGTGAAACGGAGGCTTTGAGAATGATGATCGCATGCAATGATGATGCAAAAAAATGACTAGGTATCCCCTCCTTACCCCCGTCACAGTCCATTTCTTGTTTTTAAACGATGAGAGAAGTGCTACATCTGGTGGACAGAGATTGTAAGACAGAAATAGTTGCTTTATGCGTGCTGTACGTTACGACATGACACGCCACGATGTAACAGAGGGGTCCGTTTTTTCAACTTTTCTCCAATACTATAGAGCCATTACCATGTCGATTCAAAGCTTGAATAGAAACCTAGTTCACACCCCCAATTTTGAAGTCAACACAGTAGCTACAGTCCCATTAGTTTTCTTTGTAGCCTCGTTTGAATGTCACGGTTACGCACATTTCTACAGAATGGGGTGAGTTTATGTTACATCTATCAACAGTTGTTGCAGTGACATTCTATTGAAAGCTGGCTAGACTATCCTACCCGTGGTCGGAGTACATAGCCAGAGCAAATTTACCAGCTAGTACGTCTATCAACAGTTGTTGCAGTGACATTCTATTGAAAGCTAGCTAGACTATCTTACCCGTATACATCATGGATGGACGCTTCTCCTGTTGGATGCCATGGTTGCCCTTAGTTTGAAGATGTAATCCGGAGACGGGTGTTTTATCCATCTCCTTAGCTATAATACTCAAATTCCACTGATTTCAAAACTCCATCCTCCAGAAAGTGGAGAGCAGCACTTATGCAGTTTTACTACGCGATACAAAAAAAGCTGCGTTTGACAGGATTACCTAGACATACTGACCAGCTCCAATAGACAGAAATGTGCTATATTGCAGACAAATTAATCTCTTGGCATGTCCAGCCCACTTATTTTCTCAGCCAATCATGGCTAGCGGGAAGGTTCCTCCCTTTTTCTGTGGCTAAAGCAACGAGGCTCGTAATTTAACAATTGTATTCGTATTTTTCAGATGACATACACATTTGTTATTAAGGCAAATGCAAGTTCACATGTTCGAGATTGCATTTGTGCCAAAAAACGCATTTTGATATAAAAAAAAATAAGTGTACATTCAAACGTCTCTCCTGTGAAGTAGTGACCAGCGACATACGCCTAGTTTCCTGAAACAGGTCACAAATATAGATGAAAACTCTCTTTGTAGATAGTGTGGTCTACAGCTTATTGTGAGGTTCTCTACCTCAGGCAGGCAAAACCTCGAGACTTCCTTAATATTAGAGATCGTGCTCCAGCTGTTATTGACAAATAAACACAGACCACCACCCCTCGTCTCACCGGAGGTAGCTGTTCTGTCTTGCCAATGCATGGATAACCCAGCCAACTGTATATTATCTATGTTGTCATTCAGCCACGACTCGGTGGAACATAAGATATTACAGTTTTTAATGTCCCGCTTGTAGGATAATTATCAATCGGAAGCTCCCCCAGCTTATTGTCCAGCGATTGTACGTTGGCTTATAGGACGGATGGTCGAGGCTGGTTGAATTCTCGCTATTATCCAGAAGCTCTTTCTGGTCATAAGAGAAGGTAACAGAAATATTATGTATTAAATAAGTTACAAACAATGCGCCATTTGGATTCTGAACCTGGCTTGAGGTTCACCGACGGGACATTGTCCAGCACGTCGGAGCATCATGTCCATAGCAGTGCATATTTGAATGTAATCTGACCTTTTCCTATTAGTAAATGGGATAAAAACTATTGTTTTGTTAGTAATGATTGGGGAACAGGAGGCCACAAAGCAGACAGGTCCCCACTTAACCAGAATGTATCTTTTTAGCACTTAGAGGAGCGGTTTTGAGGGCTGTTATCTATGGCCTCTCCTTGAACAAGTAAACATACCATTTATTATGAACTCAGGTTTAAGGTAGAGCATTAATCCTCAATGACAGTTTGCCTACTTATTAAGGCAGCCCGATCTTTCGCTGGCTAGAGCAGATGGGTTTCAGCTGCTGCTACTCTAATGTACCAACTCTTCTAGATAAGCTTTTTTTGGCTGAGACCAGTATCATCTATGAAATATGGTTAATGTTGGGTAGTTAAAGATATCAGTGTTAACTGTCCATTAAATGTCAACATACTGTATATGAGATATTCTGCCTGCGAAGGCAAGCTATTAAAACGCCCCCTTCTTGGTTATTTCCTGTATGATTTTTCTGCTGTCTCAAGGGATTGGAATTTGGGAAGTTTGAGAACCTTACTCTCTCACATTTCCATCTACAGCGGTAGGACCTGTTCATTGGCCCTGTGTGATGTTCTAATAAGACTAGTCCATGGTGAACTGATCTTCAGCCATGTATTTGACTGGGGCGCCTCCCGATTGGACAGGAGCTTGGGCCCTCTTTCTACTTTTCCTGCTGTTGCGCAACAGCTCCTGTAGAGCCAGCTGCTGGAGAGCATATCCTGACTTGAACCCAAAATGACAAACTAAGTCACACTCTCAGAATTAGGCACACCTCAGCCTGGCACCCCCGGCCCATGGGTGGGCCATCCTCCTCTTCCTCTACCCGAACAGACCTTACCACTTCCAGGTCAGGTCATGGGGGTCCAGTCATGTCACGATGAAGATAGAAGTTCATAAGTTACTCACTCACTCACTCACTCACTCACTCACTCACTCACTCACTCACTCACTCACTTTCTGCATTGAGCCCAACGAGTACCAGACCCAAGAGACACTGATATGACTCTGCTGAGCACCTTGCTCTCTCTGTTATCTCTTTCACACTTTGAATCTTAGAGTAGAGTCAAAATAAAATGTTTGATTATTATTTGGAGGTGGTTTTATCTGTCACAATGACGCAGGCTAGTATGACGGATACCATCCTATTGAGTGTTATCATTGAGTATGCACAGGGTTCCAACGCCAGGGAATTCCATCAGGAAGTGGTACAGGTTGAAAAGGCAGCACAGACTTTGGTACAGTGAAATGAGGCTTGTGTGAACCCCACCAACATATTGTAGCACATAAATCGACAGCAGCTGGTGGGAATCACACATAAGACTTAGAGAGAGTAAGAAGAGCGGGAGAAAGGAGGTCATTTCAGACTTGAAGGCCCTGTCCATTTTTGAGGAGTAGTAGCACTCCCTCTGTGACAGCACCAGCCCTCTATCAGGAGAAGAAAGGACCCCCACTATCGCTACAGTACAGTCCAGGGTCTGAAAAGCACAGCTGAAAACACTCTCTCCTCGTATTCCTCAACATAGACACAGTTCCAGGTTTAGTGGTCAGTGATCTTAAAACATGGCATTTACTATTAAATTAGATAAGAATATGCTGAAAATGTATTCATGACAAATCTACAAATCTACATACCACAATTACAATGTACAGGTAACTGCCAAAATAAAGGAAACACTTGAGTAAATCAGGGATACAAAGTTTATTGAAAGGAGGTGCTTCCACACAGGTGTGGTTCCTGAGTTAATTAAACAGTTAACATCCCAACCTGCTAGGGTCATGAATGAAAATGCCAAGCAGACCATTATTTTGGCAACTATGGCTAGAAGAAGGGATCACAGTGACTCAAAGGAGCATAGGTGGTTTAAAGGGTGTGTATGTGTGTGTGTCTCAGTCACTAGATCTCAACTCAATTGAACACAGTAAGGGAAACTGCAGCTTTTAGGGGTTATTACGACCACACAAAAAGGATGCAGCCGAGAAATTTGAGGCATTATCAAATGCTTGTCAAATTGTGAATGAGAGACTGATGAAGTGTGTACAGCCTGCGCAAAAACAAACTAAGCAGAGCTCATGCCTTTCATGCAACTTTTTTCAAATCATCATTACAGTCACATCATGCAGCCTTAGAATGTATTAACATAATAACATATAGCCCAACATTTGTATTACAACTAGTTACATAAATAACTCTAAATGAAGCATATAGGAGTACCTGTGTCTTTGTTAACCGCTCATCACAGTATAGCCGCATGTGTGCACTCCCTCAAATCGCTTGGAGAAAATATCATTTCTAATGTATTCAGCTGTGTTCAATTTATTCTTCATATAATAAAATAATATAAAATAATGCCATGAATTCCTAGAAAATATTGTCTGCTAAATTAACTAGTGTAGCCCAAAGCCATATGACATAGCCAAATCAGGGCCTAACATAAGAACAACTCAGAGTATGCTATTCTGTTTTTCTGAAATAGACAACATTTTCTTTATATTATGTTTCTTTAGACCTGTCTAAAATAAATACTGAATTTATTGTGATGGTGTAGGCTATACTACATGGCTTTATTAGATGTTCTTCAATGTAGATGTTCCAAAGGTCTGCATCACTAGCTTGTATGCTATGCGTGGAATCCAGGAAATGCTAAGTGTTTATATTAATTAACAGCCAATTACCATGTGACTGACAGTTATTTGCTTGACAATCACCGGCTAATAAAACTTCATGACCCCCACACCCCTAGCTGTGCCTGAGACAATTTTTCCACCACCATCAACAAAACACCAAATGATGGAATTTCTCGTGAAATAATGGTGTCGCATCCTCCCATTAGAGTTACAGACACCAGACAGAATCTATGCCATGGTGCATTGAAGCTGTACTGGGGGCTTGTGGTGGCCCAAAACCTATTAAGACACCCTATGTTGCTGTTTCCTTTATTTAAGAAGTTACCTGCATGTTCACTGTACAAAGCTAGAGTAAAATATTATTTGTAATTTATTTTAACATGCAGTGCTAGACACAGATATCCAAAATGCATTTCAGCTTTAGAGTACAGAAGGACTTTTTCATTTTTTTATTTAACCTTTATTTAACTAGGCAAGTCAGTTAAGAACATATTCTTATTTACAATGACAGGCCTCTGGGCCAATTGTGTGCCGCCCACTGGGACTCTCAATCACGGCCGGTTGTGATACAGCCTGGAATCGAACCAGGGTCTGTAGTGATGCCTCTAGCACTGAGACACAGTACCTTAGACTGCTGGGCCACTCGGGAGACTAGAGGAGAGAAAGCACATATTTTAATGAAGAATGCTCTAATTCCTCCTTCATCACATGATTATGATTATGGAAATGTAAACCAACTACTGCTGAGATAAATCTTTACACGTAAAGAGAACTGCATGAATTATGGCATTAAGATTATTCTGTCATTCTTTTGATATTACACAGTCATTTCTGCTCTGTTGGCTTTGAGTAAGAATGCTGCTGTTAGTTACACAATGGAGCATCTGGTTTCATTGAACTTTTTCCAACTTTTCTCTAAGCCACGAAACTTCAAAATACCACATTCAAAATCAGCACTCGTGCCTCTGCAAATATGATATTGTCTTGTGCAAAGAACTTCACTAAAAATGCATTATTTTTCTGTACATTAAAATTAGCCATTCAGATGTATTGATATTGCAAACACACTTTGAAGGAAAGGGAAAGTTTTGGTGGAATCACCAGTCATCCAAATGAAATTGAATATCTTATTTTGTGGGCATGGTTCATTTGGATTAGCCATATGAAAGCAATTAAACTGAGGCTGCCATTTGGCGGGAATGCAAATGTAAATTTGTCTGATACCGCTAGAAAGTATGAAATAAGGACGAAGTTCTTGCAACCATGTTCTGCTCAGCTTTCAGCCCTCTCTAATGATATGGGCCTGTCCGGGGGCTGTCTGTTCCTTCACACACAGTCACAGTCACAGCCACAGCCACAGCTACTACCCCAGCCATGGCACTGCTCTATCACAGGCAAGGTCAGATAGAAGGCACTACAAGGACCTCATGCTCCCATTCAGCTCAAACGCCAGATCCAATGCATTTGAGAGGGGGAGAGGTGTGTGTGTGTGTGTGTGTGTGTGTGTGTGTTTGTGTGTGTGTGTGTGTGTGTGTGTGTGCGTCTGTGCGTGCGTGCAGGGCCTGCTCTACACTGCACTAGGGGCCAAAACACTAGAGATTGCTTTGATCTGAATTCTCAATGTCTTGTCCAATCACAATCATGTCACCGGCTCCCCATGGTAGGACAGACTCATTCATGGTGCGGGGCGTAGACCTTGGATTTTATTAGTTGATATATTGTACACTTCATTTTACTAAATCTCTGCACACAAAATGGCTCCATGCATATTGGTCTGAGAGTTGCAGGATGCTATCCAATGGAAGGCAAGCATTTGCTTTATGATAAGACTAAATGGAAATGGAAGCAGTGTGGTGATACAGTGCAGTATTTAAGAATGGTCAAGCCCATGTTTATATTGTTGTTTTGCAGGGCACTTGTTTTGTTTGTTAACTTAGCTAACTAAAAACACTGGCAATCCAATTTAGTAAAGGAGACATGGATCTTCAACATGTAGTTAATTGGTTTTTCACTTGCCCTTGTCACAAGAAACTGAAAACAGAGCATCTCTAAGCAGTGTTACATCCCTGGAAGGTTAACTTGCCTAAGTGGCCTAACCAAACTGTATGTTCCAATACCGCAATATACAATGTTGATACAAAGTACTTTTACCTGAGACACTGTAGATACACAATAGATACGATCTATACATTGTGTAGTCCAACTTTCTGTGGTGTTATGTTCATCTGTTAGGTATACTGTAATCGTGACACAGCACACTCTCAACACTTCCTTATAGGCTAATAAAAATGCAGAGAATGTCTTTTTGTTTTTCAAATGGGTTGTTTTCTTGAATTGGAGCGACAGAGTAATAAGCCAGAGTCTGACTAACTGACAGTAAGACAGATGTGTTGATAACTGGCGCTGACAGTGAGTGATAGGGTGCTAAATGCCTGCTCCCATTACCTTTTGAAATTGAAATACAGGTTGTGTCATATTGTTTGTATCCATGGCAACTCCAGCCCTCACTCGCCATCGGGTGGACAGAAAACAAAGGAAGAATACTCTCCTCGTAGCTGGGAAGGGTTTTTCAGTCTAAGAGTATGTTCTGGAAAACTGCCCCATAAGTAGGCCATTAAAGTCCTTGGAGACACCCTCTTTAAATGTCTAAATATTATTCAAAGTATATTTAATTTCAAGCTAACATATTGAGCGAACATTCATAATATCAAAGGCTAATCAACTGATTCCCAAACCGCACATTTCAGGATGAATTTTCAATAAACATTTTCCCTTTTATTGGACTTCCAGTATGTGACCACAGGAGAGCTTTATATCCAGGAGCAAACCTGATTAGCTCACAGCTGATGTGATGTTGGTAACAGGGTGAATCCTTGTCTCTGGTCACAGAGCTGCATTCACACCTTGTTACCAAAGACAGCAACCAGTCGGCAAACATGGACTGTCCACTCAGTACAGACACCTACTTGACAGGAACACCATGTGCCCAGTTGTGTTTAACATAGGAGGAGGAGGAGGAGGAGGAGGAGGAGGAGGAGGGGGGGGGGGGGAGGAGAGAGAGAGAGAGAGAGAGAGAGAGAGAGGAGAGAGAGAGAGAGAGAGAGAGAGAGAGAGAGAGAGAGAGAGAGAGAGAGAGAGAGAGAGAGAGAGAGAGAGAGAGAGAGAGAGAGAGAGAGAGAGAGAGAGAGAGAGAGAGAGAGAGAGAGAGAGAGAGAGAGAGAGAGAGAGAGAGAGAGAGAGAGAGAGAGAGAGAGAGAGAGAGAGAGAGAGAGAGAGAGAGAGAGAGAGAGAGAGAGAGAGAGAGAGAGAGAGAGAGAGAGAGAGAGAGAGAGAGAGAGAGAAACACACACACACTGCCTTCCTTCCCTGCTTGGCAAAACAGAGAGGCCTTGGATCTGTAGGAGGGGTGGGATGTCTAACAAGAACTAATGCTGCTTATGAAAGCTGAGCTTTTGCATCTAATCACAATGTCTATTCCCATGAGCTTGCTAGTTACTCATGCTTCCCTTCAGACTGGTAGAGCACCTCTCTTCCAGGAGCGCCAGTATTTTTAGGATGTTGTGAAGTTTCCTCGGCTGCATACGGAATGAGATGCTCGCCTTTAGGGGGATGTTGAGTTTGAAGATGATGTCCTTTGGATTTGATTAATTCAGTAACAGGGAAAGGAGCTGTCCCTGACTGAAAATAGACTGCCTGTAAATGACTATATGTCTGTTGTTTTCTTACTTTCTTCCCTTTGCTCTTGTTCCCACTTATCAGTGTATTACGACAGGAAGACTATACATAAATAAGGAAAAAGATGAGGGGCTAACAGTGGAGTTGGTGTGTGGTATGTGTGCAATGTGTATGTGTGTGCGTTTGTGATGTGTGTGTGTGTGTGGGGGGGGGGGTACTGTGTGTGTATTCATGTTTGCATGAGCATGAAATAATAGACTGAGCTCAGAGCAGCCTGTCTCCTTCCCGATAGAATGCTCTTCTTCTTCCTGTTTTATACCTCGCTGGTCTTGTCTTTGCTCGTGCCACACCTGTCACAGACTAGCGCTCTGAAGTTTGCCATCAAGGCCTGCTTTCCTCAAACATCATTTTGCTGTAGTTTTTGCAATTTCGTTTTTGCTGAATATTGGTTATGTTGAATGAACACATCCGTTGTATGTTACAGGTTGTATGGAAAAGCCTATAACAAAGCCATCCAAGGAAAACGGTTTCTATTCCATTCTTCGATTCCAGTCATGAACGAAAGAACCCACTTAAACTTGTTATGGAAGTGTTTTTTGTGTTTTTTTCCAAAATTGGTTGTCTGAATATACTGTCCTATAAATAAAAGAGGTAGATTAACTACAAAATGATCACCACAACACAGTACTGTCAACGAAGAGTGACTGGTTTAATAGTTATGGACCAAGTGATCTACATTTCAAATAGATTTTCCCTAATTCTTTGTTTATTTGTCAGGTGTTGGACAATATTTCCATTAAGTATGAACATCAGCAGTGGTTGGCGCGTTTAACAGCAACAATTCCCCTTTGATGTTCTACATTTCACAATCCCACCAACGACCACCAAAAACTCCAACATGCACAGCATCCTTTCATCCTGTCACCCTGTCAGTCAAGTGCTTACAATTCTGGTTAATTTAATGTCTACATGTGAGGTTAATGACATGAACAATTCTTACAACAAACCCTCCGAAGATGAAATAAATAAGAAACAAAAGCAAATTTGCTAAAACTTTGATATAATGCTTTGATACAATGCTAATTAGATCACATACAGTCTACTCCTAAAATCTATTCACATCCTTCATTCTAATTACACCACCCTGATATGGCCCAATAGAAGGATAGCCAGCTAGCTAGGTTATAAGACACAGAGCAGTGCTGTGAAAAAGATGACTGATGACCTGTGAGTGGTGACACTGACACCATGTTAGCATGGCCTGAACTTAAGTCTGTACTGCTCGTCATGTAGATCCGCTCTGGTTCTCTGACAATGACACCCTGACACCCGGCAGCCAGCCAGGCAGAATCCACTGCGGGGCGGGCGGTGTGGTGTATGGTGCAGTGGACGGTTTAGGAGGGATAATTGTGTGTCTCTAAGACGAGTTTCCTATTCGGATGATTAATAAAGAATCCTTCGCTTTTGAACACGCCATTCACCTCCTTCACCACTCATGAATAGCTCATTGGAAAAGGGGCTGCATTTCGCTAAAGCCTTTTTCACCTATTACCCACTGGTTTAATAAAGACCTTCTCTGCATGTACTGAGGGCTTATTAAGCCAGCCTGGTTCATATTAACCCTCCACTGAAAGTATTTTTGCAAAGTGTGTTTTTCTAATGAATTAAAGATGGCTCCCTTCTCCCTCCTTGCCTGGTAAACACGGCTGCCTGCCTGCTACATCATTTACATGCAGATTTATACAAATAAGCGCCATGCTTAATGCAGACTTCAGATAATTCCTGGTTAAAAGTGAAAGACATTCAAAACAGTGTATATGAAATCATAAGCAGATGTCAAAGTTGGTATATCACAAAGCAGCTCTTAATCACTGTCATCTTTTGCACTTGTGTTTTGTCTTATCAGCAAGAGGTTTAGTATTTCCAGGAGATTCATTGTGGTCTGAATGCTACCCAGGGTGTATGTCAGTATCTGGCCTTTGTGTAAATGGGTCTGTCATTGACCTTCTGGTGTATGGCGTTGTTACCAGCTACAGTGAGCTGAGCTGACTGAGAGAAACAAATCACAGCTGAGACTGTGAGAGCAGTTCCTGATCTGACAAAACAGGCGCTGATGTGAAAATGGCTAAATTAGGACGACCATAACCTTGTTAGGGCCCACGTGGAGCCAGCTGGGGGCATGGATCTTTTATTTCTCTGGCTCAGTCAATATTGCTTCAGCACATTCAAATGTGTGGTTGATAGGGCTCAGGAGCCCTGGATGTGTCAGAGAGGGCTCTCCTGTTAGACACTTAAACAAAGAAGGAGCTGAGGGTGCTCCCTCAGCAGAGCCACAATTGGCCATGCTGTTTTCCTGGGGAGAGAACAAAACACAGCCCAGCACCAGCCAGCTAGGCTTCTCTCTTTTCTACAGGCTAATAGCAGGGTTTCAGTCCTTCAGCTTTACGGCTGGCAACATGATGGCACAAAACACCATGTCTGCCCAGTAGCCGCAGATCAAAGCAATAGTCTTAAATCCTGGGTTTTTGTCTCTGACAGGTAATAATGATAAGGGTAATTTTCTCAGGCTTCTGTCTATGAGGCAACTGAAGTGAACACAACTTGTTTTCTCTGAGGAAGTAATATGCACACAGACAGATGATCACAGTGGCTGTTGGGCAGTCGATAGCACTAGCCGTTGGCTGTCGCTGACGGTGTGTCTATGACAATTAGGCTGGTGTCTTGACAGGGAGGATAGTTCAGCCACTATGAAAAGAGACTTTGTCATATTCACAGACCACCAGAATGCAGGGCCGCCCCAGCTGAGGTCATTCATCCCCTATTACCGATGGCCCTATTAACCGGTCCCATGACCTGTGTGGTGGAAAATGAGAGCGGGGAGGTGCAATCATTTATATAACCAATGTCAGGGTGCGTTGGACATGGACGCCCCCCTCTGCAGAGCGCCTCATCAGCCTCTCTGATCAGATGGGGATGCATTATACATCAGACGGCCAGTAAGTGGAGGAAAGACATTCATCACTGTCCACCTTTCAAATTAGATCCCACTGACATGGCAATCAGTCAGACACATCAGTATTCAGCTATGGGTGAGAGCTGGCTCTCATACATAGGGAGGGAGACTGGCCTGGTTGTGCTGTGTGTAGATCCCCATTAAGTTTTAACAAACCTTACAATAACCTACGTACAATGAACTGGACTTTTAGCAGTGGTATTGTTCCCTTTATGTTACCCAAAATGGATGTTGTCTTAAGTGGTGGTGTGCAGTGGTGATTGTCTGCCCAGACATGGGTATAAGAAGAAGGCACTGCCAAAAAACTGTTTTTAATTTCACACACTGTTTCCATTCAGTTTGCTTTTAGCTTTGCAATGGCAGAAGTCAACTGCGTCCACATGAATGCAAAGTGCAAAATGTGCACTTCTCCATTATATTTAAATTGAGAGGTTTTAGGGAAAGCAGGCAATGTGTTGGGATAGCAACCATTCAAGTGTAAAGGGGTTATAGATTGTGGCATTTTGAGATTGAACTCGCCTCAGTAGATTACTCGCCTCAGTAGTATCGTGCCTAGGCCTCTTCTCTCGTCACTTTATCTACTCCCCCCTATTCTTACCTCCTCCCCACTTGTTAGGCCAAAACCACAATGCGTCTCCAATTAGGAAGGTGTGTAGACCACTCAGGTGTACAGACAACAACGCTTGGAATGCATCTCTTCTATATCTTCAGTAACATCTGTGGCTAGTCACGAATGATTTTCATGTCAAGTTGTCTTTCTCTGAACCCACGTCTAATCATCACTTTTTCCCCTTCTCTTTTCTCTCCGTGTCCTGCTGCCTGTGGCCTGTCTGTTGTTTACATGACTCCAGGTAAGGAAAATATTTTGGCGAACATAGACTACAGCATGAATGGTGCAATGTGAAGTAGCTACATCATTCAGACACTAAATCATTGTCCATGTGGTGTACATAGTACAAATGCAATGGCACACTATACTGATGCAGTGTTATTTGTGAGCAGACAAAATGAAGCCTGAACTACCAGAGATATTCTCCAGGCCTTAAAGAGAGCATGTCTACAGCTGTACAATAAGCATCCAAATGTTATTCAAGACATTACATAAAGCTAACTCATTTGGACTTAACTCAATTACTTCAGTTTAATTCCAATGGAATTGCATATTACATCTAAATCTGCACCCTCTATTACAGACTAAAAACATAAGTCCATTCACCTCCTCTGAAATCACTCTTAATTATACTTGAGTCAAGCCAAACGGAGCACTCGTTTGTAATCGAAGCAGTTCTCTCGGTCCTCCTCAGCAATTACACACTGCGAAAGAGGACTTATTTAAGAGTCTAGTTTGTTCAAATCAAAGCTCAATCTGGTCAAGCAAATCCTTACTATCACGCTCCTGTTGTAACGACAGAGATGAACCAGGATGGCAACTGAATCTAAATAACAGACCGTGGAACAGAAACAGATCCTAGTATCAGATTCCGGATGAAGGCTAAGTTTCAGGGCTCGTGGAGGTTGTATGGTCCTGTGGTGTCCAACTGTCAGAGTTTCTTCAGGACCTCTAATTGGCTTTGAAATGGAAAAAATTAGTCTAGCAGCTTAGATAATCTGTTGTTGCTCCTTAAAATGTCTTGGACCCAAAACTAATCATGCAATCCAAAGGGGATTTTAATATTACTGGAAGTGTGCTGACAG
Source organism: Oncorhynchus masou masou (assembly GCF_036934945.1). Classification (NCBI taxonomy): domain Eukaryota; kingdom Metazoa; phylum Chordata; class Actinopteri; order Salmoniformes; family Salmonidae; genus Oncorhynchus; species Oncorhynchus masou. The sequence goes on from NC_088242.1 coordinate 71,886,452, forward strand.
ACTAAACATTTGTTTTTATGGACCACTACTATTTTCAGTACGTGTTTAATGCCCCTCTAATGTTGTACTAATGAAATCATGGAGGACAGAGGGTTTATTGAGGAACCAGCTGTCCATGGCAAGAGTCTGCTTAGTTGTAGGCATAATACTGTAGAATAGATAGATGATGATTTAGTTAACTGATATAATCAATAATTAGGGTTCGGTTATAGAAGCCTGTCCCCTGTGCTGTGAGTTCAAATGAGTGGAGAACTCTGGAGCGGTGCTCAGAGTGGGTTGGAAGGACTCCTCTGTTTCTTCAGATGTCTGCTTTTAATTTGTCTCAGCGCGCCTGAGGAAAGGTCATGATCCAGATGCTTTCACCCTCCGCTAGCACTGCTGCTCCTCTGCTTTCCACTTAAAGAAAAGTCGAGAGAGAGAGAGAGAGAGAGAGAGAGAGAGAGAGAGAGAGAGAGAGAGAGAGAGAGAGAGAGAGAGAGAGAGAGAGAGAGAGAGAGAGAGAGAGAGAGAGAGAGAGAGAGAGAGAGAGAGAGAGAGAGAGAGAGAGAGAGAGAGAGAGAGAGAGAGAGAGAGAGAGAGAGAGAGAGAGAGAGAGAGAGAGAGAGAGAGAGAGAGAGAGAGAGAGAGAGAGAGAGAGAGAGAGAGAGAGAGAGAGAGAGAGAGAGAGAGAGAGAGAGAGAGAGAATATCTTGGTATTTCTTAACGTGTGGTGCGCTGCCTTCATTTCCCCTATGAAGGGCTGTCCTCATTTATTGTGCAGGCCTGTTGGACAGAGTACCAGCTCATTTGTAGGATAGTGGAGGGACTGGTTGGGATGGCCGGGGAGGCCTAGCTATCCATATCTGACAGGTTCTACATGCTTATTGTGGTGTTGAGGTGACTGAGCAGCTCCCAGAGGATCCCCCTCTCCCCACTGTGACAGGTGGATCCCACTCCTACCCCTGCTACCGTCCTCTCTTTCAGAAACCCAGCCCTACTGCTACTCTCCTTCTCGCTCAGAGCAGCACTCCGCTATTTACTCTGTAGGGAGAGACGACGTGGCCTAAGAGAAGGTGTAAGACCCCAAACTGAAAAATCTATATATTAACAGTTTGATTGAAAATGGAAATTGGAGAAGGTTCTGGGCATTGTGGTTAGTAAGCAAGTGGAGCATGTTTTGACTTTTTCCACATGTATATACAGTAACTTCACTCCCCCTGTTTTGCAAGACTCACTGTCTCTGGTATTCTTGATTCTTTAGTTTACATAAAATGTTTGAGAATATTCCAAATTCTAAAAGCTATCATAGATGAAGGGGCCTCACCATGGGGACACTTTATACGGCGCTGCAAAGCATGTTTAATTGAACGTACTGTACTTTAGTACATTCTGTACAAATTCGCTCTGTATCATGCATTCATGCATACATACATGTGTGCATAGGACTGCTGCTGCGAGGGAGAGTATTAGTTGAGGGAAGGAGAAATATATATATATATATATATATATATATATATATATATATAGAATATTAACAATTCCTTGGGTGTTTTGCAGCATGTTTTACTACACCAAATGAGATCACTTACAGGGGAACAGATAATCAATGGTAACTGAGGGAAAACACTTTTAATAGGTTCTGACCTTAAGGCAATAATTGATTCAATGCACTCCATCACAATTCATTTATTTCTTAGTCAACATGGAATTCTCCATTTTATATGCAGGGTGTATAAGGGTTGCTGCAAGGAGACACAATTATTCACATGAAAGGGCCCTTGCTAAATGAGCTTTGCATTTAACAAACACAACTAGAAATAGGCGTATGTAGACAGCTATGCATATGTAAATCAACCATCATGATTTATGAAGTTGAGAGAATGTTGTGGCTTGGAAGTAGCTCTGTGAAGTGTTGCAAAAGCTTTTGACAATCATGTCATTCTCCTGCTTTTATTAGTGTCTAATGAGATGGAGCACAGTTATTCTAACCAGGAGCCATGAGAAGGTAATGGATGAACCAAAATCTCATCTGAAATGAACATCTCGTTGTAGACCATGAACTCTAATGTATTTAGTAATATGTTACAGCTTGTTCACATTAGGCCCTATGGATGTTCATCGAGGGCATTTGAACCATTGTTAAATTCTTCAACAACAAAAAATGACTCAAAATATTAATCAGATACCTATTTTTCAGTGTTAATCGCAGGGTTTCTTAGCCGATTTTTTTTTTTTAGCAAGAAGCACTTCTGCCTAGGTTGAAAAACATTAGGCGCACAATAGGAAATACGATAACGATAACAATTATTTGAGCTATTTAAGCTGGAATCCTTAATTGAGGCGCGCTGGTGTTCCTAAATAAAAATCTCAGGTCGCACAGCAAAATCGTTAGGTGCATATGCGAGTAAAATGGTCGCACTGTAGAGCCATGAATTGACAAGACTATAACTGACTAAACAGATCCAGAAAAAACTGTAACTAAACAAAAATTATTTTTCAATTCAGTTGATGAGATGAGACAACATTTTCTGTGTGACTAAAATCTGACTAAGTGGACTGGACAATCGTTTTTGGAGAGGTTGAGAGCTTTTCAGTGATAAGCACAATTAATATTAGCAGCACAGATGATCAGCGCAGTTCTGTTCAGTAGTGGGAAGAATGCGTCACACCCGACAAACAGCCTACATCAGCTGGTGTGCTGCATGGGAGCAAGCGAGTGTGGGTAGACAGGCAGACAGCTTACGCTCTGGCTCTGCGTCCGATTATAAATATCGTGCAGGTGACTCTCTTGCTTCACCTTAGCTAATCAGTCACCACCAGCCTTCTCGTTAGCTACCCTTCGCCTGGTTAAGAAACACAATCTTTAATAAATTAAAAACAATAACAGCATTGAGTTAAATAGTAAAACAACAGCCAAGCTATGTTTTAATCTCTCTTGAGTAGGCTATAGAACACAGGAGGTTGGTGGAACCTTAAATTGGGGAGGACGGGCTTGTGGTAATGGCTGGAGCAGAATTAGTGGAATGGTGTCAAATACATCAAATACGTGGTTTCCATGTGTTTGATGACATTCCATTTACTGCATTCCAGCCATTTATTATGAGCAGTCCTCCCCTCAGCAGCCTCCACTGCTCTGGAAAAGTAGGCTGTCTTTGAATTTGTAGTCTCACTCAACCCTCCCACTTCTCCCACTGCATTTCATGTACATGCTCTGTAGCCAACGTAGCTAAATCTACCTCTTTTTCACAGAGAAAATGGCTTGATTCTAGCCATTAGCTCTATTCATGGAATTTCCATCTGCAATGTTTAATAATGTTTTTCCACTGAAATTGGCCCTGGTAACATTACCAGCAGCATATATGCAAACAGTTGGTGGCACAGAAAGAAAGGAAAAGGGATAGCAAGTTACTCTTTCCACTTTGTTATATCTGACTGGGCAATGAACTTTATTTTGAGTTAATGTGGATCCAGTGACTTGAGCACTGTGGCGTCTGTGGCACGTTGATAACAATGGCATGACGCAACTGAGTGATGGAGGTGCAACCCATAATACTTTGAGGCACCATCTGGTGATCTCTCTCTCTCTCTCTCTCTCTCTCTCTCTCTCTCTTTCTCTTTCTCTTTCTCTGCACTTGTAGGTGCCCATTTGTTTTGTATGTAATGTGCAATATCTATGTAGGCCTGAATTAGGAATTTACAGATAATTCTTATATAATATAATATTATTCTTATATACACTCACCTACCAGTTTATTAGGTACATCCAACTAGTACTAGGTAAACCATAGACACTGTCATGTGTGAAAAGCACAGCAGGGTGTATTTTCTGAAATACTTTGTCCTGCACGCCTGGCACCGATGATCATACCACACTCATAGTTGCTAAGGTCAATCGTTTTGCCCATTCTAACGTTCAACCGAACACTAACTGAATGTCTTGATGCCTGTCTGCCTGCTTTATATAGCACGCCATGGCAACGTGCCTTACTGTCTGTAGGAGCAACCCATTTTTTTGTGAATGGGTGATGTACTTAATAAACTGTTCAGTGAGTGTATGTTTGTCATGTTTCTGCTGTTGGGAAGATAATAGGGTGTAATGCAGAAAAAATATGTTGGTAGGACAATGCTATGTAGGCCTATGTATGTGCACATAGATGTCAGGAATTTATGTTTACTATATGTTAATGAGGCAATACATGTGATGCGTTTAAATGTGACTAAAATGAAAGGGCATTTAGTTGACTAAAATCGGTTTAAGTCAGTTTCCTAGATATCTCCTATACAGTATAAGTCTAAATATTGCCTTTAACACATGGTTTCACCAACCAACACAGTGACCTGAAATAGAGGGTAAAACAAGTGGGATCAAACAGGTCTGTTTGTTTTGTCCACTCGTTACATGATTAAAAAAAAAATATATATATATATATATATATATATATATATATATATATATATATATATATATATATATTAAAAATATATATATATATATATATATATATATATATATATAATTTAGCAGCCTCTTCAGATGTCCCACAGACCATAGTCTGTATACAGAAAAGAAAGCTGCCTTACTTTGGCAACTGAGACACACACACACACACACACACACACACACACACACATACACAGCCTTACACATACTTTTTATAGCATCAACAAGGGGAGTGTCAGAGGAGTCAAAACGTCTGAGTAAGTGTTTGACTCAGCTCAACCCCTCATAGACACTTTTAATGGAGTGTGCTCTCCACCCTTCACCCAGGAATGAGACCAGATGGAGTTTAGTGTGTGCCACCCCTCTTCATTTTCTCCTTTTCCCTTCTCCCTCTTCCTCCCTCTCCCTTCCTCTTCCTCCCTCCCTTCCTTCCTTCCTCCCTCCCTTTGTATCTAAAAAGTAGTAGAAAGAGGAAGTTAATGATATAAGAACCAGCAAACTGTCTCTTTAAGTGGGGATTACAAAAAGAGAAATTGAGACCAAGGGAAAAGGGGGTTGTGAGTGTAAAAATAAGGTGGCCTGCAGGAGCGGAGCTGCAAGGTCACCTCTGCTGTAGTGTCGGCCAGGGCTGTCGGATCGAAGGCATGGCGAATGGGCTGCTGTGGTATGGACCGGTCTCCCAGGAATGCTTCAGGAAGACCTGCTGCCATACCTGAGGCAGCCGCTCATTTATCTGGAATGCGGCTCTCCGACTGCTAACGACCAGCTCAAATTGGACTATTTTTTCCCATTTGTCAGCCAACCAGCTGCACTGGCTCAGCTGCGCATCTGTGCGGAGGGAAGGTGTAGGACAATGAAAGTTTCTCAATTTTTTTTCGCTCTCTTGATTTTTGTCTCTTTTTGTGCAGTTTAAGAGCGTTTTCACAATTGTTTTTATCTGTCTGTCAGTCTGCCTGAGTCTGTCCTGGCACTGCCTCATAGCAAATAAGCATCTTGGGCATCTGGCAGAGTTGTTTCCTGTGACATATTTTAGGTCTCTTAACGGCAGGAGGTCCTCAGATTTACTGGTAATCTAGTTGTATTGGAAGATATTTAACTTTGAGTGTGGTTTTCTCAAGTGGCAGAATTTGATGTATCACTCATAATCACGCTATTGCTTACATGTAAGCTCTACTATATGTCCAAATCACAATGACAAAGAATGCAAAAGTATCCACATCCTATACAGTGCATTTAAGTCGATTAAGTGAATCAATTGCGAGTAAATGCAATATTTAAGGCAATGTAATATACTGTTACAGTAACACAAGCCCTTTCCTATAATTATTTCTTCCTCGATTATTTCCTTAATACTTAAATCCTTTAAGTATTTAAAATTATATTTTATTTTAAAATGTATTTTATTTTATTTTAAAGATGGCAAAAAATTCTAACCAACAACAGTATTTGCAAACTAGGAAAGAAAGTTTTAGAGATTCACCTCAGTTTTTCCTCTCCACACTCAAACTGAAGTTAGAGAAACATCAGAATGTGTTGTGTTCCGTCCTGAGGTGAAAGCTATTTACAAACCTGACTGCCTTACAAAACAGGTTCTTCATATGGAGAAGGGTTTCTAACACAGAATTAAAATAAGCCTTGTTCAGCTCAATCTTTACAGCTATTCTGGATGGCCAGATGTTGTGGTCAACACCTCAGCATCTTTCATGCTGTCTCTTAGTCGCTTTACCTGTGCTACCATATCCTAGCAAAAAAAGGGTATTTTACTCTAGCAATGATACTGTCCATAAACGGACAGATTAACATTTTGTAGTCACAATAACATGAATCAAGTATTCTACAAGTGTCTCTCTGCGCGTGCGTGTGCATATATATGCGTGTGTTCTGCCATCTATGTTACATATGACCTCAAAGATCATATATCACTTATAGAATCATGCTACATACAGTACTACACCCCAACTGTAGCCTGCTGGAGAATGTATGTGGTGTGATACTGAATAGGTGCTTAGTGTCAGACAGGGCATTGTGTGGATCTATTATTCAAGTGGGGGAAAGTCTCTTACTATGAACAGTTTATTTCAGTTTGTGTGGATGATGAAACCTTTTTGCAATAGGCTTGCAAGTTGCAATCTTTCCTTTCATGTGATCAGTTTTACTGTAGCTTTGGATTTGTTCAAAATCATTTTCTAACCCTTTTCAACCTTTCATTAGAGTTAGTGCCACATCATTTCTTCGATGTATCAATGCAACTTTGAAAGTAGCTTTGTATGACAATAAAGAAAAAAATACACCAGACAGTATGCATAATATACTTGAAATGATATTAGACATTTAAATCTGGAGGACAATTATAATTGATTTGGTATTGTGCTTGGCTTTTAGATTTATTCCATTTTCCATTGGAGTGCATATTTCTGTTTTCAACAGAGCGTATGCAGAGGTATTGTGTAGACACAGACACCGTAGCAGAGTGAACAGTTTATTATGAGACTCTCCCTGTGGACATCTTTGTTGTCAGCACTCTTGTTAATATGCATACATACAATCTAGAATATATATTTTTATTTTACATTCTATGTGGTGTGTAGGCACACGCTAGTTTTACGCACGCACGCACGCACGCACGCACACACACACACACACACACACACACACACACACACACACACACACACACACACACACACACACACACACACACACACACACACACACACACACACACACACACACACACACACACAGCGAGAAAGAAAGAGAGAGAGAACCAGTCTGTTGACATATGTAGATTGTAAAGTATTACGCTGTGAGTGCACTGTAATGCTCAAAGAAACTTGTACAGTAATAAACAATGACTTCATCATTTGTCACCGGCTTCAGAGACTGACTCAGATGTATTTGCAGCTAACAAATTAATTATTTGAAAGTATTGGGGATTCTGGTGTTAATCCTGACTGTGTCTGTGGCCAATTCCTTCATACTTACTGTATATGGCAGCTCTTCAAATGTTTATTCCTTTTCAATGACCCCGCACTGATTTAAGATGACAGTTTTCCGTAATAAGCACATGTCAGCTGTTCACCTTTTCCAGCAAACGAACAGCTCAATAGTGCTATCACTTTACAGGAAAAACCCTCAAACTTGTTCAGTACAGGGAGAGGCTACTGAATCTGACAAGGTGTGAAAAGAGTCCTGATCTTCTCCTCTCTACCTCTCAGATCTCACTTTGATGGGCGGCCTGTTCTGTACTGTGAGTGGAGAGAAGTAATACGCTACATTACAATGTAAACTTGCCCAGCAGCTGCCATGTCTATCTCCATCATGAGATTTAAGCACTTTTATTACAAGAAAGTCAAGTGGTTTGCTTTGTTCAATGTCAAAACAGGCACACGGCCCATATACTGTAATGCATGGAGCATGAATAAACCCACTGGGTACAGATGTCAATTCACATTTCCTTTGCATATGTTTGTGTATAGTGCTGTATATCCAACTTGCTTCCTCTCTGTGTTTTTGTGTGCATGTGGTGTGTGTGCATTGTTCAGTCAGTGCCAGGACAGCTAAAGCTCTATGCTTGTCACTCTGGGTGCAGTGTAACAGGAAGTGACACGATGTGTAGGACTGCATAACCTCTCTGAACCACCCATCCCGGATCCGGTATAATTGTCATCAGCAACCGCTGAATAGCATAGCGCCACAGTCAAATAATATTACTAGAAAATATTAATATTCATGAAATCACAAGTGCAATATTGCAAAACACAGTTTAGCCTTTTGTTAATCCACCTGTCATCTCAGATTTTAAAATTATGCTTTACAGCGAAAGGAATACAAGTGTTTGTGTAAGTATATCGATTGCACAAAACAATAAGTACACTTAGCATCAGGTAACTTGGTCACGAAAATCAGAAAAACAATCAAATTAATCATTTACCTTTGATGATCTTCGGATGTTTTCACTCACGAGACTCCCAGTTAGACAACAAATATTCCTTTTGTACCATAAAGATATTTTTTGTATCCAAATACCTCTGTTAGTTTGGTGCGTTATGCCCAGGAATCCACCGGAAAGAGTCACGACAACGCAGACAAAAATTCCAAATGATATCCATAATGTCCACAGAAAAATGTCAAACGTTTTTTATAATCAATCCTCAGGGTATTTTTCAAATATCTATTCGATAATTTATCAACCGGGACAATTGGCTTTTCACTAGGACCGGGAATAACAATGGCCACCTTTCTTTTTGCGCACAACTCATGTCTATAGGCTGTTGACACCTTAGGGAAGCCATAGAAAAAGGTTGGTTGATATCCCTTTAAATGGGCAATAGGGATGCATAACAACAGAGAGGTTTCAAAAACAGGGGCACTTCCTGATTGGATTTTCCTCAGGTTTTAGCCTGCAATATCAGTTCTGTTTAACTCACAGACAAAATGTTGACAGTTTTGTCATCCTAATCGTTCAATGATATGCATATTCTAGCATTTGGTCCTGAGAAATGGGAACGTCATTTTTCCAAACATAAAAATAGTGCCCCCTAGCTTCAAGAGGATAACATACAGCACACACATTCATTCTGATGTGTGATGGCAGGGTGAAGCCAGTGGACACACCTGGGATTGGGTGAAGCAAGTGGACACACCTGGGATTAGGTGAAGCCATTGGACACACCTGTGATACATGCTGGTCTTATATTATGTGTCTCTTTCGTTGGTTACTAATGGTCCAGCATTCTGTGAACAACAAAGCCTAATGCCTTGTCCTTGTCTGTGTTTACTTATATTTGTCGACTGTATAATTTGTTTATCTTGTTTTTCTCTCAAATAAGAGGGGATAATGAGGGAGAGGAGAAGTAGGAGGATCTTAATACTGAGGATCGAGGTTAATGAAGTCAACATGCAATTAACTCACCAGGAAGCCATGGTGATACAATGTCTGTGTTACCCTTCTCTAATAACCACACAAGACCATGTATGTCTCAACACTGGCGGGTTGCACTATTCATTTGTCATCCATCACAGTGTTATGGCATTTAAATACAATGGGGTTGCACAGATGTTCCTTTAGTGGGGTTTCATTCTTTTTTTATGTCAATAACACACTACAGAACAGGACCCTAAAATATGAACTAATATTATAAAATAAACACCAGGCAATTTTACAATGGGAACAAGGTGGTGTGTTTTGTAAGTTCAGGGAAAAGGCCAAGTTTGATGCATTCTGTTGGTGTTTACTAAATAATCCTGCACAACAAGTGAAGCAGAAACTTAATTGTAACTAATTAGCTCCCTAGAGGTTTAATTGGATCTGCATTCAATATTCCCCAGTTTACCTGCAATATGTAAATCCTGCCTCTGTGTTGGGGGGGAAAAACACACAGTCAGTGAGGTGGAGGGATGGAGGTAATGTGAGGCAGAATTAAGTAAAGTTGAAATCCGTCTGTAACAAGCTTAATTCTTCTGTCATGTTTGAGTCTCTTCACCCTGAAAGCCTTTAAGACATTTTCTACCCCAACTAATTGATTGTGCAAGCTGTGATATTACAGAGTGGCTCCCTGTTGGGAGAGGTCAGGTAATAGGAAGTCTTTGTTCTATGGTGCAATGTGATGTCATCACTGAATTGAAAATGACAATGTGTATTGTCAATGTAATGAACCTCACCGCAGCTCGTTCACCTAATGCAATTTGGAAATCGGTTTGGGATTGTGTTCTGAGCATTCCTTTAAAGAAAGTGGGATTAGTAATAAGGACAGTTGTTTTGTTTGCATTATTTCACTGGAGAAATGAAGACGCTAATACACCCACACCACCATCTGTCCACCTTGACTTTGGAGTAAACTTATGTGGTGTAGACCCTCTCTGTAGCTCAGCTCACATTCCCTTTTCAAGTTAATCCATGTTGTCCAGGTCAGCTGCTTTGGTAGTTGGCTGCTGGGATATTGTTGACTTTTTTCTTGACAAATTACATGGGGGGGGGGGGTTAAAGGTTGAATAAACTATGTCGCAGCCAAAACAGGATATTGGGTCTGAGTGAGTGCGGCTTAAATCCCCAACTACAATATTACAATGGAAGTATATTATTTCCAGCCCGGACCCTGGACTAGCAACAATACTGCAGTCCATCCTGTTTTGTTTCTATAGCAACTCCTGCTTTCTTGAACTGTACTGGTCTAGTCTGAACAAACAGTACGTAGGCAAACTAGTAGAATTCAGATCTCGGATCTCCATTTCCACTCACTGACTTAAAGTTCTCTTTGTAAGACAGCTCTTTTGCTTTCATATGACAACAATAACAGTGCCCCTCCAAGCTGGTTTAGGTTTCACCACGAGAGGTGATCTCATCAACAAGGCTTTTAATTTTAAATGAGACGTTCCATAGAACTGCGAGTCTTGGAAAATATCTATTTTTAGAAACATGACACATGACCAAAGTCATCTGTGACACTCTGCTTTGTCAGTATTTATAATCACTGCGTTGAAATGTGGAGGAAAAAGAGAAAAGGTTGGAATCACCGGGAAACGGTTAGCGGAATGTTGAGACTCAGAGGCTGTTACATCATCACCAGAAATTTCCATTTGGCCACAGAGACTTGGACGAATGAAACTACACTGGCTGTCAAGGGTCAGCACGCAGACTGTTGCTGCTTTTGGTTCCCCATTGCTGGTGTATTTATTCCAATGAATATGGTACTGGAAAGCTAATTGTTCTGTTGGTTAAGAGCAATTTACTAGGCTACACTGTGGTTCAAAACATAGATATACCAGATGCACCCAAGAAAGCAAAGGTAACTGAACTAAATGACTATCGCCCCGTAGCACTCACTTCTGTCATCATGAAGTGCTTTGAGAGGCTAGTTAAGGATCATATTACCTCCACCTTACCTGACACACTAGACCCACTTCAATTTGCTTACCGCCCCAATAGATCCACAGACGATGCAATCGCCATCACACTGCACACTGCCCTATCCCATCTGGACAAGAGGAATACCTATGTCAGAATGCTGTTCATTGACTATAGCTCAGCCTTCAACACCATAGTACCCTCCAAGCTCATCATTAAGCTTGGAGCCCTGGGTCTGAACCCCGCTCTGTGCAACTGGGTGCTGGACTTCCTGACGGGCCGCCCCCAAGTGGTGAAGGTAGGAACAACACCTCAACTTTGTTGATCCTCAACACAGGAGCCCCACAAGGGTGCGTGCTCAGCCCCTTACTGTACTCCCTGTTCACCCATGACTGTGTGACCACACACGCCTCCAACTCAATCATCAAGTTTGCAGACAACACAACAGTAGTAGGGCTGATTACCAACAATGACGAGACAACCTACAGGGAGGAGGTGAGGGCCTTGGCGGAGTGGTGCCAGCAAAATAACCTCTCCCTCAACGTCAACAAAATGAAGGAGCTGACCGGGGACTTCAGGAAACAACAGAAGGAGCACACCCCTATCCACATTGACGGGACCGCAGTAGAGAAGATGGAAAGCTTCAAGTTCCTTGGCGTACACATCACTGACGATCTAGCCACACAGACAGTGTGGTGAAGAAGGCGCAACAGCGCCTCTTCAACCTCCAAATTGTACTTGGCCCTTAAGACCCACAGAAACTTTTACAGATGCACAATTTAGAGCGTCCTGTCGTGCTGTATCACCGCCTGTTAGGGCAACTGCACCGCCCGCAACCATAGGGCCCTCCAGAGGGTGGTACGGTATGCCAAACCCATCATCGGGGGCACACTGCCTGCCCTCCAGGACACCTACAGCACCCGATGTCACAGGAAGGCCAAAAGATCATCAAGAACATCAACCCCCCGAGTCACGGCCTGTTCACTCCGCTGTCACCCAGAAGCAAGGTCAGTACATCACTAGCCGGCTACCACCCAGCTACTCAACCCTGCACCTTAGAGGCTGCTGCCCTATATACATAGACCTGGAATCACTGGTCACTTTAATAATGGAAAACTATTCACTTTAATCATGTTTGCATACTGCTTTACTCATCTCATATGTACAGTGGGGCAAAACAGTATTTAGTCAGCCAACAACTGTGCAAGTTCTCTCACTTAAAAAGATGAGAGAGGCCTGTAATTTTCATCATAGGTACACTTCAACTATGACAGACAAAATGAGAAAAAAATCCAGAAAATCACATTGTAGGATTTTTTTTAAGGTTGTGGACAGGTGTATTTTATACTGATAACAAGTTCAAACAGGTGCCATTAATACAGGTAGTGAGGACGGGACAGAGGAGCCTCTTAAAGAAGAAGTTACAGGTCTGTGAGAGCCAGAAATCCTGCTTGTTTGTAGGTGACCAAATACCAATTTTCCACCATAATTTGCAAATAAATTCATTAAAAATCATACAATGTGATTTTCTGGATTTTTTTTCTAATTTTGTCTGTCATAGTTGAAGTGTACCTATGATGAAAATTACAGGCCTCTCTCATCTTTTTAAGAGGGAGAACTTGCACAATTGGTGGCTGACTAAATACTTTTTTGCCCCACTGTATATACTGTATCCTATTCTACTGTATTTTAGTCAATGTCACTCCGACACTCTCGTCCTAATATTTATATATTTCTTTATTCCATTCTTCTACTTTTGTACGTGTGTGAATTGGTAGATACTACTGCACTGTTGGAGCTAGAAACACAAGCATTTCGCTTTCCCACAATAACATCTGCTAAATGTATTTATGTGTCAATACAATTTAATTTTATTTGATTCTACTAGACATGTAAAAAACACAGAAGTAGATTTTTTTAAACTTCATTTTCACTTTTATTGCAACATGAAAGTTGTGTGTATGTCTGTGTATATTTAATGATCTTATTATCCATGGTTAATAACTGTTATGTTTAAGCTGAGGTGTGAGCTAACTTTTAATTGAGCGAGGCAGTGGATGAATGACAGTGCTTTGCCATGCAGGAGAATGTTCATCATCAGCTCCAGCTAAGCATGCCAGGCATGCAGGTGGATGTCTGGGAGTAGATTAGCCTGTCCTGCAGTACCTTGATAAGAACCCACAGTTCATGCTCATCAGTCAGGGAGAGCAGGACTAGATTTAATAAGCACCTAACAAGTTATTATTTAAGATAATACCATGATATAGAACAGAAAAGTCAAATTAAAGAACCATTGATAATGTCATGAATTCCCTTGCGTCCTTATTTTTTCCCTTTACAAATCTTGAAAGAGCTGTAGTTTTTACATGACAAACAGTCTTTTGTAAATACATTCAGTTAGTGCTTATAAATATCATACGGATATATAATTCATGAATTTATTTTCTGTGATATAGACATAAATCTCAGCTCATTATTTGGTCATGTAAACACCTTACTAACAGTAAACAACGCACACAGTCTATTTTAGCCCAGCCAGTAGTGTTGGACCACAGGGTTCATGCATTATTCAGCAGCTGTGATGATAGTTTTCCAGAGTGCACCATGTTACCTTTGGACTAAAGTGAAATATAACCTGAATTTGACATTTTCTAATATCCTATACCAAACTTTTGGTTTCAAAAGGATAGGGACGGTAATTGGTACACCAGAAGAAAGACTGCCGATCCTTCTGGGTATTATCGGTGACTGTAGGGACAAGGCGAGATTGGAACATGGTAATTGCAAAGACAAGGGCTGAGAATAAATGGAAAAATAGTTCTTTACTGTCAGATAGAGGAAGGTCAAAAGTACAAGCGTATGACATCCATACATGTTACAGCATATTATTCACAATGTACACAGGGGAACTGTATCTTTTCTTAGATATCCAATTCATCGCCTTGGTTTCTGACAAAGAGAAGAGCTGATCGCCGCTCAGGTTTCCCTAACTGCACAGCAGCAACAAGATGTGATACAAGATGCATCATGTCAACAGCACTAGGTCACAGTGAATATCAGAGCGGGTTACGCTTCTTTTTTTCTCCCCCAAATCAATGTTTTATTATTTGATTAATGCTTCCACGGTGTTGTCACAGTGCTTATACATTTCCTCTAAGATGAAAGAGAAACAGCTGCAATTTATTTCCCCAGATGAGATATTGATCACTGGTGGTAGACTGGGCGTCAAATGTCTTATCTGAAAAATGAATGTCAAATGGTACGCATCACAGGGAAATCTTTGAAGGAGACCATCATCACACTCAGTAAAGCTGAGGGCTATCCATAGTAAAACAGGAAATTGGCAATGTCTGTCAATACACACAACCCTTTCTCGAAATATTTTTATGATTTATAATTTTTACACCATTTACTTCAGGGTAATTATATTTAATGCGTTCATTGAAATTGAGGTTTGAAGAGCTAACAACCACTTTACTATGTGTAAGATGTCTTATACGACATGATATTGTGACCGTGTAGGACTCTTGTTAGAAATATAGTGGTGGATATTTCTAGGAATTGTTCAAGGACATTATGCTTGTCCTACATATTGGCAATTTGATGTCGTTCTTTAACATTTATAATTGATTTATTTGTCATGATCTTTGCTGGGTAGTTCCATAATACAGCACTAGCTGCAGTTTGAAATATTTTGAATGTAAAATGACTTATTTCCCTTTCTCCCACTCTATGGCCCTGGCAACAGCCTCTCCTCAGTTCCTCGTTATAATAGCAGTATAGGGTGGAAATAGAGTGGACGGGGAACAGGCTGGATGTTTGGCTTGAGATGCAGACTTCCTCTCCATCAGACATATCTCAGAGAGAAATTAAAAGAAATGATGTCCCAGTCCCTTGCTGGGACTGGGCTTTGTAGTAGCCGTGTCTCCGAAATAGACTGTTAGATTGGAGTTTCATGGAGACTGTAAAGAGAAATGGTGCACATATGCTCAGAAGGATATAAACGGCTTCTCTCTGTTGTTGTGTTGTCCATTCACATTTGGAGCATTGCAGATGATGACTTCATTGTATGGAATGGAATGAGGCCCATCGCTGGAAAGCATAATGGTGGGGAGAAGAGCCTAAAGCTATAGTTACTGACATAAAACAACAAGTTATCATACTCTATGAAATATGCTGCTTGAGGGACTGTTGTCTCATATTGTGGCTGTGCTGTAAATATTTGACCAGTCTTGAGATATTACATTAAAGAGCTATGCTATCGCGGTAACTAGACGTCAGCAAGTTTCACACACAACACAACTTGTATCATGCAAACATTGTCATAGTTCGGTGTGATTTTTACCCTATGAGTGAAATTGTATGTCATTTTTTAAATTCTTTAAGTCCATTGGAATTTCCATCATTCCATGAGAAATCACTTGTGTAATCCATTCAGCTAGTCTCTTTCATGAAGTGACCTGACAGTCATTCCTTCATTCTGTTTGTCTCTCTGTAGAGTTCTGTGTCTCTCTCAGCACGTTGTATGAACTGTCTGGATTGCTGACATACTTGAGTTAATGTTAAAAAGAATGGCACCCAGTTTTTCAATAAATAGGAAAGCTCTAGTATCTTGCCCAGTCGATTTCACAATGGGGTGGCAGTTAAAATCATGTGTTACGTTTCAAAAATACATATTCATTTAAACAGAAAAAGCATGGACTTGTGAAAATATTACTACGTCCAGCAAATAAAATCCTGAAATTAGAATTTTACCCAGGTTTCAATTTGATCAGTGTTGTTATGGCGAGCACTGTGGTGTTGTTTTGTGTGCCAGTCTTGTAGTCAAGCGTGAATTTATCTCACTGTTTCTGTTGGGCGAAAACAAAGCGACGGAAGAGGGAGGCATCAATTAGCTAAGCTACTCCTGGGGAAAAATAAAAACATTGGAAACTAATGAGTGTATTGAGTTTACCCGCTGTTATATAATTTATATCTTGTTAAGTCATCCATCACCACCCAGCATAGCTACAAGTGTGAGACAGTGTTGCTATTGCTAGTGGAAAAAGTATCTTAAAAGTGTGAGTTTCTTATAATGCAGTTGATTGTTCATCGTAACTGATGTTCTTCATCACACCAAATGTTAATCATACGTACTGTTAGTATAAACACCCAATTATTCGATTAATCGTTCATTTCATGCATATTTTAACCCAACGTTTCTGAACTGATGCTTTTGACGTGGGGAAGGATGCCTTTCAGTAGAAAGCCATGTCTGAAGCTCTTCTCTATGGGCTCTGCTGTGACTCAGAGAGACTTAGGAGGATGTGGTCCTCTGACTCAAACATGAGCTGCCAATGCTTCTGTACTCACCCACGCATTGTCTCACCCCCACAACGCGTCCGCCAAGAGCCCCACACACCATCCCTGTTTCTTTTTCTCCTTGAAAACATCACCCCACGCTGCTACTTGTTCGTGGCAGTGGTGGGAAAAGTACCCAATTGTCATACTTGAATAAAAGTAAAGATACCTTAATATAAAATGACTCAAGTACAAGTGAAAGTCACCCAGTAAAATACTACTTGCGTAAAGGTCTAAAAGTATTTGGTTTTACATATACTAAAGTATCAAAAGTAAATGTAATTGCTAAATATACTTAAGTATCAAAAGTAAAAGTATAATTCATTTCAAATTACTTATATTATATTAATCTGACGGAACGATCTTCTTGTCTTTTTTTATTAACTGATAGCCAGGGGAACACTCCAACACTACAGACATAATTTACAAACGAAGCATTTGTGTTTAGTGAGTCAGTCAGATCAGAGGCAGTAGTGATGACCAGGGATGCTCTCTTGATAAGTGTGTGAATTTGACATTTTTACTTTTGGGTGTCAGGGAAAATGTATGGAGTAAAAAGTACATAATTGTCTTTAGGAATGTAGTGAATTAAAAGTATAAATAGTAAAGGACAGATACCCCCAAAACTACTTAAATAGTACTTTAAAGTATTTTTACTTAAGTACTTTACACCACTGGTTGATGATGATTTGATTCAAGAGTTTTGTAAAACTGCAAGAAAAGGAAGGTATTTTCCTTTCATACGACAACAACTGAATGCTGTTCAGTGCAAGAAAAAAAATATATGAAAGACAGTTGTTAATGATATCAAATCAAATGAAATTGTATTTGTCACATGCTTCTTAAACAACAGGTGTGGACTAGTAGTGAAACGCTTACTTACAGGCCCTTCCCAACAATGGAGAGAGAAAGAAAATAGAGAAATGATAGAAAAGTAAACCATGTAATCATAAAAATAAAAATAGATACACAATTACTAACTTGTCTATATACAAGGAGTACCAGTGGATGTGCAGGGGTACGAGGTCATTGAGGTAGATATGTACATATAACTAGGAATAAAGTGACAGATAGTAAACAGTAGCAGCAGCATAAGTGATGAGACAAAAAAGTTAGTGCAAAAAGGGTCAATGCAGAGAGTCTGTGTAGCTGTTTGGCTAACTATTTAACAAACTGTTGAGCAGTCTTATGGCTTGGGGGTAGAAGCTGTTCGGGGTCCTGTTGGTTCCAGACTTGGTGTATCGGTACTGCTTGTCGTGCGGTAGCAGAGAGAACAATATATGACTTGGGTGGCTGAAGTCTTTGATCATTTTAGATCCTTCCTCTGACACCGCCTGGTATAGAGGTCCTGGACGACAGGGAGCTCAGCCCCAGTGATGTACTGGGCCGTATGCACCACACTTTGTAGTACTTTGCGGTCGGATGCCAAGCAGTTGCCATACCAAGTGGTGATGCAGCCAGTCTAGATGCTCTCAATCAAATCAAATCAGATCAAATTGATTTATATAGCCCTTCGTACATCAGCTGATATCTCAAAGTGCTGTACAGAAACCCAGCCTAAAACCCCAAACAGCAAGCAATGCAGGTGTAGAAGCACGGTGGCTAGGAAAAACTCCCTAGAAAGGCCAAAACCTAGGAAGAAACCCAGAGAGGAACCAGGCTATAAGGGGTGGCCAGTCCTCTTCTGGCTTTGCCGGGTGGAGATTATAACAGAACATGGCCAAGATGTTCAAATGTTCATAAATGACCAGCATGGTCAAAAAATAATAATCACAGTAGTTGTCGAGGGTGCAGCAAGTCAGCACCTCAGGAGTAAATGTCAGTTGGCTTTTCATAGCCGATCATTAAGAGTATCGCTACCACTCCAGCAGGTAGCACGTCCGGTGAACAGGTCAGGATTCCATAGCCGCAGGCAGAACAGTTGAAACTGGAGCAGCAGCACGGCCAGGTGGACTGGGGACAGCAAGGAGTCCTCATGCCAGGTAGTCCTGAGTCATGGTCCTAGGGCTCAGGTCCTCCAAGAGAGAGAAAGAAAGAGAGAATTAGAGAGAGCATACTTAAATTCACACAGGACACCGGATAAGACAGGAGAAGTACTCCAGATATAACTAAATGACCCTAGCTCCCCGACACATAAACTACTGCAGCATAAATATTGGAGGCTGAGACAGGAGGGGTCAGGAGACACTGTGGCCCCATCCGATGGTGCAGCTGTAGAACTTTTTGAGGATCTGAGGGCCCATGCCAACTAAATGCAGCCTCTTGAGGGGGGAAAGACATTGTCGTGCCCTCTTCACGGTTATCTTGGTGTGTGTGGACCATTATAGATCCTTAGTGATGTGGACACGGAGGAACGTGACGCTCTCTGCCCTCTGTTTCCTGACGTCCAGAATCAGCTCCTTTGTCTAGTTGACATCGAGGGAGAGTTTGTTGTCCTGGCACCACACTGCCAGGTCTCTGACCTCCTCCGTATAGGCCGTCTCATCGTCGCTGGTGTTCAAGCCTACTACCATCGTCTGAAAACTTAATGATGGTGTTGGAGTCTTGTTTGGCCACGCAGTCGTGGGTGAACAGGGAGTACAGTAGGGGACTAAATACACACCCACGAGGGCCTACGCTTACCACCTGGGGGTGTCCTGTCATGAAGTCCATGATCCAGTTGCAGAGGGAGGTGTTCAGTCCCAGGGTCCTTAACTTGGTGAGCTTGGAGGGCACTGCGGTGTTGAACGCAGATATAGCGAAACTGAGCCAGCTGCTCAAACAGAGTTCTTAGTGGTGATAACCATGACAACAGACTATCTGGATATACAGGAACACATCTATATGATGAAATTAGAATGTTGACTGACGAATACAGTACCAGTCAAAAGTTTGGACACACCCACTCATTCCATGATTTTTCTTTATGTTTAGTATTTTCTACATTGTAAAATAATAGTGAAAACATGACATTTATGAAATAACACATATGGAATCATATAGTAACCAAAAGTGTTAAACAAATCAAAATATATTTTATATTTGAGATTCTTTAAAGTAGCCACCCTTTGCCTTGATGACAGCTTTGAACACTCTTGGCAATGTAGAAAATAGTAAAAATAAAGAAAAACCCTTGAATGTGGTGTGTCCAAACTTTTGACTGGTACTGTATTTTCAGTGTACCAAATAACTTTCTTTAGAGTTGAAGTGAGAATGGCCGCAATAACCTCTGCCCCCATCCCTACTGCTCCTTGTATTGAAGCTCTGTACTCAGCTCCTCAACATCATCATCAGTCTAATCCAGTGTTTCCCAACCCTGGTCCTCAAGTATGCAAACAGTACACATTTGTGTTGTAACCCTGGACAAGCATACCTGATTCAACTTGTCAGCTGGTTGGGAAACACTGGTCTATACTTCTGACACGTAATGTAGTAGAGTGTAAACAGTCCCTCTCTCTGTCTGTGTGACTAGTTGTCTTGATCCCATGGTCCAGAAATGTATCCCTATCCTTATCCCTCACCCAAAAACCCACTCAAAATGTCTGAATTTTTACCTCTCTTCTATTTCCTTATTTATGTACCCCACATCCTTATTTGGAATCACTATTTAATGAAGAGCGTCATTATCAACCTTAAGTATTACATCTAGCTTCTGAAGGAGACTGGCTGGCTGGAGGAGCAGTCTTGTAGGAGGGGATGAGAGAGTAGCGATGGGGGCTCTAGCATCAGCCCCATCCTCTTCTCCTTTTCCTTCAGCACCAGCCACAAGCCCAAGCCCCAGCTCGAGCTCCAGAGATGCTGAGTGCCCTTGTGATAAGGTGTGAGGCCTGTCTGCCACTGACTGACAAGCCTGCTCTTGCCATGCCAGTGCCTGGCGCTCGATAAGGGAAAATGTCAGCGTGATTTTGGAAAATGTCATTTATCTCGGCTCTCTAGCCGTGTCTGTAACCCAGACTGATTATGGTTTGTGGAAATTTATATCATTGCGGGGTGCCTTGTGAAATAGTAGAAATGTTGTGTTTTTCAGTAAGATAGTAGTACTTAATGTCCCTTTGGTGATAGTCTGTTAATATTGTAATTGCTTTGATATAGCCTAGTTCTCTGTTATTGTGCTTTAAAATCTGAATACACTAACCACTCTATATTCTGCTGAACTTAATCATGTATTACAAACCATCAAAGTGTTCGGTGCACAGAGGCGTTCAGATTGGGGGATTCATTTGATACTGAGACAAAGGTTTCCCGTATTGGTGATGCTACGCAAGATCTGTGAGTTGAAGAGTGTGTTTGTGATGTGTAAGAAAAAGCCCCCAGATTCAAGTGCCAATCTCTTAGTCTTTGTCAAAGCGTCTGTGTGGGCTGTTTGCTTGTATTATTTAGAAAAACAATCCTCTCCTAAGATGAGTGGGTTAACAGGAACCATTAATTGGTTTAGCAGGATTCGTATGCACTCAAGTTCCGGCTTAGCTTCAAGGCTGAAAATGCTTGTATTCACATGTATTCAGAAGCCACTGCTTACTTTTCCCAGGAAATGATCTCACTGTGAAGATAGTCTGTTTAACATTGCTTGTAAGCCTTAGGTTTTGATTTGTGGGTCTAAGATGAAGCAGAGTTTGTACTCACGTCATCACTTTTAATGTTGGATTCAAAAACCCAAGCTGTCATATATTATTCAACGAGTTTCCTATTTTCTCTGAAGCACTACACCATACTACCTCTGGTTTCAGCTTGCTTCTAGCAGCCATTCAATTCACAGCCTACTCTATATTATTCAGTACTGTATGTTTCCTCCATGTAGTTGACTCAAAGTGACATTTGTGGGACACACTGATAAAGCAATTCTTCCTGCTGCTTAGACCAACTCCATAGGACTGAACAGAAATTCACCATTACTTGCGTTCCAATTTTTTTGGAGAGACCATGGCTGCCTTTGTGATCTGCAACGCAGGCTCAGAGTAGACCCAGACAGAAAGAAGCGTCTTTAACAGACAGAAAGAAGTGTCTTGGCAGCCCCACAGAAGCCTAGTGAGTATGTTGTCTCTTGCTCTTAACCAAATGTATTGCCAGTCTGTCCGTGATACCCTAAGAAATGGAGCAGGCCCACGATTCTCAACATACTTGTCAAATCGACGCACTTGTGAAGATCACCCTGCTCAAGATAAATTTGAGGTTGGCGTGTTCGGCATTACTTTATAAATATTTGTATTACAATGTTGTCTCTATTTGGGCGAGCGGTTGGCTGCAGGATGAGCATTCTCCTCACATGAAGTGCAGTGGTGAAAGTCATGATAAATTGTACTCTGTTGACACCTTCATTGGGTTATTTATGGCTCATTAATTGAACTGAAAAGGAGAGTTGTAGGCGCAGCGGGGGAGCTGGACTGCGCTAGGCCTCCATGGCACTGCCTCACAGCAGCCCACAGGGCTGGGAGGAGAGGAGAGGTGGTGTCCTATTCTCACGTCTGTCTGTCTGTTTCCTGTTTGCTGAGGAGAAGAGTGAGAGAACACACTTGTCAGGGGCGGGCAGGAAAACGAGGAAGACAACCATCAAAAGGCAGCCCCCACCCAGCCCAGCCCCTCTCACATATAAGCTCCCTCCTTCAAAACCTGAAAGGGATTCTTACTTTAATCTCCTCCTGTGTATTATTTTAGTCCATGGAGTGTTTTAATCATCTTGTGGTTTGTATTGTAAGGGACTGAATGCACTGTTGATATTTTAGAGCTCGGAATCAAGAAGAACATAGCTGCAAGATATTTTTGCAATTACATGAATGTTTTCTATGATATTAATTCAGTAGGCTTATTCATTCCATGATGTGACATTGCACTATGAGCTGGTGTACACAACTGTAGGATATGCTACAAGCCCTTATAGAAAATGTACCCTCTTTTTGATATCTCCAAACAAAGGTTAAAAATTCCCAAGGAGAAAAGGGTCACTTCAGATATGAGCTCAGAAACACACTTGATTAACAAGTGGATTAACAATGCTTGATTAACAAATGGATTAGCAATGCTCGTTTCATGGAAGGGTGTACCTCAAAGGCTGACTGGACTGGGTGCCCACGAGGTACAGTAATGAGTCCTTTCATCCTGAGAGCACTGACAGACAGACATGTCAACCTGATAATTTTCTCATTTTTGGTGCTCTGTCAACCTCATCTTTGTGCTCTATCTATCTATATCTCTCTCTCTCTCTCATTCTCTCATCGATTCCCTCTCTGTTCCCTCTCTCTCTCTCTCTCTCTCTCTCTCTCTCTCATTCTCTCATCGATTCCCTCTCGGTTTCCGGTGATTGGCTTTAGCATTTTTTCTTCACCAAGGGTTTATCAGTGTTCATGCTGCAGGAATAGACTAATTACGTTCAGAGTTGTAGGACTGCATAATTGCATAATTGCAGATTTCTAGTGTATACTACTGTAGACATGTCCCATCGCGACTAGCTGAGTTCTGATCCACAGGACCAGAGCAGGAACTTGTTAGTTTGTGTCAGTAGATTTTGTCAGACTCTACGTCCCAACGTGCGTCCATGTCCTTGAACTGTAAGTGCTTAGGCTCATCTCAATCCTGTCACAGCTGCCAGTCAGCTCTCAGTGACGTCCATGTCCTCTAACACTTTATGTCTCTCAACACTCAGCCCTCAGTGTCTCTGTGAGAGAGGGACATGTCTGGACATGTCTGTCACACATGACTCACCCACAGCTGGGCTGCGGTGGGGGCCATTCTCTTTCTAAGCACCAGGGTGTCTTCCAGAGAGGATTTTAGATATTGTTTTTCACTCTGGACTGCTACTGTATCACAGTGGACCTCTAACATTCCTATCTTCTCCTTCTATGCTTTTTTAAAATTAGTTTGATCCTGCAAGCTCACAGGCGATAGTAATCTACACTTCAATTAGATCGCACTACTCATCAGATGCTATCTTGTGTGCTGAAGATAGAGGGAGTGTGCTTTGAGGCAGCACAAGTGTCACTGTAAAATAGGACCTTGGTATTACTGTGAGAGCTACCCCTTTTGTGTGTGTGTGTCTGAGTGAGAGGAAGACTGCTTGACTGAGTTTTAGTAAAGCATATAGGCCTATTCTGTTAAGTATCTGCAAAACAAATGATGCTGTTCTTTTTAAATGTTGTGCTGTTTTCACGGCAACGGGTTGTCTCTTCGTCCCAAACAGACCCACTACTAGAGCATAGTCTATTGCGTCTTTTTATCATATGTTCAATCAGTCACAGAAATAGATTGTTAGGAAGGCAATGTGAAATCATAGTTTGCTTGCATTGTCCAAATTATTAAGGTGTTTTTATTTCTCTCTTTGTTTTTCTCTGTGATGTTGTGTGCTGCGCCTCCCTGCTTTCTGAACCTCATCATGTACTAAAGGTAAGTGTCGTATTGCCCGGTCTCATAAGTCAGCACTCATTTAGTTACTGAAAAAGAGATGTATGGAATCAGAACTACTCACTTTCTAAATGTACATTCATAACATTATGTACACTCATAACATTAACACCAAATATGTACTTCTGTGTAGGTGGACTCACGAACAAGCAAGGTAAGTGTACTACATATCATAACTGTGTGTCAGTCTGCATCAAAAATTAACTGTATTAGTCTCTAACAAAATAACCAAAATATTTATGTAAAGGAAAATTAGGAAAAATACTTATTATTCTTCCATTTGGTATTTGGTTAGGCAGTCTGTTCCCTTGCTGCTGTTGCCAGGCAGTCACACAGAGCAGAGCTACAGTTCCAGTGTTCTTCCACTGAGTGGCAGGTATTTTGTTCTAATACTGGCCACCCGCTAACACAGGCAAATCAAGATGGATGGGTAGATTTCATAGTTTTATTATCCCTTAATGTGCAGTTATACAGTGACAGAGAACTGTCCTGGAAGAGGACAGGCCAATGTTTGAGAATTGAGCAGGCAGGAGATATCATTCTCCAGGCACATCCATTTAGTTCCATCAGGGAGGGAGCCTGGGATGAGATGCCATGGCAGGCAAGCAGTCTCAGGTTGTGTCTACACTTGACACTTACATACAACTCCTGCTATCAGAATACAAAGACCACATTGAAAAAACAGGTCTAGATGTACGAACGTTGCATTGTGGTCAGATTGAGTTCAGATCTGGCTGACCACTTCAGGAGGAGGTCAGGGATGCATTATGTGCGGATTTCTCCTGAGTCTGGAAGCAACCAGGCTACCGAAAGCGCATACAGAGGGCAACGTCATCAGCACTCCTCCCACAAGTCTCCAGAAAACCTGTTTTGGGACCAAGAGTCACCTTTTCATTATAACGTTGGGGGAAATGTGTTCCTAGCATGTGAGGAATGTGTTTGCTGGCCTCCTAGCTAATATAAAAAAGAAACACATTTTTGGCTAAAGTTATGCTGACACATTTCCATGATCAGAACTCTATGATCAGAACTCTGTGATCACAATACTAAAGCTGCATGAACTGTATTGTCTAGACACGGCCTCAGGTAGGCAGTATGCACAGTGCCCTGGCCTCCCCTGCAGCCACAGCTGTGAACATATCAAGGAAAAGTGATAGCAAACAATTTATTGCCTAAATCCTTCTTTCCACTATGTTATATCTGACTGGACTTTATTTTGAGTTAATGTGGACCCAGTGACTCAGACTTGAGCACTGTGGCGTCTGTGGCACGTTGATAACAATGGCATGACGCAACTGAGTGATGGAGGTGCAACCCATAATACTTTGCCAATACTTTGCGGCACCATCTGGTGATTGTGCTTCTCTCTCTCTGTGTCGCTCGCTCTCTACTTCCCACTTATTTCTGTGGAGAGGAGTGCCACTCGACATGGAACAATAGCTCTCCTCTCATCACTACAAGGTGTTTTGTTGTCCTTTTAAATTCACTTCCCACTAGGCACAGACATCAATTCAACGTCTATTCCACACTGGTGTAAGGTAATTTCATTGGAATTTCATGAAAACAATGTTGATTCGACCAGTGTGTGCCCAGTGGGATGTCAGGTCTCAAGTAGTTGCTCTTCTCCCACCTTTTGTGTACTGTCAGTAATAATTTGTCCTCTTGTTCATTCAATGATATTATTCTATAGTGAGACTGATTAACAGCCATGTAAGGGACAGGATAGTTCTAAAAAGACAGGATAGTTCTAAAAAGATGTCAGGGAGATACTAAAGATACTAAAGCACAGTGTCCTTCCCACAATGTGAACATGTAAACAGATATTCCTGTATTTGTTAATCAAACAGAATAAGAATAATACTGTACTAGACAGTCCATTTGGGAGGGAGTGATGGGGATTGAAATGGGTTCTCTGTCTTTGTTAATATGTCACCCGCTGATACAACTGTAAATGTTGGAATAACTAAGAAAATTGGGAAAATCTGAATATATTTAGCGGCATATTTCAAACCAGGCTGTATGCAGTGAGGGTCTCAGCAGCACATTGCTGTCTAAATGACTGGTTATTGACAGGCCTTCAGCATCATGGATTTCACGTGTTCTTTGACTTTGTGGTCCTCTAGCAAATGTGATCCTCTCTGATGCTTCTATTTGAACTTATTTTGATGTCCCTGAGCATTAAGAGAAGTGACAGCTTACAAATAAATACATAATTATCACATCTGAAAGCTGCCATCCCAACTTTATTTGCATATGGAACACTTTGAGGGATGGGGCTGATACACCCGGAGGGTCTGGCAGACTCTGGCAAAGTGGCTGCTGTCATCTCTCTCATCAGCCTTTGGGTCTTTCTCAGAAACCCACCGAAAAAGAGAGAAGCAGAGACCGTACAGCAAGAAAATACTGCTCTGTTCAAAATGTCTAAATAGGCAGGACTGACTAAGGTTCAATGGAGTACAAAGAAAACTGAAGGACAAGATTGTTCCCATTGTGTTTTCACCATGTATTTCCCCACAGAGCAAGGCCTGCCAAGGCCCTGCAGGCTTCATTTCACCCCCTCAAAACGCAACATCTTTCTTTGAGTGTTCTGAAGATAGGAACACAATGACTGCCTGTAGAAGTTCATCTTATTTCTACCTGGGAACACAAAAGACTAATCATGGCCATCACAAAAGCCTTGTTCCTGTCTCACAGTGTGTGATAAGGCAGGCTCAGGCAGCATAAAGGCTCTCCAGAGAGCAGAGAGAGGCAGACCGACGGGAAGGAGAATGGGCCCAGGCCAGACCCAGGACTACCTCTTTCCTGTGTTGTGTGGGGTGAACCTATAGGACCACCCTTATGTCCTGTGCTGTCAGTAGAGGGCAGGTTTAGGACGCAGAGCAGACAGGTATTATATAGGAACATCTATATTCCTTTTTTTATGAGAACATCGTCCAGACTTAGGCTATGTATATTTTATTTGTAATGCATGTCCCAATCTTTAGTTTGATATAGACTAATAGTTCCACGCTGAAGCAACCGCCTGGCTGTCTATAGGAGATACTATAATGCCAGTGGACTAGAATTACTGCTGAATATGTATTGGATGTCCTCTGCTGCCCCACGTCCTCAGTGAGACACTGCCACATGGATGGCACTGTGGAAAGGGGTCATGTTTATCCAACATTGAACCGTTAACAGCTAACCTTTTACCCCGTTAGGCAGAAGTAGCGGCATCTGAGGATTGTTTTTGGTAGCTTCTCTCTTCTGCTCCACCTTCTGAACAGATATCCATATCCCCCTCTGAGGCTCTGCCACGGTACCTCCCCCTAAAGGTGCAGCTAAAGCTCATCTAATTGGTCGCTGTGCTTTAATTAGCACGTCGCGTTTGCATGTCTGCCATTAGAAATTCAAATGGGGTGGAGTGATGGCTGATATTTTCTCCTCTCGCCGGAATCCTTCCCCCGTCTGATTCATCTCATCTTCATTTCCCCAGATCCTGTTTTTAAAGTTTTATTTAGGGTGTCATTTATTTAACAAGGGATTATTTATTTAGTGCATCAAATCATTCCTGAATAAATATTTATACGGTCTCTCCACTTCTGGTTTTCAAGCCACTGTAATGAGTGTTGTTGTTGGGTGTTCAGGGGAATAACAAGACTGGTTTTCAAAGTGAAAAGTCCTTTGAATATATTCTAACTTAATTACTTTGAATCTATTATCAGAGTTGATGCTCTGATCATAGTGTAATTGGAGGTATATTATGGAGACCGGCTGCAGTGATGGTAATTTATTTTGCTGTTGATATTAATTTGAATGATAATGAATGATTCATGTCACGGGGTGCTGTGTGTAAACATGTCCTTGTGTCAACTCCTGCACTGATGCACTCTGAGACTCCTATTTGACCAAATTCTCTTAATCCTCAAAGAAAGCTTAGCCATTTTAGCCTAATGCCCCCTTGTCTCTGCATTTGGTTTTTACCAACTTTGTGTAATGGTGGATTATTAAAGAGGTGGATGATCATTAAAACACCACTGTCCTCAGGCCTTGAACCAGTCAGGCCCTCACAGTTTACAGCACTGTGATTGCCACTGGTCCAGCTGGGCATGATGAGCCACACCACTGCGTTTCCATACATCCAGCCTTGTTAAGAGACGCTGCAGGCGATACAATATTGTAGCAGGAACAGAACAGAGCCCGGCAGGCAGGCAGACAGGCAGCGAGGCTGGTTAGCTGTTGAACCAGGGAATGCCTCTCTCCACTAGAACCCCCCAACCTAAGATCCTAATGACTAACCACAATGAGGAGGGATGGGGAAGAAAAGGCTGATTTGTTCTGCATTCTAAATATGGCCTGTAATCTTTATTCCTCTGAGTACCTTATTAAAAGTGAAAGGAAGATGAAATCCCACCACCCGGGCCATCCTTTCTGCTGTTTATTAGAGGGGCTTTTCTCTGTTAATATTGAGGTTATGGTAACCTTAGCCGTGATAGATGCATCTTGTGACTTCAGGTAATAATAGCAATGATGGATTCACACCTGAACCCTGGAGGTGTAATCTAGCAGGATGGAAAAGATAAAGTGTCAGTGAGCTTCTGAAAGATACATGCAGGCACAGGCAGATCGGATCCAGGAGTGTTGTTTATCATCGGCTAGACAACACTGTGTTGTCAGAATTGATGATGCTTCGCCTAGTCTCTAATTCATCATTCATTAACTACTATTTTCTCTACTGAATCCATCTCTATTTATCAGTTTTATCGGTAAAGTTTCTTTGATAATATATATATGTATATATATTTTTATTTTTTTCATTTTTGGGGGGGCTGTTAGTGTGAGGATTGTTCATTTTTTGAATACATTTTATACATCTAAGATTTAAAGTGTCAGTCCACTATTGTATTAGGAAATTTATATTGTTAGTATACCACGTAATTTACATCACTTTTGTGATGGCCTTGCTTGTTCGTCGAATACTTTTTGTGTCGCTGCATGTGCAAAACAAATACAAATAAAATGGATAACTAAAATCCGAGAGAATGCTATCAGCATATTTACATTCTAGATGTGTGCATTCTTTAGCAGTCTGTTCGTGCATTAATAAAGCTCAGAGACAAGTGTATATTTTGTTCCAGCCCAACACCTTTCCTGTTGTTGAGATGCACAAGGTGGCAGAGCTATTATTCCATTAGCAGCTAATTAATGAAACTAATTTGTGTAACTGTTATTAAGCCCTTTGAAAGATTGTTTGTCTTCAGATGAAGTGAAATGCATCCCTGAAGCCGTCCAGTGTGGCAGATAGATTAAAAGGGCAATAAGGCTCTTTGAAAAATGTTATTTTATGGGTGGTAATTTTTCACCGTACCTCAGGGGCAGTGATGACAGGGAAACACTGCAGTCCTTCTTCATGTTGAGATTCTTTTTTTGTTGTTGTCAAAGTACCAGGGGAGAACACTAAGTGTGATTTATTCATCCCTTGACCAGTAAAAGGTGTCAGCCAGGTGAAAATGGATGTTGGGAGAGTATTGACAGGAGAAATGACCATGCAGTTGTCCTACCCCGTCACACAAGATAGAGAGAGGGGGGGAATGTCTCCTCTGCTGTACCTCACTTTGTGTGCTTTGCAGGAGGCAGTTACGCAAATACACAGATCCTGAATAGTAATACATTTTTGCATTTATTTTACTTGCTTGTTATGTCCACTCTCACTGTTGGATAGTTCTGATTTATCTCAGGAACAATTGACATGTTTCGATACCTTATATATACGTAAGCCATCCTCTCTGCATTTCTATATGATATTATACTGTCATTTTCATTTGTGGCCGTTGCATAACAGTATCCTGGAGCGCATTGGATACATCTCAGATGCAGACGGCGATCAGATTTCCCACATGAACAGATCAAATCGCCTCTTTTGTTCGCTGGTTCTATTTGGCAGAGTGGAGGGCTTTCCCTTATTGAGGAGGAGGAGGAGGATGAAGAAATGAAAAGCAGTGTAGTTTGTGAACAAACACCAGCATTTTTCCACAGGAGATGTTGCACAACATGAGCACTGTGTGCCATTCCACGACTCCAGCTGCAGAAAGGGTGGAACATCTCCCTGGGATTTTATATTTAGCATTTGCTATGCTACAGTACTTATGAAATATTTCATAAATAATGTGAATATATTAGACAGGGAGAACAGTGCGGCACTGTCAAGTCATTGCATATGCACTGCCATAGCAACAAGACGTGCCGCCTTCATCTGTTTAGAGCCCATCATTCTTAAACTGTTAGTTGCCCACATTTCCCTTTTTAATCACAGAGCGTTTGGGACACCCTGCAGCAGGGATCTAGATAAAAGGATTAACTCAGCCTCTACTAGTTAACCACGTTCACACCCAGCCAGCTAGACCCAAAAACGTATGGATTTGCAATGCCTATTTCAATGTGTTTTATTCATGTCTCATTACGGATGTGAAACAGGTATACTGTAATAATGCAAGTCTCTCCTTGGATTAGCACAGAATTTGATATTGATTGTTCAATAATGATGAAGTACCGATTAGTGTTATTTTACTTGCCTATCTATAAATTATACCAGTATAGCTTTACTTTAGTGAATAATAACATCATTCTTTGCCCGTGGTGTGTGTTTAATTCCTACATTATTGGGTTTTTGTATGAATAGATTCTGAGCTCAGAAACTTCAAAATGACATGACGCAAGTTATGTCCCTATTTGTCATCAATATGTATTACTGCATTGTTTAGACAGAACATATGTTTACGTCTAAACAATTTGTCACAACTTCTGGATCCTACACACACATTTGAATTCTCCTTTTAACATATATTTTTTATTTGAAAATTATAGTAATCTAAGTGCTGTAACATGGTAACTTTTGTAACATGGTATCTTTTTAAAAATATATCAACATGTCTCAATGTTGAAATTGTTATTAGGTAAAATCCATTTTAAATCACAGCGATTCCTCTCCCATCCACAAATTCTATATTCTACAACTCAAACTGCCAGTGATCTGTCAAGCTCCTGAAAATTAAATTAAATTAAATCCATGACTAAAACAGTGTAACTATAGTGACAATTTCATTAGCAACACACTCAAAAGTCATGTTTTGAAATATGAAAACAAGAAATACTGTATAGCGTTTCAATATAGTTCATAATGAGGCATTGATTACCCTGTTTAAAATGACAACCGAGTGAAGACAAACTGTAAGTTAAGCCGAAACCCAAGTGTTTTCTAGGAGAAGATAGAGTTGTGTCTTTGCTGAGGCCATCCAGACGTCTTCATGAGTGGTTCCAGAGGGCCCTGCTCTGCAGCCTGAGAGTCGGCAGGCAGTACATGATGCTTGCCACATACAGGACCCCTGGTTGGATAGCACAGACTAGCAGAGTAGAACTGTCTCCTTTGTCACAACTGTTGGCATTAGCCAGAGATATTTGCATATATTTCTCTGAGAAGCATTAAAGGAATACAAAAAAAAGACTAATTCACTATTGAAAGTCTCCCTTTCAAGATTAAAAGAGTTCCATTAGAAAAGTAGTGACTGTTCATGTCGCTTTTATTTAATTTCTCTGTCACTGTCCCGCTCCTTTTGTGGAAGGCTTTGATTATCCTCCAGGTTGGAAAAAATTGGAAATCTAAAAAAGTAACAGCTGCCACTGTTACTAATGGCCCAGCGGTTAGGGGAGGGTTTGGCCAGGGTAGGCCGTCATTGTAAAATAAGAATTTGTTCTTAAGTGACTTGCCTATTTAAATAGAGGTTCAATAAAATTAAAATGGCACCTGCCTTTCATGGCAGAACTCTGTTGTTATTTTGTATTCATTTTGTCTAACTCTCATGGTAGCACTGAGGAAACAATGAATCGAACAAACTCAGTTGAAGCTCAGGATATTTGAGTTGGTTCCTCGTACCAGAAAACGTCAGCCATATTAGTGGCTCTAGGGTACAGGTAATAATCTCATGTTGAAAATGTTCCTCAAAATTATGGGTGATTGGAAAATACACCAAGACAACATCTTCAATGATTACTTGATTTTCTCAAGGAAAACACTGTTTTGAAAGGTAAGAACTGAGACTAAATGTAAGGTTACTTATCTAGCTTTGGAATGCCTGACATGTTTATTTGCTTTGTGTTAAAGGCCCAGTGCAGTTTCCCCCTCCCCACTCAGACCACTCCCATACTAAATTCTTGCTTGAGAAATTGCTCTTTGCTAAGAAGTTATTTTTGTTTCTTTTTGACCATGTTAATTGAAAACAATCACAGTAAAGAACTTAACTGTTACCCAGAAAATATTTTATTGAGATAAAAACGGCTGCATTGAACCTTTGATACAAATTACATTTTACTATTTTAATTTTAAATTTGAGTTAATTCATAATGGTTTATGGAATTTCATAATATTATATAAGTAAATGAATATCTAACAATTAGCCTGCATTTATGATTTATTATTTACCCCTTATACTCGTGGCTAATTTCAGGGATTTCCACTTATATGAACATGCCCAGGTTTAACCACCTACTACTCAGTAAATATGAGATGTATATTCACAAACATGATATCAATTGAAAGTGTACACTAGAGATAATGAGGAAACACTCAGGACTTAAGTGAGTGTTACAGAATCCGAATGAAAGAGAAGCAAACACAATTCCACTGGTTGTTTTTGTACAACAGTGTAATCTTCTACAACATATTCCTCAGACAATTCTTGACAACGCTATATGGAATGACTACAAATGTATTCAACAACTTGCCAATAATATTGGTGCCAAACATTAGGTTGATAATTCAAAAGACTGAAGAGTTATAAAGGTTAGAGTGAATTGAAGAACCTGGATCTCCAGATGGCCTTTCCAAAGTCCATAACCAACAATTTGGGGGGAAAAAAGAAAAAAAAAACTACAATAAAAATAATACATTTTTGTGACTAACTTTTAATTTGATATATTTAGTCATTTTTACCTGGGGGGTTGCAGGTACAGATATTTTTCCTTTCAGATTTGCCTTTCAGATTTTTAGATATTTATTGTTGTTGTACCTGTGGGCTGTCACTAAAAAGAAAAAACAAAGACATGCATATGAAGATAGAAATGATCAAAGTAGAGATTAGTAGATGTTTTTTATTGTATGTAAGGAAAAGGAAAAAAAGACTATCCCACAACCTCCCCCCCTGAACAATAAAATAAATAAACAAAAAGAAAATACAATATTTCCACAATATTTTTTAAATACATTTCCCAATTGAGTCTTGTGTACCATTTCCAATGTTTGTAAATGTTATAAAAGTACAGACTCAGAGCTTCAAAATTGTATATCATACCCTGCAGTTGGGGAAAACATGGTCAAGTTAGGCTTGTTTGAAATGTGATAAACTTGTAGAAAATCAGAAAATCCCATTGAACGTTTTTCATACTTGCTTGATAGCGCTTTGTTTTGGATAACCATTCATCATTGTTCACACCCTCTTAAACCTTAGCCCCACCCATATATTTTAAGTATTCAGGTGAGGCCATTTGCTAAACTGGGTGATTAAGATAGTGTATTAAACAAGTGGTGAAAGTAGTAGCCTACAATAGGAAACAATACACCTGCCTATATCCTAACATGTTGTTCTTCACATTGTCTCTGGAAAACACACTATATACAGTGCCTTGCAAAAGCATTCATCCCCCTTGGCGGTTTTCCTATCTTGTTGTATTACAACCTGTCATTTAAATGTTTTATTTATTTATTTCATGTAATGGACATACACAAAATAATCCAAATTGGTGAAGTGAAAATATTTTTTTAAACTATTTTTTTAAACAAAAAAAAAACAAAACAGAAGAGTGGTACTTGCATATGTATTCACCCCCTTTGCTATGAAGCCCCTAAATAAGATCTGGTGCAACCAATTACCTTCAGAAGTCAACACCACTAAGCAAGGGGCATCACCAAGCAAGTGGCACCATGAAGAACAAGGATCTCTCCAAACAGGTCAGGGACAAAGTTGTGGAGAAGTACAGATCAGAGTTGGGTTATAAAAAAATATCAGAAACTTTGAACATCCATCAGAGCACCATTACATCCATTATAAAAAATGGAAAGAATATGACACCACAACAAACCTACCGAGAGAGGGCCGCCCACCAAAACTCATGGGCCAGGCAAGGAGGGCATTAATCAGAGAGGCAACAAAGAGACCAAAGATAATCCTGAAGGAGCTGCAAAGCTCCACAGCGGAGATTGGAGTATCTGTCCATAGGACCACTTTAAGCTGTACACTCCACAGAACTGGGCTTTACGAAAGAGTGGACAGAAGAAGGCCATTGCTTAAAGAAAAAAATAAGCAAACAAGTTTGGTGTTCACCAAAAGGCATGTGGGAGACTCCCCAAACATATGGAAGATGGTACTGTGGTCAGATGAGACTAAAATTGAGCTTTTTAGCCATCAAGGAAAACACTATGTCTGGTGCAAACCCAACACCTCTCATCACCCCGAGAACACATCTCCACAGTGAAGCATGGTGGTGGCAGCATCATGCTGAGGGGATGTTTTACATCGGCAGGGACTGGGAAACTGGTCAGAATTGATGGATGGCGCTAAATGCAGGGAAATTCTTGAGACTGGGACGGAGGTTCACCTTCCTGCAGGACAATGACCCTAAGCATACTGCTAAAGCAATACTCAAGTGGTTTAAGGGGAAATGTTTAAATGTCTTGGAATGGCCTAGTCTAAGCCCAGACCTCAATCCAATTGAGAATTTGTAGTATGCCTTAAAGATTGCTGTACACCAGCGGAACCAATCCAACTTGAAGGAGCTGTGCAGTTTTGCCTTGAAGAATGGGCAAAAATCCCAATGGCTAGATGTGCCAATCTTACAGAGACATACCCCAAGAGACTAGCAGCTGTAATTGCTGCAAAAGGTGATTCTACAAAGTATTGACTTTGGGGGAGGGGGGTGAATAGCTATGCACGCTCAAGTTTTCAGGTTTTTTGTCTTATTTCTTGTTTGTTTCACAATAAAAAAATGGGGTGAATAATTTTGTAAGCCACTGTATCAACTCAAACCACCACCCAGACACATCTAGCTAAGCGGAAGGGTCTCTATTGTCTTGACCTGTTTATTTTTATTTTTTAAACATTTTAGTCATTTAGCAGACGCTCTTATTCAGAGTGACTTACAGATGCAATTAGGGTTAAGTGCCTTGCTCAAGGGCACCGACATATTTTTCACCGTGTTGGGTCAGGGATTCAAACTTGCGACCTTTCCGTAACTGGCCCAACACTCTAAAAGCTAGGCTATCTGCCGCCTGTTCACATGTTCATGAACTAAACTCAGTAAAAAAAGAAACGTCCCATTTTCAGGACCATGCCTTTCAAAGATAATTCGTAAAAATCCAAATAACTTCACAGATCTTCATTGTAAAGGGTTTAAACACAGTTTCCCTTGCTTGTTCAATGAACCATAAACAATTAATGAACATGCACCTGTGGAACGATCGTTAGGACACTAACAGCTTACAGATGGTAGTCAATTAAGGTCACAGTTATGAAAACGTAGGACACTAAAGAGGCCTTTCTACTGACTGAAAAACACAAAGAAAGATGCCCAGCGTCCCTGCTTATCTGCATGAACGTGCCTTAGGCATACTGCAAGGAGGCATGAGGACTGCAGATGTCGCTAGGGCAATAAATTGCAATGTCTGTACTGTGAGACGCGTAAGACAGCGCCACAGGGAGACAGGGTGGACAGCTGATCATCCCTGCAGTGGCCGACCACGTGTAACAACACCTGCACAGGATCGGTACATCCGAACATCACACATGCGGCACAAGTACAGGATGGCAACAACAACTGCCCGAGTTACACCAGGAATTCGTAATCCCTCCATCAGTGCTCATACTCTCCGCAATAGGTTGAGAGAGGCTGGACTGAGGGCTTGTAGGCCTGTTGTAAGGCAGGTCCTCACCAAACATCACCAGCAACAATGTCGCCTATGGGCATGAACCCACCGTCGCTGGACCACCGCCGCTGGACCAAAAAGTGCTCTTCGCGGTTTTGTCTCACCAGGGGTGATGGTTGGATTTATCGTTGAAGGAATGAGTGTTATCCCGAGGCCTGTACTCTGTACTCTGGAGCGGGATCGATTTGGAGGTGGAGGGTCCTTCATGGTCTGGGGCGGTGTGTCACAGCATCATCGGACTGAGCTTGTTGTCATTGCAGGCAATCTCAACGCTGTGCGTTACAGGGAAGACATCCTCCTCCCTCGTGGTACCCTTCCTGCAGGCTCATCCTGACATGACCCTCCAGCATGAGAATGCCACCAGCCATACTGCTCGTCCTGTGCGTGATTTCCTGCAAGACAGGAACGTCAGTGTTCTGCCATGGCCAGTAAAGCGCCCGGATCTCAATCCCATTGAGCACGTCTGGGACCTATTGGAACGGAGGGTGCCCATGCAGCTGGGCCATGCGCCTCTTTCCCGTCTATTGAATGTCAACAGTGGATTCAAGAAGGGCTCAGCCTATACTGTGGAGGGAAATATGATCTACTCAGCCATTGCCCTGTTCCCTGTCTCATCGCACAGA
This sequence comes from Oncorhynchus masou masou, assembly GCF_036934945.1. Lineage (NCBI taxonomy): Eukaryota > Metazoa > Chordata > Actinopteri > Salmoniformes > Salmonidae > Oncorhynchus > Oncorhynchus masou. Next base: position 71,923,003 of record NC_088242.1, read on the forward strand.
GATGAGACACTTGCACGCCACCATTTTGGAGCTCTTCCTCTACCTCTACCTTTGCTCTTGAGGATGTTGCATCTGGAGGATTGGAGCAGGTCTTTTTTCTTCTACCTCTGGCGGAGGTTGTAGCTGGGGGATTGGAGCAGTTCCGTTTTCCTCTGGAGGAGCTGTTGGGGAAATGGAGCGAACCCATTTTGTCTTGGGGTGTTCTTGGTTTCCAACACACATCATCAGAGTCATCCCTGTGGGGAAGCAGTAGAAAAGAACAATGAGGTATATGCATATGGTCGGACTGAACTTCTATGGTTAGTTGACAACATGTTGTGTTACATATTTAGTTTTGCAAATAGGTGACGTGAAATAGAGGAATAATGTATTGAATGAATGCTAAAATTACAATTAGCAAGACTATACCTTTTCTATTCCATTATCATTCTAAGTACATTATTGCATACTTATCAATCAAATAGCCAATTCCCTGGAGGCAGGATTTTTGTCATTTGAGTCCAGTTTCAACATTATTTGTGGAGCAGTTATTATTATTTTGGGTTCTTTTACCCCGTCCTGAAGCAATTTGTGTAGCAAAAACAAGATCAGTTTAAGAAGTCTGTTGTCTTTCTTGTAATGCTGTGCGTAATGCTTAGTTTGTGCGCCTTCTAACACAAAGAGGTGGGTTATGGATTAACATGCCCTTTTATAGGATCACCAGGCCTTGATTATGTAAGTAACGTTTGAAAGTTTATTTTCTTTACTCTTCACCTGGCTTTTTTATATGACACAAAATTCCAGTGTTCAGATTTCTTGCCGCTTTGAAAAGGAAACATTAGTCAATTTTTAATTCATGTTGGAAGGGCAAGGTGCATTCTGGAATGGCTGGAGTCACTATTTTCTATCCCAATGTAGTGAAATGAGGCTTATTTCTCTCAGGATGACCTAAACTATTGTTTCATGCTGTTAGGGTTTTGTTCCTTACGTTCTTCCTTGTCAATCATTGGTTCATTGGTGAAATTAGCATTATGACAATAACTTTAATTAAATCGGTCAAAAACCTTTATTAATGCAATTGCAGACAGACAGGAAGATAGCACAAATGTTGCTGAGTAAGTTCTGCATCCAGTGGTTTTACTAAACCCTAAGTCGAGCCCTGGTGATGTCACTGCTTATATCATCATCCTCTACTCCTGGGACCAAAACCATGCCTACAAAGCTGTATAAACAGGACCTTCATTGTTAGCTAAACACTTATGAGTAAATGTCCCCTTCCCCCAAAGTAGATTTATTGTGTAATGTTTACCTCGTCTTATCTCCTTCACTACCCTGCAGAGTTCTGTCTAAGGGCCTCTCTATAATGAGGCAGAGAGAGAGAACTAAAATACAAATGTAGAACAATACTAAACTTCTACAATGAATATATCTATTGTTAATCAGTAGTCCAAAATCCTATAAATATAAGGAGGGAGGGGTCTTTTAACCCCTCCCCTTCTATTAATAAAACATAAGCATAATACATTTTTTCTAATACATCAAACATTTTGGTACAACACTTTTCATGACCCCTAGGTGAACCCGACAATGTCATGTTTATAATTGTAGATATCACGTTGCATCTGTAAACTTCAACATTGTAGATGTGATATGTTTTGAGATACTGAAATATGAAATACATATTTGGACTGCCAGACCTGTGGTTTCCTTGTATGACATCAAAGCGGTATTTATTATTTATTTATATAATTGTCCACATATCATCCTTCAAAATTCATTTAGCCCTCTTAGTTTACAGCACTTCACTCAATCACATTTGAAAAAGTTGCCCAATTAGTGGAAGAGCCGAGGGCCTCTTCTTGTCATGGATGGTGTTACAGCGCTTTAGAGTTTAGGGCCTAATCTCTGATGTCATATATAGTATGGTACTGTACAGCCACTGTGTTCCAATCTAGGTGCTTGTTCGTGTCCAAATCTGACATTTTCAAGCCGTATACGGGTACGAGTGTAAAGATCTACCATTGTGTTCAAGTTGTCTTATTCACCTTCTTCCCAATGTGTTTGTACATGGGCAGAGTGACTGTCAGTGAAGTACATGTGGTTAGGCTGATTCTGACTCAGCGGTGCCACACACACACCTGGATGAGAGCATGTGAGAAGCACTCCTAGAGGAGGTGCCCACAATGCTTATCACTCTGACCTCAATTCAGGGAAGAGGGACAATTTCCCAAACAGCTGGGGATCAATCAAAGTCCACCTGAAATGGGCCACCTGCCACTTTTACATTAGGAAACATGCTGTTCAAAATGGGGCATTTTTACTATATTTTTTATTATTGTGCAGGCAAAGTTGTCTCTTCATGGGTCCACAAGTGCCAAATGAAACACCCCCGTGCAACATCCTCTCTCCTGGGACATGTAAGCTGCAGTGAGGAGGTAGAGAGAGCTAGGTGAAACTTTGGACTTAAGTCTAGGATTCTAGTCACCAAGTGAGGACAAGTAACAGTATTTATCTTTGAAACTTTTGCATGTACATCCTCATTTACTAAAACATATTTAGTCCACGTCCAGTATCTGACTACAGGTTGTCATTTGCTTGACATAGGGCCCAGTCTGACTGATAATGGCTGTAGCGGCTCCAGGTGTTGCAGTCTCAGACTGTAGACAATGTTTCTCTGGTGTGTCTCCTAGCCTCTGCTCGGGCTCAGAACTCCTCTCTTCCCTCCCTGCCGCTGAGTTAGGCTTGAGTCACTCCGCTCCCAGCAGGTGTCAGTGTAACATAGTTAGGAGGCAATACTACTGTCACTAAGACAAAGACACACAACTCTCCAATGTATTTTTAGGGCACACATATATTGTATCTGGGTTACCTGCACCATATGTTCCCCTTCCAGTTTGTCGGTAGAAGAGACTTTCAAAGTACAGAGGAAGCTTAGTAGTTTCGAAGCAAACAGGCATTCAACAGGTGCCATTGAAAACAGGTGCGGCAATTGCTGAGTGGGTTACCTTTGTCCTGCACCTGTACATTTGTATTCTATCGTTGAGAAGGACAAAGGCTTGATGCAAAATGACGATTGCATAATGGAAAATCTACTACACAGGCTCCTCCACAGCGTGGTGCATACAATCTTTAGCCATTCTGTTTACATTTTGAAAATGACACGTTTACCAGTTACTGGTAAAATATATTGAAATATGATGTGCAATAGGTGCACAACAACTTATTGTAGAAGTTTATGATGACAATTAGCAAATTAATGCTTTCACTTTTTTGTTACAATTTACTATAATGATTGAAATATGTCATGAACAAGATACTTTCTGCAATATATTGTATGGTGATACATGTAACTTCACTCAGAAATCATTATGAAGCTGAGCTAAGCTTCTGCAGTAAACTGGGGACTGAAAAAGTACAAGTATCTACAGTACATTCCAGAAACCACGCTGAAGCAGAATGACCTCAGAAAGGCACAATAGTGCTCATGCCTGTGGTTGAACATAAGTTGTCATTACATTTTGTCAGCAAACAAGACAAACATTTCCTTTGGGCCACATGTCACTTCTTAGTCTCTTAAGACCAAACTAAATTTGGCTTCCAGACAAAATCATCTAAATGAAACAATGTCAAACAGATATGTTGGAAGTCTTCCCAGTCTGTTGTGAGGAGTGTAAGTCCTCCAGAATAATGTTAGACACAAGGTCAGCAGAAGACCACAGACTTGCCACATACTGTATGCCCCACTAACTGTTGATATTGGCCAGGAGAGGAGGAACATACATAATAATCCATATTAACCAGTATAAGGAGGTTGTTGTGAGCCATTCATTCTGGCAGGTGAGGGGGCAGTGGGTGGAATAAATAATGTGGCTGTGTCTTGTGACACGACCATAAAGAATGGGCATCTCTCCAACAGCTCATTTCAGCTCTTCTAATTGGCCTCATTGTAGATGAAAAATTAAATGTCTGGCCTGGCTATTAATGCTGACTTTTATGGATTGGATGCTGTTGTACTTAATATACCGTCTCAGTTGTACCTTTTATCCTGGGCAGTGTTCTGTCCGCCCATTGATGTATTGCACCAGGAAGAAACTCGGCAAACAATGGGGTTTTGGCTCATGTGAAGCTCTCTGGCACAGGTCCAGAGTGGGAAGGAGAGGAGAGCGGTCTAAGCAGTGCTGCTGTGTCCGAGGCTTCCTCCCTGTAACACAGCCCAGCTGTCTGGCAGTGGTGGAACATACAGCACTGGAGTGTAGATTAAAAAAAAAAAGAAAATTACTGTAGGGGTCCAACTATTGAGGCCATAAAGTGTGATTCAGAGCTCTGAACAATGTGACGTTTTATTGCAGTTCATCAAATCAGCTGGGCTTCTCATGTGTCAGGTAGGACATACAGTGGAAAGAGAGACATAAAGCCCGGTTAAAGAATCAGATCCTATGGAACTACCAGTATGCAGCCTTCTCGCCAAGGAGGACATCCCAGTGTGCTTTATCTATGGAGGGGGAGGAGGTGGCAGTTTTCTGTCCCCTGGGAAACTGTTGGCCAGGGACCATAAAACCTGCAGCCGCCAGCGCAGGCCCTCTGAAATATTCATCACAACTTTTCTCTTTGGCTCTCTTTTCTCTATATGTTTTTAGCAGATGGTAAAATTGTTGAGTGGAGAACAAAGTTGTAAAGGGAATATGATTTCACTCGTTGCTATGGGAAAAGAGAGGGATAAAGATGTTTCATCTTTGGTTGCTTATACTCATTGTGTGTGTCTGTCTGTGTGAGCGTGATTGTGAGTCATTGTTTGTGTGCCTATTGTAATTGGGAATGTGCATGATACTGCAATCACTGCACGTTGCTAAAGGAAATAAACTTTAAAGGGGCACTTCGGCATTTTGGCAATGAGTCCCATTACCTACTTCCCCAGAGTCAGATTAACTTGTGGATACATTTTTTATGTCTCTGTGTCCAGTATAAAGGAAGTTAGAGGTAGATTTATGAGTCAATGCTAACTAGCATTAGCGTAATGACTAAAAGTCTCAGATACCCATAATTTCCAATCATTGTGTTAATGCTAGTTAGCAATTGCGCTACCACGACTTTACAACTTCCTTCAAACTGCACAGAGAGAGACATAAACAATCTATTCATGAGTTAAGCTGACTCTGGTGAAGTAGATAAAGGGTTTCATTGCCAAAATCCCAAAATATCCCTTTAAGTAGGTGAGTAAAAGGTCATGATGGTTCTAAATATCTATGCATCGTCACTTCACTCTCACCTACATGTACAAATTACCTCAACTGACCTATAAACCCGCACACTGACTCGGTACTGGTGCCCCCTGTATATAGCCTCGTTATTGTTATTCTTGTTGTTACTTTTTTATTATTACTTTTTACTTTAACCTACTTGGTAAATATTTTCTTAACTCTTCTTGAACTGTACTGTTGGTTTAAGGGCTAGTAAGTAAGTATTTCACAGTAAGGTCTACACTTGTTGTATTCGGCCCATGTGACAAATAAAATTTGATTTGATAATAAGAGAGCATTCTAGTATTACATGGAGGACCATGAGTTCACAGTACTACAGAAATGATATAAGGTCCTGTCAAAAGTTGTATGCAAAGTATACTGATTTATTTTGCCCTGTGATGGTGTTAAATATGGTGCTCATTTCACAGTGTATTAACTTTCTGTCTGAGTCAGTCACATGGTCTCTTATATTCACATGACACTTAAAAGGAATGATCTGTCGATAAATGCTACAATAACACAAACCATTTATCTGCTGCCGTTTACAGCAGTGCTTCCAAACGACTATTCTACCATTTGAGAGCAGCTAATTAGATTGTGAGTGTTGTGTGATATGCGGTCCTGCACATGAAAGCTTCTCACTGGTGATGAGTCTGGGTTGTCTGTACCCCAGACAATGCTGATAGCACAGCGACTCCTCTAATTCCACTTGCAAAAATCTCATTCTAATTGGATGTCTGATTTTAGCAACTTGTTCAGCAATTTGAGGAAATTGCTTTTTGAAATGTAACAATTTCAATGATCTTAAGCGACTCATTTCTCAGTGGCTCTGCATCAACTGAGGAGTGTCTCTTTTCAGCCCTCATCAGGCACTAATTGAAAGGTCCTCCTTCTGCTTGTAAACCATTGACCCCTCAGAATTTATCACAGGGTTCATATGTAAGCATGTGGAGCTGCTCTTCTATGCCAATGGGACACAGGAGGAATCCCTGAAAGAAACAGGCACAAAATGACAGTTTTGTTGGCTAGTAATTGTTTAAGCCGCTTTAGCTTCTTGTTAAATGTCAAATGTGGTGTCCTCTACACTAAACTCTCCTTGTAGGCCAATTCAACGTCAACACATAAACACACAAGCACGCTCGCACATGCACACACACACACACACACACACACACACACACACACACACACACACACACACACACACACACACACACACACACACACACACACACACACACACACGTATATGGAAACACAGAGGTACAATATGTTTTCATTTGACTTGGCCGTGTTGTACACAAATGGAAACGTTGAAGAATGTTGTTATAAAGTAGGCACTTGCAGACTGGGTTCCAAGCCTTTCGCTGTTCTCCCCGGACAAAGAAGAAATATATCTAACCAGACGGGAGTGAGTGGTGAAGTGTAGTTTAATGTGCTGATTCTATTCATCAGACAAGGCCTGTGCTCTCGTGGTCCACAGCAGAGCCGCCCTAAGGGACATTGAGTGATTCCGTCCACTCAGCCTCATTATGGAATCATATTAATATTTAAGGGGCTGGAATTGAGGAATAAAGAGGTAATTGATAGCATCAAAATGGAAGTGTTTGAACTCTATTGTATTATTTAAATGTATGTAATAGTGCCGCAATTAAGTGTTAGGAATGCATCCAAACAGCGTTTCTTTTCATGAAATAGTTTATTCAGATTGAAACTAAAGCTGCGTCTGCTGCGCTCTGTTTGTGAAGGGCTCACTCAGATATAATTACAGTTATAGATTACGGTCGTAAATGGCTTTTAGTTGGATCTGTCCCAAGGAGCACATTGTTCTAGTGACTCATCTACTGGGGTTAAAGCTGTGTTATGCGTTGATAAGGTCCTGTGAACAGATACTGTAGTGGTAGTAAAGGAACAGTGGGATCCCATGGATCTGGGGCTCAGATAAATCAATGGGCGGGGAGCTGCAGTGATAAGGCGAGGCAAGGCAGACATGCAGAAGAGAGGGCTGTGAGTGATCCTAGGACTAGGATGATGAGTGGGGTTTCTCCCTATCACTCCAGGGGCCACCCTAGGGCTCGCAGCACAGCACTCACTGAACTCCCTCTAGTCTTGTCCACCAGACCTCTCTCTGAGATCGTCCTAGGAGCAATGTTGCTCACAACTGTTTGGCCCTATTCTTATTCATTCTCATGCATGTGTGACAGTGGAGGGACAGTTGATACTTACTCTGAATGTTAATGTCTCATTCCAGAATGTGTACATACTGTATATTGACAAACTCAGCTGGCTGGGTTAGATGGCGAAGGGAGTGTACTGTTACATAAAGACTAGGCCTGCTATAAGAATGATGGCAAGCAAGTCTATAATTTAGACTACTGTATATGACAATAATGATCAGTACTTCTTTGAATAACATGAGGGAGGAGCACTGTGCATATGCTAAGATTATTATTTTGCATACAGTCAGGAGAGTATGCTATGGCTTTCTCTATTGAGGTATTTCTACATTCAGCCAATGGCGACATAAAACCACCATTCTCCTCTCCACTGATATCTGGCTCACTCTAGCCTGAGCATTGATTCAAACAGTGATAGGATCTGGAGGAAAGGTAATACCTGTTATGAGAGCAGCATATGGAGACACAGCCGTGCAGGTGCATCCAGCCTGTTATTTGATTGTTGCCTAGAGATTGATAATCAGGAGAATAAAGGAATGAGGATGATGTTCAGCCTTGCTAATGCAGAAGGATACAATAAATGTTTTTTAGGCAGAGCATGAAAAAGAACAGCACATGGACAGATTGCAAGCAGATGCCTGCACACCTGTAGCACTTCTCATTTTGCAGAGTCTTTTTCTCTCTGCTTGTTTTTGGGGTGCAAATGTATCTGAAAGGCAGGAGGAATAACATATTAACATGGTGCTTCTGTATGCCGAGCCAAAATAATAACACTCCTAGCATAGTAACGCTGAAATATGACCTAGCTGTAGCTGTAGGAATCTAACGTTACATATGCCAACTCTTGGTAAATGCAAGAGTTGGCACACAGTACTGTGTAGTTAGCAAAAACATTAAATCTTCCTCTAATCGGGATAGAAAATATATTATAACGAGGCAATTATTATTGGAAAAACGTTCCAGATTGATTTAGCTTAGGTCTGACATGCTCATGGCATTGTGTTTCTGATGGGTTAGATCTCTTCACATAAGTTATGAGAGCATGGCTCATGTATGGACATTAACATACCGTACTGTTGGCACCACAGCCATGCTAGGACTATGGCAGAATCGGGGTTGTTGATTTGTGATTAAGGAGCAGCATCACAGAACGCTGTAGCGAGTGGAGTCTTCTTGCAGAGACCCAGTGTTCATATTAATACAGTAGATGGCCAATTTATCACATGTTCTGCCTGAACATAAGCCTCTTGGGTCACTGACGGACCAGCCCCCATGTGGTGAGGGTAGACAACAACACATCCGCCACGCTGACCCTCAGCACAGAGGGGGTGCATGTTTAGTCCCCTCCTGTAATCCCTGTTCACCCACGACTGAGTGGCCACGACTGTGGTAGGACTGATCACCGACAACGATGAGACAGCATATAGGGAGGAGGTCAGAGACCTGGCAGTGTGGTGGCAGGACAAAAACCTCTAACAGTGAGCAAGACAAAGGAGCTGATCGTGGACTACAGGAAAAGGAGGGCCGAGCACACCCTCATTCACATCGACAGGACTGTAGTGGAGAAGGTCGAGAGTTTCAAGTTACTTGGTGTCCACAATACTAAGTACTTTTCATGGTTCAAACACACCAAAGTAGTGAGGAGGGCACGACAATGAATATTCCCCCTCAGGAGACTGAAAAGATTTGGCATGGGTCCTCAGATCCTCTAAAAGTTCTACAGCTGCACCATCGAGAGCATGATGCACTGGTTGCATCACCGCTTGGTAGGGCAACAGCTCGGCATCCGACCGCAAGGCGCTACAGAGGCTAGTGTGTGCAGCCAAGTACATAACTGCGACCGAGCTCCCTGCCATCCAGGACCTCTATACCAGGTGGTGTCTGAAGAAGGCCCGACAAATTGTCAAAGACTCCAGCCACCCAAGTCATAGACTGTTCTCTTTGCTACCACACTGGTACAGGAGCATCCAAGTCTGGGACAAAAAGGCTCCTTAATGGCTTCTACCCCAAAACCATAAGACTGCAGAACAGTTCATCAAATGGCTACCTGGACTATTTACATTGAACCCCTTATTTTATTCTTATCTATTACGATTTGTTGCTTAATGTACACACACAGTAACAGTTTTCTTGAGGTGAAGGAGAGGCGGAACAAAACGCAGCGTGGTGGCTATTCATGTTTTTTAATAAAGACACCATACATGAATAAACTAACAAAAACAATACATGTGAGAAAACCTAAACAGCCTATCTGGTGCAAACAAACAGAGACAGGATCAATCACCCACAAACACACAGTGAAACCCAGGGTACCTATGTATGATTCTCAATCAGAGACAAGTAATGACACCTGCCTCTGATTGAGAACCATACTAGGCCGAAACATAAAAATACCCAAATCATAGAAAAACAAACATAGACTGCCCACCCCAACTCACGCCCTGACCATACTAAATAATGACAAAACAAAGGAAATCAAGGTCAGACCGTGACAGTACCCCCCCCCCAAAGGTGCGGACTCCGGCCGCAAAACCTTAACCTATAGGGGAGGGTCTGGGTGGGCGTCTGTCTACGGAGGCGGCTCTGGCGCAGGACGCGGACCCCACTTCACCAACGTTTTAGTCCGCCTTCTTGTCCGCTTCCGTGGCCTCCTAACCACGGTGACCCTACTAAATGACCCCACTGGACTGAGGGGCAGCTCGGGACAGAGGGGCGGAAGCTCGGGACAGAGGGGCGGAAGCTCGGGACAGAGGGGCGGAAGCTCGGGACAGAGGGGCGGAAGCTCGGGACAGAGGGGCGGAAGCTCGGGACAGAGGGGCGGAAGCTCGGGACAGAGGGGCGGAAGCTCTGGGCTGAGGGGCGGAGGCTCTGGGCTGAGGGGCGGAGGCTCTGGGCTGAGGGGCTCTGGCGCCTCTGGGCTGACTGGCGACACTAGCGGCCCCTGGCGGCACTGGCGGCCCCTGGCTGACTGGCGGCACTGGCGGCCCCTTGCAGACTGGCGGCACTGGCGGCCCCTTGCAGACTGGCGGCACTGGCGGCCCCTTGCAGACTGGCGGCACTGGCGGCCCCTTGCAGACTGGCGGCACTGGCGGCCCCTTGCAGACTGGCGGCGCTGGGCAGACTGGTGCCACTGGCGGCGCTAGGCAGACTGGCGGCACTGGCGGCGCTGGGCAGACTGGCGGCGCTGGGCAGACTGGCGGCACTGGCGGCGCTGGGCAGACTGGCGGCGCTGGGCAGACTGGCGGCACTGGCGGCGCTGGGCAGACTGGCGGCACTGGCGGCGCTGGGCAGACGGGCGGCTCAGGGGGCACTGGGCAGACGGGTGGCTCAGGCAATGCTGGAGAGGAAGGCTCTGGCAGCGCTGGACTGAGTAGCTCTGGCGCCTCTGGACTGAGGGGCGGGAGCTCTGGCAGCCCCGAACAGGCGGGAGACTCCGGCAGCGCTGGAGATGAGGAAGGCTCCGGCAGCACTGGACAGGCGGGAGACTCCGGCAGCGCTGGAGAGGAGGAAGGCTCCGGCAGCGCTGGACAGGCGGGAGACTCCGGCAGCGCTGGAGAGGAGGAAGGCTCCGGCAGCGCTGGACAGGCGAGACGCACTGTAGGCCTGATGCATGGTGCTGGCACTGGTGGTACTGGGCCGAGGACACACACAGGAAGCCTGGTGCGGGGAGCTGCCACCGGAGGGCTGGGGTGCCTGCCCAACCTTACCCGGTTGAATGCTCCCGGTCGCCATGCCAGTGCGGCGAGGTGGAATAGCCCGCACTGGGCTATGCAGGCGAACTGGGGACACCGTGTGCAAGGCTGGTGCCATGTAAGCCCAAGGAGACGCACTGGGGACCAGATGCGTAGAGCCGGCTTCATGGCACCTGGCTCGATGCTCACTCTAGCCCGGCCGATACGTACGCGGAGCTGGTATGTACCGCACCGGGCTATGCACCCGCACTGGGGACACCGTGCGCTCCGCCGCATAACACGGTGCCTGCCCGGTCTCTCTCGCCCCCCGGTAAGCACAGGAAGTTGGCGCAGGTCTCCTACCTGGCTTTGCCACACTTCCTGTGTGCCACTCCCCAAGAAATTGTTGGGGCTGGCTCTCGGGCTTCCATCCACGCCGCCGTGCTGCCTCCTCATACCATACCTCTCCGCCTTCACCGCCTCCAGCTCTTCTTTGGGGCGGCGATATTCTCCTGGCTGTGCCCAGGGTCCCTTTCCGTCCAATTCGTCCTCCCATGTCCATTCCTCCTCGCGCTGCTCCTGCTGCCGCTTCTCCTGCTGCACCTTGGGGCGGCGACACTCCCCTGGTTTTGTCCAGGGTCCTCTCCCGTTGTGGATTTCTTCCCAAGTCCAGAAGTCCTTATTTCGCTGCTCCTGCTGCTGCCCGTTACCACGCCGCTTGGTCCTGTTGTGGTGGGTGATGCTGTAACGGTTTTCTTGAGGTGAAGGAGAGTCAGACCAAACGCAGCGTGGTGGCTATTCATGTTTTTTAATAAAGACACTATACATGAATAAACTAACAAAAAACAATAAATGTGAGAAAACCTAAACAGCCTATCTGGTGCAAACACAGAGACAGGAACAATCACCCACAAACACACAGTGAAACCCAGGCTACCTAAGTATGATTCTCAATCAGAGACAACTAATGACACCTGCCTCTGATTGAGAACCATACTTGGCCGAAACATAGAAATACCCAAATCATAGAAAAACAAACATAGACTGCCCACCCCAACTCACGCCCTGACCATACTAAATAATGACAAAACAAAGGAAATAAAGGTCAGAACGTGACACTCAGTTGAAGTTGGGAGTTTACATACACCTTAGCCAAATACATTTAAACTCAGTTTTTCACAATACCTGACATTTAATCATAGTAAAATTGTATTTATTTCAGCTTTTATTTATTTTATCACATTCCCAGTGGGTCAGAAGTTTACATACACGCAATTAGTATTTGGTAGCATTTCCTTTAAATAGTTTAACTTGGGTCAAATGTTTCAGGTAGCCTTCCACAAGCTTCTCACAATAATTTGGGTGAATTTTGGCCCATTCCTCCTGACAGAGCTGGTGTAACTGAGTCAGGTTTATAGGCCTCCTTGCTCGCACACGCTTTTTCAGTTCTGCCAACAAATTTTCTATGGGATTGAGGTCAGGGGTTTGTGATGGCCACTCCAATACCTTGACTTTGTTGACCTTAAGCCATTATGCCACAACTTTGGAGGTATGCTTGGGGTCATTTTCCATTTGGAAGACCCATTTGCGACCAAGCTTTAACTTCTTGACTGAGGTCTTGAGATGTTGCTTCAATAGATCCACATAATTTTCCTTCCTCGTGATGCCATTTATTTTGTGAAGTGCACCAGGCCCTCCTGCAGCAAAGCACTCTCACTACATGATGCTGCCACCCCCGTGCTTCACGGTTGGGATGTTGTTCTTCGGCTTGCAAGCCTCGCCCTTTTCCCTCCAAACATAACGATGGTCATTATGGCCAAACAGTTCTATTTTGTTTCATCAGAGCAGAGGACATTTCTCCAAAAAGTACGATCTTTGTTCCCATGTGCAGTTGCAAACCGTAGTCTGGCTTTTTTATGGTGGTTTTGGAGCCCTGGCTTCTTCCTTGCTGAGCGGCCTTTCAGGTTTTGTCGATATTGGACTCATTTGACTGTGGATATAGATACTTTTGTACCTGTTTCCTCCAGCATCTTCAGAAGGTCTTTTGCTGCTTTTCTGTGATTGATTTGCACTTTTCACACCAAATTAGATTAATCTCTAGGAGATCTCCATCCTGAGCGGTATGATGGCTGCATGGTCCCATGGTGTTCATACTTGCGTACTATTGTTTGTACAGATGAACGTGGTACTTTCAGGCGTTTGGAAATTGCTCCCAAGGATGAACCAGACTTTAAAATGATTTTTCAGAGTTATTTTCTGATTTCTTTTGATTTTCCCATGATGTCAAGCAAAGAGGCACTGCATTTGAAGGTATGCCTTGAGGTGCACCTCCAATTGACTCAAATGATGTCAATTAGCCTGTTAGACGCTTCTAAAGCCATGACATAATTTTCTGGAATTTTCCAAGCTGTTTAAAGGCACAGTCAACTTAATGTATGTAAACTTCTGACCACTGGAATTGTGATACAGTGAATTATAGGTGAAATAATCTGTCTGTAAACAATTGTTGGAAAAATGACTTGTGTCATGCACAAAGTAGATGTCCTAACTGACTTGCCAAAACTGTAGTTTGTTAATTAACAAGACATTTGTGGAGTGGTTGAATAACGAGTTTTAATGACTCCAACCTAAGTGTATGTAAACCTCCAACTTCAACTGTACATGTATTCACATTCGTCATCATTGTTGTTATTTTTTATGTTACTATTTTTCCTTTATTGTATTTAAATATGATTTTTTTCTTGCTTTTTTAAAACTGCATTGTTGGTTAAGGGCTCGTTAGTAAACATGTATTCAGCGCATGTAACAAATGCATTTTTATTTTATTTTATTTAATTGGTCAATTTTCCGGCTGTATTGAGTACCTAGATTGATTTATTGCCTTTTTTAAGCGGCCAAGGGGACACGGGGAACAGCTGTGCCAAGAGTCCATACCGGGAGCTGTTGTGAAAACAAGGAGCTGAGTTCCGTGGGTCCGTCAGCAGTCACTGCGGCGTGGCAGACACCTGGCAAGGACAGCGTTTGGTGCCTGGAACCGCTGGAGATGCAGGATTTAATTCAGCAAACACTGCTGAGTGGAGGATACCTGCCCCAGTGGAGCTGACACACACACACACACACACACACACACACACACACACACACACACACACACACACACACACACACGCACACACACACACTCACACTCACACTCACACTCACACGGACACAGATCACAAGCCCTGGCTTGATTGCTATATTACCATGATCATATGATGGCCCCTGTGATTACAGCCAGAGAATAGGCATATTTCATGTGATGATTTTCCCCTGTCCACTTGGCTCCTCAATGAGGAGGCTCTGAGTGGTCTTTCTCTCTGGGTTTGACTGATGGCTCCCAAATCTGAGTGTGTCTCAGCTGGATATGTTTGTAGAAGAATGATCGTAGTGATACACTCCCTTGCCTCGGATGTGAGGGAAACAATTCCATCACACTAAAGATATGGAATAATGTATCTATTTACTTGTGCACATGTGTCTTTCCTGTGGCTTGTGCCATCTTCAAATTAAATGTAATTGTATTAGTCACATGCGCTGAATACAACAATGCTGTCCTAGACCTTACAGTGAAATGCTTACTTACAAGCCCCTAACCAACTTTGCAGTTTAAAAAATATGAATTAGAAATAAAAAGAACAAGTGATTAAAGAGCAGCAGTAAAATAACAATAGCAAGTTTATATACAGGGGGTACTGGTACAGAGTCAATGTGCGGGGGCACCGGTTAGTTGAGGTGATGTCGGTAGAGTTATTAAAGTGACTATGCATAGATAATAACAGAGAGTAACAATTTTTAGGGCCTTCCTCTGACACCGCCTGGTATAGAGGTCCTGGATGGCAGGAAGCTTGGCCTCAGTTGATTTTTTTATAGATTTGTTTTACCTTTATTTTACCTCTTGGCAAGTCAGTTAAGAACAAACTTATTTTCAATGATGCGCTAGGAACAGTGGGTTAACTGCCTTGTTCAGGGGCAGAAAGACAGATTTTCACCTTATCAGCTCGGGGATTCAGTCTTGCAACCTTTCGGTTACTAGTCCAACGGTTACTAGTCCTTTCGGTTACTAGTCCATTCGACCTCTCACCACCTCAACTTTAGTCTCTTGCTTTTTTCTTTCGCATACAATGATGAATCTATAGTATTTAAATTAACCCTTGTCCCTTATTTTTGATTTTAAATAGGCAAGTCTGTTAACTTCTTATGGGCAGCTGGGACGGTAGCGTCCCACCTGGCCAACATCCGGTGAAATTGCAGTCCGTGAAATTCAAACTACAGAATTATAAATATTTAACTTTCATAAAATCACAAGTGTAATACATCAAAATAAAGCTTAACTTCTTGTTAATCCAGCCGCTATGTCAGATGTCAAAAAGGCCCTAGCACACCATGCGATTATCTGAGGACAGCGCCCCGCATACAAAAGCATGAAAAACATTCTTCTGTTGGCACTCCAAAAGGTCCCAGATACATCACAAATGGTCCTTTTATTCGAAAATGTCCTTCCTTATATCCATAAAAACTCAGTTTAGCTCGCGCGCTTCAGTCAATAATCCACCCAGTTTCCGACCATCAAAATGCATACAGAATGAATTCCAAACATTACGAATAAACTTTTCCAAACAAGTCAAACAACGTTTTTAATCAAACCTTAGGTACCCAAATACGTAAATAAACGATAAAATGTTAGACGGATATCATTATTGTCTTTACCGGGGGGAAATACCAAAGAACGCACTCTCTTCCACGCGCAACACTACAGCCAAAATGGGCTCATTTTTCCAAAAACTCTTTCTAAAGACTGTTGACATCTAGTGGAAGCCCTTGGAACTGCAATCTATGAGGATTTAGCCTTATAATAAAAGTGACAGCCATTGAAAACAGTGGTAGGCTGAAATGTTTTTTTTGGGGGGGGATGGTTTGTCCTTGGGGTTTCGCCTGCCATCAGTTCTGTTATACTCACAGACATAACTTTAACAGTTTTAGAAACTTTAGAGTATTTTCTATCCAAATCATATCCTAGCTTATGGGCCTGAGTAACAGGCAGTTTACTTTGGGCATGCTTTTCATCCAGACACCCAAATCACTGCCCCCTACCCAAGAGAGGTTAAGAATACATTCTAATTTACAATGACAGCCTAGGAACAGTGGGTTTGTTGCCTTCTTCAGGGGCAGAACAACAGATTTCTACCTTGTCAGCTCGGGGGTTCGATCTAGAAACCTTTCGGTTACTGGCCCAACGCTCTAACCACTAGGCTACCTGCCGTGCTTTATCGTTGGTATACAGCTATGTAAACATTTTCTGGAGCACTTCACACAATCCAGTGTATGTTGAAGTACATACTGATGGCAACCATGACTAACTCTTGTCTTTGGAGTCCCTGTCCACAAACCTCTTGTTGAAATGTGAGAGCAGATAGCGGAGTGTTTCCCTTTTGAACTGTGATTCGTTGAAATTCCTGCATTTAGCACTGGGGATTGGGGGCTTGAGGCTTCCGCAGGCATTTTAATGCAGATCTCGTGAGCCCTTCTAAAGGCAGTAGAGACAGGGCGCTGCAAGAGAGGGGGAGCGAGTGAGAGAAAGCTACAGTCCTTTTCTAGTTCTTAACTCTGCAGATGAAAAGATGAAAGGGAATTAATCCCTCCCTCCCTCTCTGTCCTGTGGGACTGGCCCACTCCAGCCCATTGGAGTGCATTATATAATCCCCAGTAACTCTCCTCACCCTGCAGTAATGGTTTAATTAAAGGGATACTTCGTGATTTCTCTTGTTCCCCAGAGTCAGATGAACTCATGGATTCCATTTTTATGTCTCTGTGTCCAGTATGAAGGAAGTGAGAGCTGGTTTTGCGAGTCAATGCTAACTAGTGTCAGCGCAATGACTGGAAGTTTATGGGTATCTGCAAGCTAGCAGATACCCATAGACTTCCAGTCATTGCGCTAATGCTAGTTAGCAGTTGTGTTAGGCTTGTTAGCAGTTTCCTTCAAACTGCACGGGAAGACATAGAAATTGTATCCATGAGTTCATCTGACTCTAGGGAAGTAGATAAAGGGCCTCATTTCCAAAATCTTGAAGTAGGTTTAGCAGGCATCATGTCATATCACCCACCATACCATCGCTCCTACATCGATTTACTGAGTGATTTCTGAACCAAAGACACCTCTCTTTGTCCCACACAAGCAGATGGACACCTCTCCCCCTATTAAAGCTGTTAGTAGAGCTCATACTGACATGATTCCCACTGAGAAAGGGTAGCAGAGGCAGTCCATTGTTCCACACACTGCCTGTGTCGCCCCTGGCCAAAATTCCTTCCTCTTTCCTCTTCCTCCCCATCCAACCCCACCCAGTCCCTAGCCAGCACGGGCATGCTCAGTCTGTTAACACTTCCACAACACTCTAAGAGTCTCAATTAAAATGGGCGGGAGCACATGGATGTGCCAGCGCAGACCCAGAACAAGGGTTTTAATGTCAACAATGATGTAACTCATTTAGTGTGCCATAGAAAAGCCCTGCACTGGAGAAGGTGACTGGGTTTTAAGGGTTGCTTATTCCTCCATTCCACAGAAATGGAAAAATATGCCTTTCTGCAGTTTGAACACAGTTCTTCCAAAAATGTACTTTTTATATTTGGTTTCTGTTCTCCGCAATAGTCTAGACACAATACTTACACACTTTATTCATCACACGGGGATGACAAACTGCTGGGTTGAAGCTCAAAGAGGGGTTTCTCTCCTAAGGGCCTGCATGTGGTGCTCATTTTATTTTATTTATTTTACAAGGGAAGTCAGTTAACCTCTAGTGTCGAGCAATCCCGTACCCGGGAGCGTAATCATAGCCTCAAGCTCATTAGCATAACGCAACGTTAACTATTCATGAAAATCGAAAATAAAATGAAATAAATATATATGCTCACAATATTAGCATTTTATTAACAACACTGTCATCTCAGAGTTTCAAAATATGCTTTTCAACCATAGCTACACAAGCATTTGTGTAAGAGTATTGATAGCTAGCATAGCATTAAGCCTAGCATTCAGCAGGCAACATTTTCACAAAAACAAGAAAAGCATTCAAATAAAATCATTTACCTTTGAAGAACTTCGGATGTTTTCAATGAGGAGACTCTCAGTTAGATAGCAAATGTTCAGTTTTTCCAAAAATGTTATTTGTGTAGGAGAAATCGCTCCGTTTTGTTCATCACGTTTGGCTAAGAAAAAAACGAAAATTCAGTCATTACAAAGCCAAACTTTTTTCCAAATTAACTTCATAATATCGACAGAAACATGGAAAACGTTGTTTAGAATCAATCCTCAAGGTGTTTTTCACATATCTATTCGATGATAAATCATTCGTGGCAGTTGCCTTTCTCCTCTGAACCAAATGAAAAGTGGACGCAGCTGGAGATTGCGCAATAATTTTGACCGAGGACACCAAGCGGACACCTGGTAAATGTAGTCTCTTATGGTCAATCTTTCAATGATATGCCCTACAAATACGTCACAATGCTGCAGACACCTTGGGGAAACGACAGAAAGTGTAGGCTCATTCCTGGCGCATTCACAGCCATATAAGGAGACATTGGAACACAGCGCATTCAAAATCTGCGGCATTTCCTGTATGAAATTTCATCTTGGTTTCACCTGTAGCATTCGTTCTGTGGCACTCACAGATAATATCTTTGAAGTTTTGGAAACTGTTATATCAGGTTTGGGTACCAAAAAAAAAAACGAAAATTCAGTCATCAAAACCGCAAACTTTTTTCCAAATTAACTCCATAATATCGACTGAAACACGGCAAACGCTGTTTAGAATCAATCCTCAAGGTGTTTTTCACATATTTCTTCATTGATATATCGTTTGTGGAAGCCTGCTTTCTTCTCTGAATCCCATGGAAAAATACTTGCAGCTGAGGTTTGCGCACCAATTTCGGCGCAGGACACCGGGCGGACACCTGGTAGATGTGGTTTCTTATGGTCAATCTTCCAATGATATGCCTACAAATACGTTACAATGCTGCAGACACCTTGGGGAAACAATAGATCGGGCAGGCTCATTCCTTGCGCATTCACAGCCATATAAGGAGACAATGAAAAACAGAGCCTCAAAAATCCTGCTCATTTCCATTTACATTACATTTAAGTCATTTAGCAGACGCTCTTATCCAAAGCGACTTACAAATTGGTGAATTCACCTTCTGACATCCAGTGGAACAGCCACTTTACAATAGTGCATCTAAATCATTAAGGGGGGGTGAGAAGGATTACTTATCCTATCCTAGGTATTCCTTGAAGAGGTGGGGTTTCAGGTGTCTCCGGAAGGTGGTGATTGACTCCGCTGTCCTGGCGTCGTGAGGGAGTTTGTTCCACCATTGGGGGGCCAGAGCAGCGAACAGTTTTGACTGGGCTGAGCGGGAACTGTACTTCCTCAATGGTAGGGAGGCGAGCAGGCCAGAGGTGGATGAACGCAGTGCCCTTGCTTGGGTGTAGGGCCTGATCAGAGCCTGGAGGTACTGCGGTGCCGTTCCCCTCACAGCTCCGTAGGCAAGCACCATGGTCTTGTAGCGGATGCGAGCTTCAACTGGAAGCCAGTGGAGAGAGCGGAGGAGCGGGGTGACGTGAGAGAACTTGGGAAGGTTGAACACCAGACGGGCTGCGGCGTTCTGGATGAGTTGTAGGGGTTTAATGGCACAGGCAGGGAGCCCAGCCAACAGCGAGTTGCAGTAATCCAGACGGGAGATGACAAGTGCCTGGATTAGGACCTGCGCCGCTTCCTGTGTGAGGCAGGGTCGTACTCTGCGGATGTTGTAGAGCATGAACCTACAGGAACGGGCCACCGCCATGATGTTGGTTGAGAACGACAGGGTGTTGTCCAGGATCACGCCAAGGTTCTTAGCGCTCTGGGAGGAGGACACAATGGAGTTGTCAACCGTGATGGCGAGATCATGGAACGGGCAGTCCTTCCCCGGGAGGAAGAGCAGCTCCGTCTTGCCGAGGTTCAGCTTGAGGTGGTGATCCGTCATCCACACTGATATGTCTGCCAGACATGCAGAGATGCGATTCGCCACCTGGTCATCAGAAGGGGGAAAGGAGAAGATGAATTGTGTGTCGTCTGCATAGCAATGATAGGAGAGACCATGTGAGGTTATGACAGAGCCAAGTGACTTGGTGTATAGCGAGAATAGGAGAGGGCCTAGAACAGAGCCCTGGGGGACACCAGTGGTGAGAGCGCGTGGCGAGGAGACAGATTCTCGCCACGCCACCTGGTAGGAGCGACCTGTCAGGTAGGACGCAATCCAAGCGTGGGCCGCGCCGGAGATGCCCAACTCGGAGAGGGTGGAGAGGAGGATCTGATGGTTCACAGTATCGAAGGCAGCCGATAGGTCTAGAAGGATGAGAGCAGAGGAGAGAGAGTTAGCTTTAGCAGTGCAGAGCGCCTCCGTGATACGAGAAGAGCAGTCTCAGTTGAATGACTAGTCTTGAAACCTGACTGATTTGGATCAAGAAGGTCATTCTGAGAGAGATAGCGGGAGAGCTGGCCAAGGACGGCACGTTCAAGAGTTTTGGAGAGAAAAGAAAGAAGGGATACTGGTCTGTAGTTGTTGACATCGGAGGGATCGAGTGTAGGTTTTTTCAGAAGGGGTGCAACTCTCGCTCCCTTGAAGACGGAAGGGACGTAGCCAGCGGTCAGGGATGAGTTGATGAGCGAGGTGAGGTAAGGGAGAAGGTCTCCGGAGATGGTCTGGAGAAGAGAGGAGGGGATAGGGTCAAGCGGGCAGGTTGTTGGGCGGCCGGCCGTCACAAGAAGCGAGATTTCATCTGGAGAGAGAGGAGAGAAAGAGGTCAGAGCACAGGGTAGGGCAGTGTGAGCAGAACCAGCGGTGTCGTTTGACTTAGCAAACGAGGATCGGATGTCGTCGACCTTCTTTTCAAAATGGTTGACGAAGTCATCTGCAGAGAGGGAGGAGGGGGGAGGGGGAGGAGGATTCAGGAGGGAGGAGAAGGTGGCAAAGAGCTTCCTAGGGTTAGAGGCAGATGCTTGGAATTTAGAGTGGTAGAAAGTGGCTTTAGCAGCAGAGACAGAGGAGGAAAATGTAGAGAGGAGGGAGTGAAAGGATGCCAGGTCCGCAGGGAGGCGAGTTTTCCTCCATTTCCGCTCGGCTGCCCGGAGCTCTGTTCTGTGAGCTCGCAATGAGTCATCGAGCCACGGAGCGGGAGGGGAGGACCGAGCCGGCCTGGAGGATAGGGGACATAGAGAGTCAAAGGATGCTGAAAGGGAAGAGAGGAGGGTTGAGGAGGCAGAATCAGGAGAAAGGTTGGAGAACGTATGAGCAGAGGGAAGAGATGATAGGATGGAAGAGGAGAGAGTAGCGGGGGGAGAGAGAGCGAAGGTTGGGACGGCGCGATACCATCCGAGTAGGGGCAGTGTGGGAAGTGTTGGATGAGAGCGAGAGGGAAAAGGATACGAGGTAGTGGTCGGAGACTTGGAGGGGAGTTGCAATGAGGTTAGTGGAAGAACAGCATCTAGTAAAGATGAGGTCGAGCGTATTGCCTGCCTTGTGAGTAGGGGGCTGGAAGGTGAGAGGGTGAGGTCAAAAGAGGAGAGGAGTGGAAAGAAGGAGGCAGAGAGGAATGAGTCAAAGGTAGACGTGGGGAGGTTAAAGTCGCCCATGACTGTGAGAGGTGAGCCGTCCTCAGGAAAGGAGCTTATCAAGGCATCAAGCTCATTGATGAACTCTCCGAGGGAACCTGGAGGGCGATAAATGATAAGGATGTTAAGCTTGAAAGGGCTGGTAACTGTGACAGCATGGAATTCAAAGGAGGCGATAGATAGATGGGTAAGGGGAGAGAGAGAGAATGACCACTTGGGAGAGATGAGGATCCCGGTGCCACCACCCCGCTGACCAGAAGCTCTCGGGGTGTGCGAGAACACGTGGGCGGACGAAGAGAGAGCAGTAGGAGTAGCAGTGTTATCTGTGGTGATCCATGTTTCCGTCAGTGCCAGGAAGTCGAGGGACTGGAGGGAGGCATAGGCTGAGATGAACTCTGCCTTGTTGGCCGCAGATCGGCAGTTCCAGAGGCTACCGGAGACCAGGAACTCCACGTGGGTCGTGCGCGTTGGGACCACCAGATTAGGGTGGCCGCGGCCACGCGGTGTGGAGCGTTTGTATGGTCTGTGCAGAGAGGAGAGAACAGGGATAGATAGACACATAGTTGACAGGGTACAGAAGAGGCTACGCTAATGCAAAGGAGATTGGAATGACAAGTGGACTACACGTCTCGAATGTTCAGAAAGTTAAGCTTACGTAGCAAGAATCTTATTGACTAAAATGATTGAAATGATACAGTACTGCTGGAGTAGGCTAGCTGGTAGTGGCTCCTGTTTGAAGTTTCATTTTGGTTTCGCCTGTAGCATCAGTTCTGGGGCACTCACAGATAATATCTTTGCAGTTTTGGAAACGTCAGAGTGTTTTTTTTTACAAAGCTGTCAATTATATGCATAGTCGAGCATCTTTTTGTGACAAAATATTGCACTTAAAACGGGAACGTTTTTTTAACCAAAAATTAAAAGAGCGCCCTCTATATCGAAGAAGTTAAGAACAAATTCTTAATTTCAATGACGTCCTAGGAACAGTGGGTTAACTGGGTTCAGGGGCAGAACGACAGATTCTTGTCAGCTCGGGGATTTGATCTTGCAACCTCTTGGTTACTAGTCCAACACTCTACCCACTAGACTACCTGCTGCCCCATTGGAGACACAGTCCCAGCCTTCTTGTCCTGCATTTAGTATTTTCATCCACTGTGATGTTGGAGGAATTCCTCATGTGACATGAATTAAACCCACATCCTCAGTGTATCATCACAGTGTGAATGAAAGGTGTGTGACATCACGTGTTTATGTTGCTGCTGCTGCACACACTTGGGAGCCCTCCAGTGCTCTTCACATGAAGAGCTAATCACAAAGTGGAGGGGCCAGCCTCTCTTCTCTCCTCTCTAGGGCTGAAATGTGCCTGTTTTTGGAAGACAGTATGTCCTGCAGTCAGGATTCACACTGCTCCTGGTATATAGAGGCATTCTGCATAGAGTAATTGTACTGTAGCCTGCAGTGCTCTTGCCATGCTGGATGGCAGAGTAGAACTAAGCAGAATTTGATAATTTTCTCAACCACAGTTTTTGAATAAGTAATTAAGTGTGTTGTGTAGCTATTAAGAGGTCGGAAGCTATTATGTTAAACATTTTGATTTGTGAAGTTGGATGTGGACTGGCTAATCCAGTTGAGGGTGCTGGAGCGAGAGGGGGGGGGGGGCATTAAGCCATGCATGTCATAAGAGAACAGTAGGTTGACGGACAGGTCTAATTAAGTTAGAAAAATATGGATGATCAATGGAATCCTTAACTAGAAAACAATGTTATTTTATCTCCAAATGAGGTCAGTGTGAAATTATACAGTAGAATGTGAATATGCATGTTACCAACATCAGTAGTGGAAGAACCCACATTTTTACAAATTAGACAGAGGATTTGACTAGACTGAGTGGTAAGCGTGAGCAGCAGCAGACCAACAGGGGCCTGCAGAACATATCCTCTTCTCAGCCTCAGTCCTCTCACCTGCTCTTCTCTCCAGTTCTCTCCTCTCCCTTGCTCTCCTCTCCTGGCTTGGCTGCCAGGGCCTTCTGAGGTTAATAAATCACCCTGCCCGTCTGCCGCTCCTCTGTTTTCTTTTCAAATGTAGAATCGATGGATTTTTCCTTAATTTCATTGACCTGTGCATAATGGCGTTCTCACTCCTCCACCGTTGGGAAGGAGCCCAGCGCTGTAGATGCGCCTGCCCAGGCAGCCTGGGCTTTGTGTTGCTTATTGTTCAGCCTGGAGAAATTAATGTGCTGTGAAATTAGCATTTTATCTGACTGCAGATACAGTAATGGAGGCAATTAGAGTGCAGGGGAGAAGCGGTGCTCTGAGGTGCTTTGCTCGTGGTAGTGACTGTACTGCCGACTGGCTGCCGTTCCGAGGTAAGGGACAGACCCAGAGCCGTAGAGCTGCAGGAACCAACCCAATGGAGAGAGAGCTGCACAGCCGGCCACAGAGATAACACAGTCAGTCACCTCAGTCTGGGAAACAGGCTGCGTCTGGCAGAGTTGTCTCCGTGCAATTGCTGTTCGCTAATAAAGAATACATTTTTTTGTATAAAATGTCACTGCCTCATTTAGATTAAGTAATTGAGAGTTGGGAATTGAAACTGCCCTTAAACAGGTTATTGTAATATTGGTATAACATGTGTATTAATACATAGTTCACTCCTATTAAAATTGATAATCTATCTAAACTGAATATAGATATAGTAGATATTACACAAGATGTTGATATCACTGTGCCAGAAGACTGAGGGGAAAGGCTACAGTAATACAGTACGTGTACATTTCAAGCTTAAATCATTTCTTACCAGTTATTTTCAGACATGACATGGTGTATTTACTGCTCAGGCACAAACCAAAAGCACATTGTCGACTCTTTATCACTTCTCCAGATTGAAATTGATCCCCAGATTGCAAGCCACAGGCAGAACGATCGACCTGATCAGATCTTAGGAGGCTGATAGGATGTGTTGTTGTCACGTCCTGAAGTTTTCATAAACCATTTATTTATTCTTCAAAAGATTCTTAGATTTGGCCAAGATACAGTACCACGATACAGTACCACGATACAGTACCACGATACAGTACATTCCTGGTACTGCTGGTATATATTTCATTTTTGACTGCTGAAGTTGTTTACTTAATACATAAGGTACATAACAGTACATGTCCATATATCTTTTGATATACAATATGCTCATCCAGCGTTATTGGACATTGTACTTTTGTCTGTTATAACGCTGTTATGGCACTGTATATACCTCTGGGTCATATTATACATCCTGCCACAGTCACAGTCAAATATTGACCTAACTTTCTGTTACACTGAAAGCCTTCCTGAAAGTTCACAGTACAGAGCACAGATTTCAAGCTCTCTTTTTGGTCCATATGACACTGTTTGTCTGGCTGGCAAGCTGGACCACCGTGGAACAGGTGCATTCTGTGGAGAAGGCTAAGTGAAGACTCATGTACCCACAGTTTCAATGGATTTATTGAAATGATTTACCTTATTAAACTATTTCAGTCTAACTGTTAATTCAGTTAGTGTACACTGTGTGCAGTGAAGTACTCAGTTTTACCTTATGTTTGACCTTGTTGGGCAGTTCACTGTCCTCAGAACTTCAAACTGAATTATATATTGCTTTGTTATGTTGATTCTTTGAGCAGATTGAATGCTTTTTACCAAACCCTTCACTATCTTTTTCTTCTTCAGACATTGGGTCTTTTCGGAGCACTAGGTTTTAAAATCTGAGGGAGTGAAACCAACCCCCCTGCTTTTCTGAGTAAAGACAGCATGACTTCTGCAGTTGGAGGATCACGTCCAATAAGAACATTATCCCTGAGAGTGCACTGGGGTGGCAAGAGCCATAAATAATACTCCACCTCTTAAACCCACCCTCTCAAGCACACAAAGCAGGGTGAGAGAGGAGAGACCTCACAAAAAGTATACTTTACCTAAGAAACCACTCTTTGCAACTTATACTGTAAGTTATAGGAAAGGCACCACACAAATAGCTAGATTCTTGATTTCCTTATACAGTGCATTTGGAAAGTATTCAGACTCCTTGACTTGTTCCACATTTTGTTATGTTACAGCCTTATTCTAAAATGTATTAAATCTGTTTTTTTCCTCATCAATCTCCACACAATACCCCATAAGGACAAAGAAAAAAATGTTTTTAGAAATTTGAGCAAGGTTATTACATAGAAAATGAAATATCACATTTAGATAAGTATTCAGACCCTTTACTCAGTACTTTGTTGAAGCACCCTTGGCAGCAATTACAACTTGGAGGTTATTGGGTATGACGCTACAAGCTTGGCACACCTGTATTTGGGGAGTTTCTCCCATTCTTCTCTGTAGATCCTCTCAAGCTCTGTCAGGTTGGATGGGGAGCGTTGCCACACAGCTATTTTCAGCTCTCTCCAGAGATGTTCGAACAGGTTCAAGTCCGGGCTCTGGCTGGGCCACTGAGGGACATTCAGAGACTTGTCCCAAAGCCACTTCAGCATTGCATTGACATTGTGCTTAGGGTCGTTGTCCTGTTGAAAGGTGAATCTTTGCCCCAGTCTGAGGTCCTGAGTGCTCTGGAGCAGGTTTTCATCAAGGATCTCTCTGTACTTTGCTCTGTTCATTTTTACCTCGATCCTGACGAGTTTCCCAGTCCCTGCCGCTGAAAAATACCCCCACATCATGATGCTGCCACCACCATGCTTCACCGTGGGGATGGTGCCAGGTTTCCTCCATACGTGACGCTTGATATGCAGGCCAAAGAGAATCTCGCTTCTCATAGTCTGAGAGTCCTTTGGGTGCCTTTTAGAAAATTCCAAGCCGGCTGT
Source organism: Oncorhynchus masou masou (assembly GCF_036934945.1). Lineage (NCBI taxonomy): Eukaryota > Metazoa > Chordata > Actinopteri > Salmoniformes > Salmonidae > Oncorhynchus > Oncorhynchus masou. The sequence continues at coordinate 71,949,577 of NC_088242.1, forward strand.
CTTGTGTCTTTTACTGAGGAGTGGCTTCCGTCTGGCCACTCTACCATAAAGGCCTGATTGGTGGAGTGTTGCGGAGATGGTTGTCCTTCTGGAAGGTTCTCCCATCTCCACAGAGGAACTCTGGAGCTCTGTCAGAGTGAACATCGGGTTCTTGGTCACCTCCCTGATCAAGGCCCTTCTCCCCCGATTGCTCAGTTTGGCTGGGTGTCCAGCTCTAGGAACAGTCTTGGTGGTTCCAAACTTATTCCATTTAAGAATGATGGAGACCATTGTCTTCTTGGGGACTTTCAATGCTACAGAAATATTTGTGTTACCCTTCCCCAGATACGTGCCTCGACACAATCCTGTCTTTGGGCTCTACGGACAATTCCTTCGACCTGGCATGGTTTTTGTTCTGACATGCACTGTCAACTGTGGGACCTTATATAGACAGGTGTGTGCCTTTCCAAATCATGTTCAATCAATTGAATTTACCACAGGTGGACTCCAAGTTGTAGAAACATGTCAAGGATGAACAATGGAAACAGGATGCACCTGAGCTCAATTTCGAGTCTCATTGCAAAGGGTCTGAATACTTAAGGAAATAAGGTTTTATTTATCATACATTTGCTAACATTTCTAAAAACCTGTTTTCACTTTGTCATTATGGGGTATTGTGTGTAGATTGATACAGAACATTTTTTATATAATTTTAGAATGTGGAAAAGGGTCTGAATACTTTCCAAATGCACTGTACATGTGGGTGTAGTTCACTTGTCTGTGAACACACCTATGCCTAAATGGGGTTGGCTGTCTGCTCCTTTTAGCTGCAGTGTAGTTCTGGCTGTGAAGGGTGGTGTGTAGACAGCAGTAGTTGGCCCGCTGGGTTTTATCCATTTTAATAGGGGGTTGGTTCAGTTGCCTCTGAGGAGAAGGAGATAAATGACTACATGCCATGTGCTGAAGTATCTGCGTGATTACAGGAGCGATGGTATTTTCAGCTTTGATACCTGTCACCCAGCACGATGTTCACTCTTCTAAATGATGCCAATCCTTGGGATGAGAGCCAGAAGACCAGCTGAACGAGAGGTCTCAAACAGCCACTTAATATATCGTGAGTAGAGGATTATTAACAACATTCCATAGTGATCAGCTTGCAAACAACAGCGCCACCTCAAACAACTCATCTTGAAAACACAAATGGGATTCCTACAGTCCCAAAGTACGTTTCTCTCTTGTTAATCCTGTCTTCATTGTGAGTAGAATTTAAAGGTTCTCTCCTCTTTAAAAGGAGCCTTGAAGTGGGCAACAGTGTTATGCAGGGCTGTAGGAGCCCAGGGGGTGGGGGGAGTAGAAGCAGGTAAAATGGTCCTCTCCAAAAAAAAAAAAAAAATAATAATATATATACACACTACCGTTCAAAAGTTTGGGGTCACTTTGAAATGCCCTTGTTTTTCAAAGAAAAGCAATTTTTTGGGACAATAAAATAACGTCAAATTGATCCGAAATACAGTGTAGACATTGTTAATGTGGTAAATGAATATTGTAGCTGGAAACAGCTGATTTTTTTATGGAATATCTACATAGGCATACAGAGGCCCATTATCAGCAACCATCACTCCAGTGTTCCAATGGCACATTGTGTTAGCTAATCCATGTTTATCATTTTAAAAGGCTAATTAATCATTATAAACCCCTTTTGCAATTATGTTAGTACAGCTGAAAACTGTTGTTCTGATTAAAGAAGCAATACAACTGTCCTTCTTTAGACTAGTTGAGTATCTGGAGCATCAGCATTTGTGGGTTTGATTACAGGCTCAAAATGGCCAGAAACAAAGGACTTTCTTCTGAAACTCATCAGTCTAATCTTGTTCTGAGAAATGAAGACTATTCCATGCCAGAAATTGCCAAGAAACTGAAGATCTTGTACAACACTGTGTACTACTCCCTTCACAGAACAGCGCAACCTGGCTCTAACCAGAATAGAAAGACGAGTGGGAGGCCCCGGTGCACAACTGAGCAAGAGGACAAGTACATTAGAGTGGCTAGTTTGAGAAACAGACACCTCCCAAGTACTCAACTGGCAGCTTCATTAAATAGTACCCTCAAAACACCAGTCTCATTGTTAACAGTGAAGAGATGACTCCTGGATGCTGGCCTTCTAGGCAGAGTTGCAGAGAAAAAGTAATATATCAGACTGACCAATAAAAATAAAAGATTAAGATGGGCAAAAGAACACAGACACGGGACAGAGGAAGATTGGAAAAAAGTGTTATCGACAGACGCATCTCAGTTTGAGGTGTTCGAATCACCAAGAAGAACATTCATGAGACGTAGAAAACATGAAAATAATCTAGAGGAGTGCTTGACGCCATCTGTCAAGCATGGTGGAGGCAATGTGATGGTCTGGGTGTGCTTTGGTGATGGTAAAGTGGGAGATTTGCACCGGGTAAAAGGTATATTGAAGGAAGGCTATCACTCCATTTTACAACGCCATGCCATACCCTTAATTGGAGCCAATTTCCTCCTACAACAGGACAATGATCGAAAGCACAGCTCCAAACTATGAAATAACTATTTAGGGAAGAAGCAAGCAGCTGGTATTCTGTCTATAATGGAGTGACCAGCACAATCACCGGATCTCAACCCTATTGAGCTGTTGTGGGAGCAGCTTGACCGTATGGTACGTAAGAAGTGCCCATCAAGGCAATCCAACTTGTGAGAAAGTTGAATGCCAAAGATCTGCAAGGCTGTAATTGCTTCAAATGGAGGATTATTTGATGAAGGCAAAGTTTTAAGGACACAATTGAAGGACACAATTATTATTTTATTAAAAATCATTGTTTACAACCTTGTCAATGTCTTGATTATATTTCCTATTCATTTTACAACTAATTTCATGTATGTTTTCATGGAAAACAAGGACATTTCTAAGTGACCCCAAACTTTTCAACGGTAGTGTGTATATATATATAAAAAGAATAGGAAATATAGTCAAGACGTTGACAAGGTTATAAATAATTATTTTTAATAAAAAAATGTATTGTGTCCTTCAAACTTTGCTTTCGTCAAATACATAGGCAGTTTTTTTTACCCCGATTTCATCATATCCAATTGGTAGTTACAGTCTTGTCTCATCGTTGCAACTGCCGTACGGACTCGGGAGAGGCGAAGGTCGAGAGCCATGTGCCCTCGGAAACACAACCCAACCAAGCCAAGCCGCACTGCTTCTTGACACAATGCACATCCAACCCGGAAGCCAGCTGCACCAATGTGTCAGAGGAAACACCGTACACCTGGCAACCTAGTCAGTGTGCACTGCGCCCAGCCCACCACAGGAGTTGCTAGTGTGCGATGAGACAAGGATATCCCTGCCGGGCCAAACTTGGACGACGCTGGGCCAATTGTGCACCATCCCATGGGCCTCCCGTTCATGGCCGGCTGAGACAGAGCCTGGGCTCGAACCCAGAACCTCTGGTGCGATGCAGTGCCTTAGATGAATGCGCCACCCGAGAGACCAGTTTTTCTCTTACTATAGCAAGTCACTGAAAGGCATTCAATTAGCCCATGTCAGCTAAATGTTTTAATTCAAATCAAATCAAATCAAATCTTATTTGTCACATACACATGGTTAGCAGATGTTAATGCGAGTGTAGCGAAATGCTTGTGCTTCTAGTTCCGACAATGCAGTAATAACCAACAAGTAATCTAACTAACAATTCCTAAACTACTGTCTTATACACAGTGTAAGGGGATAAAGATGTATATGTACATAAGGATATATGAATGAGTGATGGTACAGAGCAGCATAGGCAAGATACAGTAGATGGTATCGAGTACAGTATATACATATGAGATGAGTATGTAAACAAAGTGGCATAGTTAAAGTGGCTAGTGATACATGTATTACATAAGGATGCAGTCGATGATATAGAGTACAGTATATACGTATGCATATGAGATGAATAATGTAGGGTAAGTAACATTATATAAGGTAGCATTGTTTAAAGTGGCTAGTGATATATTTACATCATTTCCAATCAATTCCCATTATTAAAGTGGCTGGAGTTGAGTCAGTGTCAGTGTGTTGTCAGCAGCCACTCAATGTTAGTGGTGGCTGTTTAACAGTCTGATGGCCTTGAGATAGAAGCTGTTTTTCAGTCTCTCGGTCCCAGCTTTGATGCACCTGTACTGACCTCGCCTTCTGGATGATAGCGGGGTGAACAGGCAGTGGCTCGGGTGGTTGATGTCCTTGATGATCTTTATGGCCTTCCTGTAACATCGGGTGCTGTAGGTGTTCTGGAGGGAAGGTAGTTTGCCCCCGGTGATGCGTTGTGCAGACCTCACTACCCTCTGGAGAGCCTTACGGTTGAGGGCGGAGCAGGCGGTGATACAGCCCGCCAGGATGCTCTCGATTGTGCATCTGTAGAAGTTTGTGAGTGCTTTTGGTGACAAGCCGAATTTCTTCAGCCTCCTGAGGTTGAAGAGGCGCTGCTGTGCCTTCTTCACGATGCTGTCTGTGTGAGTGGACCAATTCAGTTTGTCTGTGATGTGTATGCCGAGGAACTTAAAACTTGCTACTCTCTCCACTACTGTTCCATCGATGTGGATAGGGGGGTGTTCCCTCTGCTGTTTCCTGAAGTCCACAATCATCTCCTTAGTTTTGTTGACGTTGAGTGTGAGGTTATTTTCCTGACACCACACTCCGAGGGCCCTCACCTCCTCCCTGTAGGCCGTCTCGTCGTTGTTGGTAATCAAGCCTACCACTGCTGTGTCGTCCGCAAACTTGATGATTGAGTTGGAGGCGTGCGTGGCCACGCAGTCGTGGGTGAACAGGGAGTACATGAGAGGGCTCAGAACGCACCCTTGTGGGGCCCCAGTGTTGAGGATCAGCGGGGAGGAGATGTTGTTACCTACCCTCACCACCTGGGGGCGGCCCGTCAGGAAGTCCAGTACCCAGTTGCACAGGGCGGGGTCGAGACCCAGGGTCTTGAGCTTGATGACGAGCTTGGAGGGTACTATGGTGTTGAATGCCGAGCTGTAATTGGGGCGGCAGGTAGCCTGGTGGTTTGAGCGTTGGGCCAGTAACCGAAAGGTTGCTAGATCAATTCCCTGAGCTGACAAAGTAAAAATCTGTCGTTCTGCCCCTGAACAAGGCAGTTAACCCACTATTCTTAGGCCATTGTTGCAAATAAGAATTTCTTCCTAACTGACTTGCCTAGTTAAATAAAGGTTCAATAAAAAATAATAATTGATAAGCTAGTCTAGTCAGCTTTCTAAACCAATCGACTTTGTTAGTCAATCTCACAAAAATATCATATTAAAAACGGCAAACATTTCTTGCCTACCTATTGCAAAATGGGTAGAAATGCAGGAAATTAGCTGTCTAAAGGCTGCTCTGACTGCATGGGTGTGGATATGGAGACCCGAGAGCCATTGTGGCCCCTCATGATGAGTTCAGATTTTATTTTGGCCCCACCCCTATCAAACTTGTCCTCCTTGCTCTAGAGCTTGGATTGCATGTGTTAACCTCATGCAGGATAGAGGCAGCCATGATGATTTTGTATTTCTGGAGTGGAGAGTGGAGATTGATTAATTTCAGTTTGATGTTTCATCCCTACATTTTTTTTATTAAAACAGTTTTTAACTGTGTATGTGTCACGGTTTTCTATAGGTGAAAGAGAGTCGGACCAAAATGCGGCGTGTCTATTACAATCCATGTTTAATAAAACTGAAGTAAACACGAATCAATATGAAAAAACAATACACGAAAACCGAAACAGCCTAATACTGGTGTAAACTAGCACACGACAGACATAAGGACAAAAGGACAGGAACAATCACCTACCAAAACCCAACACCAAACAGGCTACCTAAATATGGTTCCCAATCAGAGACAATGACTAACACCTGCCTCTGATTGAGAACCATATCAGGCCAAACACAGAAACAGACAAACTAGACACACAACATAGAATGCCCACTCAGATCACACCCTGACCAAACCAAACATATAAACATACAAAGCAAACTATGGTCATTGTGTGACAGTATGTTGCTGGTTATTATTACAGTTTTATTAGTTGTAATTATTATGTTAAGTTTAAACCATACAGTATGTAGAGCAGCAGTAATAACAACCTGACATAGGGTAAGTGAGAAAATACTAGGAATGAATCATACAGTAGCGGAGAAAGAGAACAAAATGGTTGTTTAATTGAATATCTCCACATTAACAGTCACACTGGTATTCAGTACAGTATGAATGGCCATGGCCCTAAGACTGATTGGACTGTACCAGAGAAAGTGACCCTCTGCAAGGCCCCCTTAGCCTTGTAAATTTGCCCATATGTAAGTTAATAATTGTCTGTATCCTTTTCTCAAAAGTCACTAGAAATTAGCATTTAAAACCTTCAATTTTGTTTTGTTTTTTGTTTTTTTTGGGGGGGGGGTTTGCACCCAACATCCGTAGCAAAATGCCCTCCAATTCAGAATTGCTCGTACGCCACTGGTGTTATGCAACCTTAGCTCTCCAGTGTCTGTAACCACTCAACTCAGTTTAACAGACAGACCCTGCTCTCAGCACACCCCACGCTGCCAAGTGATCCCAGCCTTTGTTTGCTCTGTGTCCCGGAGCTCGTATGACATCAGGCGTTTTGGGTGAAGCTGTCATAATCCAGGAGAACAATCTGTCCTGTGTCCAGCCCAGGGACACAGGTTGGAGTGTGAATTCGGCTCACATATCATTTGTGTTAACAACGTGCCACAAACTGCCTGTTTACATTTTCCACAGCAGGGGAAGAAAGCCCGATCAAATATGTAGGGATGACTGCCTGTCAGACATTAAATAGATGTGCTGGAATTAAGAAAAGTATTTTTAGGAGCACGTAAAAAAACATTTGTTTTATTTGATTGAGATACAGCCCATATTGGGGCTATATGAATTCTAGCTACTTAAGAAGCACACGGGGTGCCCTAGAAACAAATATGTAACATTGTAAAGACATTTGTTTACTATTAAAGCTAAAATGTTAATATGAATACCTGTCATTAAAAAGTAATTTGTGGAATATTAGGTTTCTACATTGTGTTTAAAGCACAATGAGATGCATTACATTGAAATGTGTACACTGTCTCTTTAAAAAAAACGTCAGGTTTATGATGAAGACATGCAAGAGATCTGCCATTCATTCACTGTTATGATCATTGATCTCCTGAAGAAGCTACCCTTTTCCCTTTCTTTCTGTTCCCCCAAATGTTTGGGTATACTGGTAAAGTTACCAGGTTGTTAGCTAGCTATCCAATGTGGTAACGTGACTGAAACAACAAATGGTTAACGATGCGCGAGTAGTTTTAGAATGGCCCGCGACAGGGTTTATGAATGTAAAATGCTTTCCCGCCGATTAAGTCCCATTTATCAACTCTGTAAACCTTATAATGTCAAAATACATTCGGTACTCACCAAAATATGTAGTTTCACATAGCAACTATCATCATTACTTCCCTTCTACATGTATGTACTTCCAAAAATAAATAAAAATACAATCAATGATCTTTCAGGATACTGCTGCTGGATCAGCCGACCTGTGGATGGCAGCAATGAGTGATTTTATTGAATGTGCCGAAGGTAGATTTGGCACATGCACACTTGGTAAAAAGAAACAATAGATATTTTTTTATTTCTACCTTTTTTGGAAGTGCATACAGTGCACAGCAGTAGTAAGGCAGTTGACACACTTCCCCGGGCGCCGAAGACGTGGATGTCGATAAAGGCAGACCCCCGCACCTCTCTGATTCAGAGGGTTGGGTTAAATGCAGAAGACACATTTCAGTTGAATACATCCCCCTTTCCCTAATCACAAATTAAATTAAATAATGACGATAGTTGCTCTAAGAAACTCCATATTGTGGTTAGTACCGAATGTATTTTTAAGTTATAACATTTGCAGAGCTGTTTAATGAGACTTTGAATTAAAGGATTCTGGGCTTCAGTGGAGATATCGTCTCCTCAAGCCCAGGCACGAGTTCAGGCTACAAGCAAGCTGTTTTCGCTGTAGTAATAGTGCAACCAAAGGCACTAACGAATCTGCACTTGTTTGTTTCTCTACGGCACTCGGAAGCAATGGTACAGTGAATCATTACAACAATTATTATCTGGGAAAACTTTCTGCTAGTCGCACAACTCCCAAAATAAAACCACAAAATATTTTGCCACATATGCACCCAAATTGGTCGCACTTTAGAGCCCTGACTAGGAGGCATGCATGTAGCAGGGACACTGTACTCTGGTTATGCAGTACAATGCCCTCTACAGGACTACAATGGTGACCGTTTTCTTCAGTATATCTTTACTACAGTAAATGGTGATTTACACCATCTTACTACACACAGCCAATGAAGGTGCGCTACAATGTTTAAGCAAAAATATTTTTTGACACAATACTCAGAGAATCACATGGACCCCAAACTGAACCTTGATCACTTAATAGGGTTTTTGAAACTGTAAAGTGATGAAACAATGCCCTCCTGTCAGCAACCATCACTCAACAAAGCAAACATTTTCTCTCCCGAAAGTGAACAATAAGTGCACGGCCAGTCATGAATTATGTACACTGTTGAAAGGTAAAGCACACTTACTTTAGCTGAAATATTTATACACTTTCATGGCCCTTGAAATAGTCAATAGAGAGGTCGAGAGGGGAGAGAGTGATAGAGTTGGGGCTGGCCTGCTTCTGTGCCCCGAGACGCATGTGGCTGTGAAGCTGTATATGAGGTTTGTCTGTGAGGTTGTGTATAAGGTGTGTGTGTATGAGGACGTGCTGGGTGCACAAAGCCGAGAGCCACACCATGCCGGCTGGACATGGTTACACCTTTCCCTCACACTGGCACTCATGCTGGGCTGCAGGATCTTACTGTGTGTTCGCCATGGCATTTCACAGTACTCTGGGCTGCAGGATCTTACTGTGTGTTCGCCATGGCATTTCACAGTACTCTGGGCTGCAGGATCTTACTGTGTGTTCGCCATGGCATTTCACAGTACTCTGGGCTGCAGGATCTTACTGTGTGTTCGCAATGGCATTTCACAGTACTCTGGGCTGCAGGATCTTACTGTGTGTTCGCCATGGCATTTCACAGTACTCTGGGCTGCAGGATCTTACTGTGTGTTCGCCATGGCATTTCACAGTACTCTGGGCTGCAGGATCTTACTGTGTGTTCGCCATGGCATTTCACAGTACTCTGGGCTGCAGGATCTTACTGTGTGTTCGCCATGGCATTTCACAGTACTCTGGGCTGCACTTACTGCAGGTGGCTTGGGACACCTATCCAGGGACCTATGGTGTGAGGTCATTCAGAAGCCTCCATTAACAACAGCCAGAATAGCACTCTCAGGCCCTATTGTTTTCACTGGTGTGATATTCCAAGAATGCCACCATCATCAGGCTTGTATTCTCCTGATTAGATTTACAAATTGTTTATGTGTTTAATCTGTGACAAGTGCAGTGTAGAACATTGTTTTAATTAATTTGTGTTTTGTTATTTTAATGCATTATTGCTTCCTCAATCATGCGTCTCATGCATGATACGGTTCTCATTGGATGAACGTGTTTCATTTAGAGCTGTAATTCTCCTCATCAGGCACAGGGAAAGTAGATTAGAGGTACTGGGGGAGTGAGAGCAGGGGGTTCATTAGGAATACTAGGTGTATTGCTCTGTGTATAGGTTGGTCTCTGGTGGGCATACATTTTCATTCACAGCCATGGTTAGGAGGACAATTACACATTTTAAGTATTGTCCAACTGCCCCCCCACCCTCCACCACTGAAATACATTTCACGTACAATAACAAATATTTTATTCCTTCTTTTGGATAGTTTTAAATCCCCCTTCTTATGAATCTTTTTTTTTGGGGGTGGGGGGGGTATTTTTGCCGCAGGCAGCAGAAGTGGAATTTGTGTTTAGTGGATTTCTGTTCCCTTATGGGGAGAGCTAAATGAGTTTGGAGTCTTCCTGAATGCTCTATAATTGTGATGAGGCTCAGCTCCTCAGAACAATTAAAGATACAGGAGCCTTGTCTCTTCTGAGATCCATCCTTGATCACCAACATGCATTGCCTTCCCAGCATAACTGTAGACGGTGCAGTTTAGCGATGTGAGGACCACCTCTCCTCTTCCTCCAGCGCTCCACTGCATAGCAGGCAGGCACTTAAGCAGGAAATCTCAAGGTCAGCATCGTACCTCAACGCTATGATCAATTTATTACTCCCTGTCAAAGCATTTGAGGGAAGGCGCCGAAGACCTGCCAGTTTGCCTAGCGAGCCCACACCAATGCACCCCTCCTCCCCGCCCCTCTCAGTCTCACATAGCAGGCATTTATATGTGTCCCCTCAGAACAAAGCTGAGAACAAAGCGGTGCTGGAGTAGGCTCAGTCTGGCCCGTGGAGCTATGCGTGGATATGCTAATGTCTCTGGGCTGGGAGGAATTTTATTGAATGGCTGAGTGGCGGAGGTAAATAAGCGTGTCTGGATGAGAGGTGGGTGCCAGGGGGTGAGAGAGATTAAGTAATAGGCTATTCCAGGGGTCAGCTCATGTGAATGCAAATATTTATATAAGTGATTAAAATACCCTCCTGCCTCCCGCTCATTCATTTAAATAAGGAACCGACTGTAAACCGATTCATTTCCTAAGGGCTCGACTGAAAAACCAGGCAGGAAGGAGAGTTTGTGGGAGGGAAAAAAAGAAAGACCAAACAAATTGTGACGTAAATCTGACTCACCCGTCTTTTTGCCTTCACAATGCAAAGATTAGAGCAGCAGAGGCTCTTTTTGGGATGCAGATTTCATCCCTTGCTTTTCTTAGACTTTCATTCCTCAGCGACGAGGCCGTGGAATTTCACACTGTCACAGCCATTTCCCGAAAGGGTCAGATTGGCTAATCTTTCCAGCAATATTTCTCTCTTTTATTATTTTATTTCCTTCAAAATAATATTAAAACATTTCAACAGTAATACACAGAATTGAGCCACTCTAGAGATTCATACAGAGTCCTATCTTTCCAAATGCCCTTCTCTGCTCTACTACAGCAAGATGGCGCCGACAGACATGGCATCTCTGCTTCTAGTTCCTAAGCAATTTTGCAGTATTTAGTTTTTTTGTATGTTATTTCTTTCACTATTAGATCAGAATGTTTTTTTGTGGTATTATACACAGCCGGAAATAACTTTTGGATATCAGAGCGGCGGTAACTCACCAGCACTACGACATACGACCAGGAATATCGGCTTTCCCAAATTGGATTACAAAGGGAAAACCAACCTCTCCCTCAATGTCAACTAAATGAAAGAGCTGATTGTGGACTTCAGGAAAAGGCAGAAGGAGCACGCCCCTATCCACATTGACGGGACCGCAGTAGAGAAGGTGGAAAGCTTCAAGTTCCTCGGCGTACACATCACTGACGATCTGAAATGGTCCACCCACACAGACAGTGTGGTGAAGAGGGTGCAACAGCGCCTCATCAACCTCAGGAGGCTGAAGAAATTTGGCTTGGCCCCTAAGACCCTTACAAACTTTTACAGATGCACAATTGAGAGCATCCTGTCGGGCTGTATCACCGTCTGGTACAGAAACTACACCGCCTGCAACCGCAGTGCTCTCCAGAGGGTGATGCGGTCTGCCCTAGGTATCACCGGGGGCACACTGCCTTCCCTCCAGAACACCTACAGCACCCGATGTCACAGGAAGGCCAAAAGGATAATCAAGGACATCAACCACCCGAGCCACCGCCTGTTCATCCCGCTATCATCCAGAAGGTGAGGTCAGTACAGGTGCATCAAAGCTGGGACTGAGAGACTGAAAAAAAGCTTCTATCTCAAGGCCATCAGACTGTTACATAGCCATCACTAGTTGGCTACCACCCGGTTACTCAACCCTGTACCTTAGAGGCTGCTGCCCCATTTTCATAGGCATAGAATCACTGGTAACTTTAAAAATGGAATACTAGTCACTTTAATAATGTTTACATTCTGCTTTACTCATTTTATATTTATACAGTGGGGCAAAAAGTATTTAGTCAGCCACCAATTGTGCAAGTTCTCCAACTTAAAAAGATGAGAGAGGCCTGTAATTTTCATCATAGGTACACTTCAACTATGACAGACAAAATGAGAAAAAAATACAGAAAATCACATTGTAGGATTTTTAATGAATTTATTTGCAAATTATGGTGGAAAATAAGTATTTGGTCAATAACAAAAGTTTATCTCAATACTTTGTTATATACCCTTTGTTGGCAATGACAGAGGTCAATCGTTTTCTGTAAGTCTTGACAAGGTTTTCACACACTGTTGCTGGTATCTCCTCTAGAGCAGTGATGTTTTGGGGCTGTTGCTGGGCAACACGGACTTTCAACTCCCTCCAAAGATTTTCTATGGGGTTGAGATCTGGAGACTGGCTAGGCCACTCCAGGACCTTGAAATGCTTCTTACGAAGCCACTCCTTCGTTGCCCGGGCGGTGTGTTTGGGATCATTGTCATGTTGAATTGACCCAGCCACGTTTCATCTTTAATGCCCTTGCTGATGATAGGAGGTTTTCACTCAAAATCTCACGATACATGGCCCCATTCATTCTTTCCTTTACACGGATCAGTCGTACTGGTCCCTTTGCAGGAAAACAGTCCCCACGCATGATGTTTCCACCCCCATGCTTCACAGTAGGTATGGTGTTCTTTGGATGCAACTCAGCATTCTTTGTCCTCCAAACACGACGAGTTGAGTTTTTACCAAAAAGTTCTAATTTGGTTTCATCTAACCATATGACATTCTCCCAATCTTCTTCTGGATCATCCAAATGCTCTCTTGCAAACTTCAGATGGGCCTGGACATGTACTGGCTTAAGCAGGGGGACACGTCTGGCACTGCAGGATTTGACTCTCTGGCGGCGTAGTGTGTTACTGATGGTAGGCTTTGTTACTTTGGTCCCAGCTCTCTGCAGGTCATTCACTAGGTCCCCCCGTGTGGTTCTGGTATTTTTGCTCACCGTTCTTGTGATCATTTTGACCCCACGGGGTGAGATCTTGCGTGGAGCCCCAGATCGAGGGAGATTATCAGTGGTCTTGTATGTCTTCCATTTCCTAAAAATTGCTCCCACAGGTGATTTCTTCAAACCAAGCTGCTTACCTATTGAAGATTCAGTCTGGTGTCCTTTGACAGATCTTTGGTCTTGGCCATTGTGGAGTTTGGTGTGTGACTGTTTGAGGTTGTGGACAGGTGTCTTTTATACTGACAACAAGTTCAAACAGGTGCCATTAATACAGGTAACGAGTGGAGGACAGAGGAGCCTCTTAAAAGAAGTTACAGGTCTGTGAGAGCCAGAAATCTTTCTTCTTTGTCGGTGACCAAATACTTATTTTCCACCATAATTTGCAAATAAATTCATTAAAAATCCTACAATGTGATTTTCTGCATTTATTTCTCTAATTTTGTCTGTCATAGTTGAAGTGTACCAATGATGAAAATTACAGGCCTCTCTCATCTTTTTAAGTGGGAGAACTGGCACAATTGGTGGCTGACTAAATACTTTTTTGCCCCACTGTATACTGTATTCTATTCAACTGTATTTCAGTCAATGCCACTCGTCCTAAATGTTATATTTATTTATATATTTATGTATTAATATCTTAATTCCATTATTTCTCTTTTAGATTTTTGTGTATTGTTGTGAATTATTCGATATTATTGTACTGTTGGAGCTAGAAACACAAGCATTTCGCTACCCCCCAATAAAATCTGATAAATATGTGTATGTGACCAATAAGATTTGATTTGCTGTGGGTGGTATGTCTGATCATTTTCAGTATTGGTCCTTTGTCTTGATACTCTGGGCAGACCTCTCAATTTAACATTGTCCAACTAAAGTCTAGACAAATCAAATCAAATTTATTTATATAGCCCTTTGTACATCAGCTGTTATCTCAAAGTGCTGTTCAGAAACCCAGCCTAAAACCCCAAACAGCAAGCAATGCAGGTGTAGAAGCATGGTGGCTAGGAAAAACTCCCTAGAAAGGCTAAAACTTAGGAAGAAACCTAGAGAGGAACCAGGCTATGTGGGGTGGCCAGTCCTCTTCTGGCTGTGCCGGGTGGAGATTATAACAGAACATGGCCAAGATGTTCAAATGTTCATAAATGACCAGCATGGTCGAAAAATAATAGGGCAGAACAGTTGAAACTGTTATACAAGACATTTTCCAAAAAGTAGGAGCATTAGTCACGTAAACACAGAAATTGGATTCTTAATTTAAAAAATAAGTGGTGCTTTTCTTACCGAGGACAGACAACTCTTACATGCTGCACTCTGCTTTTCAATTGAACCGTTCCACTATTAAGATGTTTTTTATCAAGGCATTTATGTATTAAATGCATTTTTCTGCCAGTTGTTCAAAGGATGAATTTAAAAAATCCATTTTGTTTTGTGAGGAACAATGCAGATTTATATTAGGCCCATATTTGTCTGTACCCTGCTGACCTGGCCTTTTACCTTATTACATATTATACTGTAAACAGGCCTAGCAGACCTTTCTGTGCTCTCCATAGATATTGAGTTACTTGTCGTCAACAGCATCAATCTAATCTAAATAACCTGCCTAACAACTTTCTGCTGTGACGTGATAGGCAAGACGAATTGGTTCTCTAGCTAGTTTAAACCATGAACTGTTCCGATTGGTCTCGTAATTGATCATGTTTGTTTCATTTGTATACTCATCTGATAACAGTTGGGATTCCTGGGGTGTAAACTATTGCACAGCATATCTTGATTGCTGTCCAACTGTAATTGAAATCATTGCATATACACTATATTATAAGCTACTTAGAGTATGGAGGCAGTAATAGGAGCTGAAATGACTGCCTTGGCACTGCCCTAATAGTGTGTTGATGTGTCATTATTGCCTTACCTGGACCATGTCTTCATCAGTAATCAATGTCTCAGTCGCAACAGCTTTTGATTTCACTCAGACAGACCAGACCAGATGAGTCAGCCATTGTCTGTCTGTATTTTCCTCTCCCATCTGAGATTGGTTATATCATCATCTGGCAATAACATTGTTCCCTGCATACCCCTGAATTACAGTGAAGCCATTTGCTTTTAGCTACTAACTTATGTACTTAAGTTGTGTTGAGAGTTCAATAGCGTATACTGGAGTTGATTTGAAGATTACAACAATAGATCATATTACGGATGTGCATATATCCCCTTCAAGATGATAAAATACATACACTATATATACAAAGTATGTGGACACCCCTTCAAATTAGTGTATTTGGCTATACACCTCTGTTGCTGACAGGTGTATAAAATCCTTAATGTATCATCTTGACATAGGTACCCACTGGACCACTCTTTTTACCGCTTGTCATAGAACAGCCTTATCAGACATCAGTTCCATTGTGTACAATGGGTTATCAATATAGTAGGCCTATCTGGTCTTGTAAAGATTGAATGGAAAGAGTTTTACGAGGTTAGATACTTTTGTAAATATGGTGTATGTGGACACCCCTTCAAATTAGTGGATTTGGCTATTTCAGCCATACCATTGCTGACAGGTGTATAAAATTGAGCACACAGCCATGCAATCTCCATAGACAAACATCGGCAGTAGAATGGCCCGTACTGAAGAGCTCAGTGACTTTCAATGTGGCACGTCATAGGATGCCACCTTTCCAACAAATTAGTTCATCAAATTTCTGCCCCGCTAGAGCTGCCCCGGTCAACTGTAAGTGCTGTTATTGTGAAGTGCAAACATCTAGGATCAACAACGGCTCAACCGCTAAGTGGTAGGCCACACAAGCTCACAGAACGGTACAGCCGAGTGCTGAAGCGCGTAGCGCGTAGAAACCTTCTGTCTTCGGCTGCAACACTCACCCCTGAGTTCCATACGGCCTCTGGGAGAAATGTCAGCAGAATAATTGTTCGTCGGGAGCTTCAGGAAATGGGTTTCCATGGCCGAGCAGCCGCACACAAGCCTGCCATGTACAATGCCAAGCTACGGCTGGAGTGGTGTAAAGCTTGCCGCCATTGGACTCTGGAGCAGTGGAAACACTTTCTCTGGAGTGTTGGATCATGCTTCACCATCTGGCAGTCTGACGGACAAATCTGGGTTTGGTGAATGCCAGGAGAATGCTACCTGTCCGAATACATATTTCCAACTGTAAAGTTTGGTGGAGGAGGAATAATGGCCTGGGGCTGTTTTTCATGGTTCGGGCTAGGCCCCTTAGTTCCAGTGATAGGAAACCTTAATGCTACAGTATACAATGAGGTTGCTGTGCTTCGACCTTTGTGGCAACAAAGTCCCCGTGCACAAAGCGAGGTCCAATCAGAACTGTTGTTGAGATCGGTGTGGAAGAACTTGACTGGCCTGCACAGCGCTCTGACCTCAACCTCATAGAAGACTTTTGGGATGAATTGCAACGCTGACTGCTAGCCAGGCCTAATCGCCCAACATCAGTGCCTGACCTCTCTGCAGAAATTTTCTAACATCTAGTGGAAAGCCTTCCCAGAAGAGTGGAGGCTGTTAAATCGGCAGTAAAGGGAGAGACCAACACCATATTTATGCCCATGATTTTGGAATTAGATGTTTAACAAGCAGGTGTCCACATACTTTTGACCATGTAGTGTAGGTTGTCATTCAGCTAATAATGCCTAATATTGCGCAAGCCATTTTAGCATTTGAATGTTGAAGGTGCCGCACAAATGTGCAAGATCAGGAACAGGCCGCCTACCTCGCTTTGGTCAGTGCACGAAGCTGGGAATTACGCAGTTTGATGAGGCTACTGATGTTCCCTGGGGTTTTTCTGGATGCAAAATTACTGTCAACATGTCTTTTGGTTATTTCCGTTTGTAAAGTGCTCTCATGTGAATTTGTGCTTTTAACTGTGTACATGCTTAGTTTGACAATGAAGGAGACGACACATCAGTTTTCACTAAAGATTATGTCTTTTCGGAAGGTGGAATGAAAGGAATATTTTTGTGAATTGGCGATTCGTAAAGTTTGAATACATTTTCTGATCGATGCATATTCCGGTCATACTGATGCTGATATATCTTAAACATTTGAATCATGGACCAATGTGTTATCAGTTAATCTCTACATCCCTAGATAATGACTTATTTTCACTGATGTTTATTATTTATGAGGAATTGGGCTCCATCCATCTGCAATATAAAATATTATAGAGAAAATAGATCTATCCTCTTTGTGACCATTGCCTTTCTATGGGCTTTAGTTGGCTCTCAGAAAACGTTTTGTTGGGCACCTCGCTATGAATACAATAATGGAATAAACATGCTCACTGAGCAGCCTTCAACTACTCACAGTATGGAATTATAAGCATGGGCTAGCTAACCATAAAATACCAAATCACTGCTGTTTACCTCGTTAAAGTGAAGAGAGCCTGCTCATATTTCGCAGCAGAATGCATGGATCTATATGCTTTGTTTCATGCTTCATCAAGACAGATAATACAATATTTGTATTAGTTTTCCCATAATGGTTATTAGACAACAGAAGGAATATCATCGACATGATTTGTTCAGTGAAAATGGAAACGCAAGAAAAACAAAGAAAGTTAAAGGCAATAACCCAACAGAGGCTTCTGCCACACTGCCATGGTAAACATACACCTCAGTATACATACTATATAATGGACAGCCTCTCGGATGTGTTCGAGAGAGACAGACTGGCTCTAGAGTGCTGAATTATACACTCAACTCTGTGAAGTCTTTGGATTTTCTGATGTCAAAAGGAATTATTTCATTTCCTGCTCGAAGGCCCTTTAGTGGTCATCAGGGAGAATTAGACATGGCGCTGCAAATCCTTCTGACTGTGGTGGGGCTGCAGTTTGGCTCCCCTGACCTGGCCACACCTTACATCAGCTTGTCTAAATCTCAGGCTGAGTACAAGGCCTACCTCAGGAACACACCAACATACTACAGTATACTGTGCTTTACAGTACTATAGTAGACCACCACAACTGTCTGTCTGTCTATCTGTCTGTCTGTCTGTCTGTCTGTCTGTCTGTCTGTCTGTCTGTCTGTCTGTCTGTCTGTCTGTCTGTCTGTCTGTCTGTCTGTCTGTCTGTCTGTCTGTCTGTCTGTCTGTCTGTCTTGCTGGCTTGCCTGTTTGTCTGTCCATCTGTCGGTCTGTCCATCCATCTGTCCGTCATGTAATTTGAACTGTTGCTCTTCAATGTACACCCATTCACTTCTCTGTTGTCTTTTTTCCATTTTCCCTCATGTGGGCATGGTGCCTATTAGGGTTGAGTGCTACAGTATGTTGACATCAGCCTCCCTCTGTCCAAGCTGACAGGGGAAGGGCCTCCCTGCTCGATTCCCTGCAGAGTCTCCATCACACAGCATGGAGGTCACTTCTGAAACGGCCTCATAACAAGACTGCATTGTCTCTGCTTGCACAGTCTCTGTCTGCTGTTGGCATGGCCCGTTCGCACCGGGGCCATAGGCCTCTCATTGCCGCGAGCACCGATCTAATCCTGCATTTGAAGAGGATCCGTGGGGTTGAGTGAGTGGAGAGGAAGTGCTCTATAGAGGGCATCCAACTTTGCCACCATCAGAGCCCAGCTCCCCAGGATCCCCGCCAGGGGTCCTTCCTGTGAGCTGCACTGCAGCAGGGTGGGGAGGGCAGAATAGGAGGCCTGGGCCTGGCTCAGCCAGTGTACCAAGCCCCAGCCAGCCCTCGCCCAGGGAGGGAGAGATCATTCTGCTGCTCCACCCTCAGCTCTCCCATGACTCTCCCCTGGTCCGGCTCTGGGTTCTCCCCTCTGTCAGTGTACAAGGTCGCCACGGTGACATCTGACAAGGGTTGTTTAATTTTCCCCCCAGCAATGCTCCACTGACCTACTTCGCCTTAATCCCTTGATGTGACTTTAATTGACCGGAGGGAGGAGTGGGGAGGAAAGAGGGGTTTGTCTGTGTGCATTGGGGGTTGAGGGTGTTGGGTGCAGGAGGGCCAGAGTGCCGGAGGGAGGGAGAGGGTGCACAGGAGCAACCAAGAGAGAAAGGGAGATTTGAGAGCCTGAGTGATTTCCTGCTGCTTCTGTGCTGTGTTCAGGCCCCAAATTAATTTGATGCTGTTATGTAACTGTAATCATCATCCTCTCTAATCACATCAGCGGCTTTGTGAAGCACCCAAAATAGAGGGATTGTGGGCTGGACAGGGGGCGGGGTCAGTAGCAGGGTCTGGTAGACGAGGGCCAGGGAGAGGGAATGGACTGAGGCCAAGCAATAGCAGGAGATGAAAAGTGAAAAGAAAACGACATCTCAGGGCCTTTTGCCCTTGTAAAACAGATATCATTACTCTATAACCACAGGAAGAACATGTCCCTTCTTAATCTCTCTTCATCAAGGCCTCCAGGTCTCCTACTGTTTCCCCTGCAAACAAAAATGAGTCGTTAGGACATTTCCGGAACGTCACAAAATGGTCACCTAAAGTGGTCAGGACGTTGTGTCATGGTTCCCTGTAGGTTTTGTCTACTTTTGTCTACAAAGAGCAGTAAATGGATTAGTGGTTCAACAATCAGGCCTTGATTGGGCTTGGCAACAGTAAAAAGGGGTGATGTGTAATGAAACTAGGTTTACCGTGCACAGGGTAGAACATTTTTCTTTATTTGGGAGAATGTTTCTTAGCGACGAGACCATCCTCCAGAGGACCAAGACACAATATCCCAAGAATGTCCAAAAAACATTCTCGGGATGTCCCAGGAACAAACTAGAAACTAGAAAACTAGAAAAAAAACTTCAGGGGATGTCCTAATATGTCCTAATAACATCCTCGGGACAAACCGGGAACTACACAAAACCTCCAAGGGACCATGACGCAACATCCCAAGAATGTCCTAAAAATGTCCTCGGAGATGTCCCCGGAACAAACCGGGAACTAGGCAGCCTTCAAGGGACGATGACACAACATCCCAAGAACGTCCTAAAAACATCCTCAGGGACGTCCCCGGGACAAACTGAGAACTACACAAAACTTCCAGGGGACCATGACACAATGTCTTGACCACTTGAGATGACCATTTTGTGACGTTTGGAGGATGTCTTAACAACACATTGTTGTTATCATGAGTGATCCCTTGGGACTATCACGCAACCTCTTAATGACTAGTCAAATTAAAGTCATGTGAATGTCCTAAAACAGTCATGATATGGTCCTCAGTGATGGTAACTTACAGCAAATTTAAGTTCCCTAGGGACCAAATGAATGTTCCCTCGGGACCATCGTGACGTCCCCTTGACCATCATGAAACGTCTCTTTGTCGTCATTGAATGCCCCATGGAAAATGTCCTTTCATAATCAAATAGGAACCTTTTCATACGGTTCCTTAATAGACATCAAAATACCTTATTATAACGTTATACTGCGACCAAACTGGGATAGTGGCTCGCTGACACCCTTAAAGGGACCTAATGGGAACGTTGCTGAATGTCCTTTTGACATCCTCTGTTTACTGTGTCCTTTCTTTTCAATACACAACACAAGTTTTAGGATAATAAAGGAGGAATGAAGCCGCCTCTATTTTAATCACCAAGAATGCTGTCCAGATTGAGCTGCCATCGCTACTCACTAAACACCTCTGTTTGTTCAGCTGCACTTCTCTGACTTGAGTCATTCCAATGAGCATGCCCAGCAGTCTTTTACGATTCGCTCTGTTCTAGAAGAGGGATCCTTAACAGGATCATTTGGCCCCCCCAACTTTTCTCAGCAAATAAACATATTTTTATTGTTAGACATAAAATCTGCTCCAAATGATTTTAATTTGGGAAATCTGTTCCAAAGTATACACATGTAAGCAAGGTTTAAATAATTATGTTGAATCAAAAATTATATTTGTCATTATTTCTAATTATGTTCCGGCCCGCTGACCATCGGCCTGCAGCTGAATCTAGTTGATGATCCCTGTTCTAGAAAATCCCCACTTAATTGCAAGGCAATGCAACATGGAGACTGCCGATACCCCTAAACTCAGAACCCTAAACTTCCTATCCAATGCCAGTAACATGGTATTTCTCTGGTACTTTATTTGTCATGTTTTCTCCTGTGATTCAGTCAGCTCTGTTGGCACACGGTCAGTTGGAATGCCATTTATGCTGATAATGTAGTAGGTGAGGGAGAAACAGGATGCAAGGACTCTCTTTCGTTCTTCTGCTGCTGATATCTCTGTTTGAGGAAAAGGAAAAAAACAAGTTTCCATTTTTCATCTCTGACCTAAAACCCCTGAATTCACTGCTTTCAGTGTTACTCATTTTTCGGAGGTGTTTGCTCCACTAGTTGCTGCCCCTCTGTCTTTCTTCCAATTATCTGACATTCATTACAGTGGATTAGTAAGAGGAACGGCTCTATGGAACCTTTCCACAGACCTGGCAAAGTAATAACTGTCACCTCTCCAATTTATACAGCAAATGCAGTGTCAGGATAATTTCTATAGAGTAAAATGTTCCAATAGTCTATAGTGTACACCCCTCACTGTCCTGTACAGTGTTACACCCCTGTCCTGTACAGTGTTCAAATATGGGAGAAGGCCTTTCTGTGTTCCAGACATTATATCATGCTGCTGCCATAGTGGAAAAACAGACAGGTTGCAAACCAGATGTATCAAGTTAGACTGGACTCTGCAGGAGAGAACAGAAAGCGGCTAGGCATGACTTTGTATTATCAAACACAGATTTTCTGGCCGGAGCTCGAGATGGGTTTATGACAGAATGCTGCTCCTTCTCTTCCGAGCAGGCGCCAATTGGCGTTCCCTGCACTGATGACAAAGACGAGCGGAGGATCTAGTTTGGCTGTCAGCCGGCTGACTGTGACTTTAGGGACCAAAGTCGTTCCAGAGGGGTTGGGGGTAACCAATGTGGTGTGGCCGTCCTCCAGGGTCTGATTGGGTGGCTGAAGGCCCACTGAATGTCCTCTGGAAAGTGCAGTCCTGTGTCACACACCAACATACTCATGTTAGCCCTGAATACCGCTGAGTCCTCTTCTCTCCTGACTAAACAAATGCTTCTGTCTCTGAAAAACACTTTCCATGTTTGCCCCTTTGTTCCCAGCCCATCTTGGGTGAGTACGGGGGTGGGGAAGTGACACGGGGAGGCAGCATTAACAGTAGGGTGTCTTTCTTCCTGCTTCCTGTTGACTGTGTCTGCCGTGTGTCCCCTCCGTAGTCTATGAATCACACTGAAGATGATGCATTCATGACAGGTTTCATACGGGCTGGGGATACAATCAGACTACTGTGCTTTGTATCTTGTTAATACTCAACAATGTGACAAATACACACCATCCTGGCATTTGCTTTGCATCGGTGTTTCCATGCCTCAGTGTGTCATGTGTTTGTTGTTGTGGAAGGGCCGGAGTTTTGTTGTGTGCTTTTTCCCGTCCAGCTGAAACCTGTCAGTCCCCCCAGGGAATAGAGCCTTCCCTTCTCTGACAGCCCTGGAGCAGTGCATTCTGGTCTGCCCGGTGCTCTCAGCCTGGACAGGATGTGTTCCCTTCCTGCCACTTTACATCCACCATCTCTACATTTAAGTAGAATCCCTTGTCATGTCTCGTATATCACCTGGGCCTCGTGGTGTCAGCTGTCAACCAAAGAAATGTGATAGTTAGTCATTGCTCCGTACAGGTGTAACAGCAAGGTCACAGGACCGAATGCACCTTGAGCTAACTGTATTTAAAGTGTGAGTGTGTGTGGGTTTGTGTGAGTTCGTGCGCCCATGCATGTGAGTGGCTTGTGAGCATCGCATATGTGTGGAGATAGAGAGATAATACAACGCAGGCCACCTTGTTGTCATATTTTTTGAAAGAATTAAGTCCCACAAAAAAGTGTGATGACATTACTGAACAGTATTATCAGTGGTAGGCTACAGCATTGATACTGTATGACTAATAACACATTGTTGTTCCAGGAGTGTGTCTTGGTGGGCTCTGTGGGGTTGAGCAGACTTTTAGAGGCTGTTAGTGGACTCAGTGGGTATTGGCTAGCAGTGAGGCTTGGCTGATCTGAAACTCCATTCTGCCGGCTTGGACAGCACCCAAAAGCTATGCTGCTCAGAGACACACGTGACATCAGCCATGTGACATCAGGGGAAGGCAAGCATTGCTTACATTGGGTCACTGTGCCAAGATAATGCATACATGATGGATTCACTGAACTCTGACCTGTGCTCACATCATGCATATTGAACTACTCACATGAGATCTCCCCCCAGTCCCCTAGTTTCACACACCTCTTCCTGCTTCCCTGCTGGGGCAAGGCTCTGTTTGTTTTTGTTGTCCCATTTGTTCCCGATCTGTCTCGTCCAGCCATCTCCCCCCTCTCTTTCTCTCCTTTCCCCTCCTCTATCTCTCTGTCACTCTCTCTGTTTCTCTCCCTCTTTCTCTCTGTGTGTGTGCACTGATTTAACATTGTTGTTATGTAACTGCTCTTCTCCCCCTGACATCCTGGAGCGCTAGCTGGCAGTCAGCTGACACCGCCCAAATGTCTGCTGGTAAACACTAGTCTTTCTCATCTCCCTCTAGCTCTTCTCTCCTACTTTTCTCCTCTGCTTCCACCTACCCCTTTTTCCTCAGCGATTAGGGATTGATTCTTTCCTCTGTCCCTCTGCCTCCTCTTCCGTTGGTTGGGCCCCATATCCCCGGGCCAGTTTCCACATATTAGCACCCGAGGCCAGGGGAAGCAGGCAGATACACATTGCCTGCCATGGCCCATGGATCCTGCAAGAGAGTGAAAAATGAGCTTTGGAGAGGCAATAAATTGCATCCAATTTAGAGATGAAGGCAGAAATAAATGTCTCTTTTCCGAAGACTGAAGAAAGGAAAAAAGCCCCCAGATCATTTGTATTCCATCTTTTTGTGTGAATTTTCTTTGAAATATCCTTTTTTTGTGTTTTTCATTTGACTTCATTAAATAATTATATGTCCATGTTTTAGATTGCCTTTCTGTGTTTCGGCTGGTTATGAAAATAATCACTTGTGTCTTGGCTGACATTCTTGCATCTCAACTCGAAAATGCCTTCTGAGTCAGAGGCAGCGTTTAGGATAGCTACATGTACCAGACATGATTTGGCATATGCACAGGAATTCCTCCTCTTTCTCGTCATTCCGTTATCCTAAATGAACTGTCCAAGTGGCTTAGGCGCTCTCAGCTCTGTGCTGGAGAAGACATGGAAACAGAGCGTATGTGTTAGTCTCTGGAATGATGAAAGGAACTGTCTGGTAATGACCACATTGACATTCCAACTCCTCCCTGCTCACTGCCTGTTTCCTAAATGCTTCCAGAAGTTTCGACTGCCTTTCCATGGCGCTTCCCTAAATGATTTCTG
The DNA here is from genome assembly GCF_036934945.1 of Oncorhynchus masou masou. Classification (NCBI taxonomy): domain Eukaryota; kingdom Metazoa; phylum Chordata; class Actinopteri; order Salmoniformes; family Salmonidae; genus Oncorhynchus; species Oncorhynchus masou. The sequence continues at coordinate 71,973,930 of NC_088242.1, forward strand.
AAGTAATGAAAGAAATCACCAAAACACTTCAGACTATAAAGCCAGCATCTATCAAAGCACAAGGCGAGACACAGATGCAGACACAGGAGACAGGAGACAGATGGTTGGAGTCTTACAATGTTTCATAATCCAAATGGGTAGGCAAGAGAATGGTCGTGGACAGGCAAAAGGTTGTGGTCAAGGCAGGCAGAAAGGTCAGGCAGGCGGGTACAGAGTCCAGAAACAGGCAAGGGTCAAAACCGGGAGGAGAATAGTAAAATGGAGTACGGGAAAAACATGCTGGTTGACTTGACTAAACATACAAGACGAACTGGCACAGAGAAACAGGAAACACAGGGATAAATACACTGGGGGAAATAAGCGACACCTGGAAGGGGTGGAGACAATCACAGGAACAGGTGAAACAGATCAGGGCGTGACAGCATCAACAAAATAAGCAAATGGAAAGTCTAACCCCAGTCTCCCTCTGTGAAAGCCGAGCCATTTGTTTCCTTAACCCAAGCTCCAAGCGAAGACGTGTTCCACAGCACTGCAGCCGTTGTGCTCAGGTACAGAAAGGGTTATGTGACAGCTATTTCCTTGTATTACTTGGCCTGACCAAAAAGCACCGGAGGAGACAGAAGTTGCATTCATTGGGGAGAATTGCTGCCCGTTGGAGATGTGTTTTGTCTCTGTTAAAGGGCTGTGCTTCTATACACTAGTTCCATGTAAAATTGGCACACAAAAAAATACGAACAATATTGTCCATGTCAGTATTGTGATGCCACTGTACTCAAACAGTAAAACATGAAAGGCATGCTTTGGTTTATGTGGGAGTGTAGGCTATTTACTGACAACAATACGATGCTGCTGGAGATATGTGCAAATGTGTGAATGTTATTTTTTTATATACTTTTGTTACATCTAAAGATATAGTATACTGACGCTGCATTTGACTGCCAAATGTGCACACTTGGATTTACAATTGGCTGTATTACAACAGACCATTTGCTAACTGTATTTTCAATATTGAACTTGTATTTCAATATTGTGATCTATAGGGAAATAGCAACATCACGGAATCAGATGTTTGCTATTACTGTATGAAATTAAATTAGAAGCAGGCAGTTAGCTAAGCTCAGCTAATTCATAAAATAACCATACCATAGTCTTGCATCAGTATACCTCTAATGTGCTACTATTCCTTGTCTCGTTTTTGCTACGTCTAAATTCAGCTAAGCTCTGTAAATAGTATGGGTTTAGCTATCGCTCTCCCCGTCTATCAGTGCGTCGAAGAGACATCTCAACGCATAGCCGTCAAGAATTGCTGTGGTCAGAGCTCCTCGCTCCTCTCATACTGCCATATTTGTCTCTCCACATGACCAAACACGACTGGACGTGAGCTCCCTGTGGTTCAGCCCCTTGCTGTTCTCTCCTCCCCTCACTAGTTGTGTAAATTATGTAAGTGCAGTGGAGGGGAGGCGGCGGTGATGAGGCATACAGTAGTGGCACTCCACTTACCGGGCCTCCACTGAGCCTCGTCCTCCATCTCCCCTCTACGAAATGCATTTTTAACTGGGGTTTCCAGTGAAGTCTGGCTAGACATGGAGAAGGTATGCATGGGAGGGTTAGTAGGTTCACCACGGCAACCATTATCTAGTTAAGAGTTGTCTCTAAATGTAATATCTGTGTATTGTTGCCATGCATGGAATCTCTCTCTCTCACACACACACACACACACACACACACACACACACACACACACACACACACACACCCTGTTCAGCTCCACTCATAAAATAACAATAGGCCTCATAGCACAGCACTACTCTAGAACTTCACTGCTCTGAGAGGGTTATGAGACAGCTCGATAGCCTCCACACAACTACAATCACAAAGCCCCAATAGGCAACCCACTCATGTTTATTCTAAATATTACTACTTATTTGCATTTCTTATTTGCGTGTCGGTTGAGGCAGAAATGCAGTGCGTTCTTAAAGTATTCAGATCCCTTGACATTTCCACATTTTGTTACGCTACAGCCTTATTCTAAAATGGATACAATCATTTCCGCCCTCATCAATCTACACACAATACACCATAATAACAAAGCGAAAACAGTTTTTTTTTGCAAATGTATAAAAAGAATTTAAAAAAAATGCGTTATTTACATAAGTATTCTGACCCTTGCTATGAGACTTGAAATCATCCTTGAGATGCTTCTACAACTTGGAGTCCACCTGTGGTAAATACATTGATTGGACATGATTTGGAACAGCACTCACCTGTCTATATAAGGTCCCACAGTTGACAGTGCATGTCAGAACAAAAACCAAGCCATGAGGTCGAAGGAATTGTCCGTAGATCTCAGGATCGTGTCGAGGCACAGATCAGGAAAAGGGTACCAAAATAATTATGTAGCATTAAAGGACCTCAAGAACACAGTGGCCTCCATCATTCTTAAATGGCAGAAGTTTGGAACCACCAAGACTCTTCCCAGAGCTTGTCGCCCCGCCAAACTGAGCAATCTGGGGAGAAGGGCCTTGATCAGGGAGGGGACCAAGAGCCTGATGGTCACTCTGACAGAGCTCCAGAGTTCCTCTGTGGAGATGGGAGAACCTTGCAGAAGGACAACCATCTCTGCAGCACTCCAATCAGGCCTTTATGGTAGAGTGGCCAGATGGAAGCCACTCCTCAGTAAAAGGCACATAACAGCTTGCTTGGAGTTTGCCAACAGCCATCTAAAGGACTCTCGGACCATGAGAAACAAGATTCTCTGGTCTGATGCAATCAAGATTGAACTATTTAGCCTAAATACCAAGCATCACGTCTGGAGGAAACCTGGCACCATCCCTGTGGTGAAGCATGGTGGTGGCAGCATCATGATGTGGAGATACTTGGAGACTAGTCAGGATCCGGGGAAAGATGAACGGAGCAAAGTACATAGAGATCCTTGATGAAAACCTGCTCCAGAGTGCTCGGGACCTCAGATAGGGGCAAAAGTTGACCTTCCTTCAGGACAACTACCCAAGCACACAACCAAGACAACACAGGAGTGGTTTTGGGACAAGTCTCTGAATGTACTTGAATGGCCCAGCCAGAGCCCAGACTTGAACCCAATCGAACATCACTGGAGAGAAATGAAAATAGCTGTGCAGCAACGCTCTCCAAACAACCTGACAGATATTGAGAGGATCTGCAGAGAAGTATTGGAGAAACTCCCCAAATCCAGTTGTGCCAAGCTTGTAGTCTCATACCCAAGTAGAGTCAAGGATTTAATCGCTGCCAGATGTACTTCAACAAAGTACTAAGTAATTGGTATGAATACTTATGTAAATTTAATATTTCAATTTCTTGCAATACATTTGCAAAAAAAGTTTTTTTTAAAACTGTTTTTGCTTCGTCATTATAGGGTATTGTGTGCAGATTGATGAGGAAAACCCCCAATTTAGTCAATTTTAGAATAAGGCAATAAAGTAACAAAATGTGGAAAAACTAAAGGGGTCAGAATACTTTCCGAATGCACTTTATATTTACCATGTTACAGTTTTTCAGAGCATGTTTCAAGGATAGTCTCGAACGGAGCTCATCCAGTTTATTCTCCATTGATTGCATGTTCGCCAATAGAATGGAGGGTAGAGGCGATTTATCCACTCTCCGACATAGTCTCATCAGGTATCCCGCATCTCGGCCTCTGTCTCCACCTTTATTTAACTGTGCAACTCAGTTAAGAGCACATTGTTATTTACATTGATGGCCTACCCCGGCCAAACCCTACTACAAAAAGTTGTTGTAAAACGGATTGCCTACACATACTGAGCAGCTGATGTTATAGACAAAACCATGCTACATGGCAGAGCAATCCGAACTCATCTCTTAGGAAGGTTCCTGTGGCTAAATCAACTAGGCTCATAATTTAACAATTGTATTCGTATTTACAGATGGCAAATACGTTTGTTTTTAAGGCACATGAAAGTTCATATGTTCCAGAACGCATTTCTGCCAAAAAAAGACACATTTTGATATAAATACAAAATAAGAACTCTCTCAAATGCCTCTTGTGAAGTAGTGATGTGCGACATTCTTCTTCAAAGGGGCAGATATGTATTTCGCCTCCTCTTCCAAATCGAGGTTAGTGATAGCTGTTCTGATGTCCACAAGCTGTTTTAAGTCATAGGAAACGATTAGTGTTGTGTTTGGTTTTAAACAGTGTTCTGATTCTGAGAGTTGTTTTTCTGGGCAGGATATGTTAAAACAGCTCATTTTACCATGTGAAGAACATGCGTGGCCACCTTAGCACTACTCCATCACAACAACTCCAGAACTGTGATCTGCCACAGAACTGCCACTTTGTTTACATACTCATCTCATATGTATATACTGTAATCGATACCATCTACTGTATCTTGCCTATGCTGCTCTGTACCATCACTCATTCATATATCCTTATGTACATATTCTTTATCCCCTTACACTGTGTATAAGACAGTAGTTTAGGAATTGTTAGTTAGATTACTTGTTGGTTATTACTGCATTGTCGGAACTAGAAGCACAAGCATTTCGCTACACTCGCATTAACATCTGCTAACCATGTGTATGTGACAAATAAAATTTGATTTGATTTGAGATGGAACTTCACACTGTGCACAGATCAATCACATGCCAGCCTGTAAATAACTGTCTGTGCTCAGCCCTCTCCTCCTCTCAGCCTCTATACTCAGCCTTCTGCACTATACAAGTAGGCTTGCCCATCCCTTCCACTACGGCTTGCTGTGAGAGGGACCTCTCAGTGTGGTTTGTCATAACATATGCCACTCATGAGTGTGATGCATTCAGTCACACAACCGTCCCACGCCTTAAACACCCGCCCTCACAACCCGTCTCCATGGTGAGAGACATATCGCTTATGTAGAGTTCATCTCCTTTACCAAAGGAGCTGTAGTGTCTCTCTCACATGGAGACCTGATAGAACATAAGCACCATTTCTGTCTTCCCCTTCCGCCACCCATTCACTGTGTTACCATAAAGTAACTGTGTCCTATAGCTGTCTGCATGGCAGAAATCGATAGAAACACTTCACGCGATGCTGCACTGAGTTAGTCTGGCTCCAGAGGAATAATTAGAGAGCTAGCAGCATCTCTGTGGCACGCACACACACACACACACACACACACACACACACACACACACACACACACACACACACACACACACACACACACACACACACACAGCCATGATGACTAATGCTGCTTAAGGAATGCTTCTCTTACATAAATCAATAGTACTTATTTATTTATCCAGCTCTCAGGCAGACTAAGCTAACTTCTCCTTGGTGATTGTAGGTCAGTGTGTCATTGTGCCAGGGCCTGACGCTGAGATGTTTTGACAGCCTCCCCTCCCTTTCCAGCGCAAAAAAAAAGACAAAACTCCCCTTCCCCCCAAAACAGGAAATGGCACGGTTGCTCCAGAGGGGTGAGGGGCGGGCACACACACAGCCAGATGCACATACAGGCACGCTGTAAACGCACACACACACACGTGCATAGACACACACACATACACATCATCATCATGTCACTACTCCAGGGATCAGGGCCAGGAAACAGAGGAATCATCTGTGTATGTGCCTATTTCAGACATTTTACTAACTATGGCAACCAGCAAAGCAGAGGTATGTGAAATAATTCATGGTTATGAGTGAGTTCTATGAACACCTTTCCACTGTATTAGGTTCTCATAATTGAATAAAGCATGAAAATGCTCTGAAAATTCCCTTGGAGCGGTAGAAATGGTAGTCTCTAAAAGTGCAGAAGCCAACTCAATAAAGAATAGGAAATGAATAAATGATGAGGAGTGAGCAAACTGTACTGTATAAAAACTATGTGGTGATTTACTCCAAAACATCACTCACAAAATGAGCTACAGCAAGCAAATTAATAGTAGTAACTACATGGTGAGAATGTGTTTTATTTGATTGGTAGCCTCATACGTCTTTGTTAGTCTGTCCAATTCTTTGGTCAGTCTTTTTAGGCTCTTCATCATTAGTTTCATCAGCACATAGATAGATAGATAGATAGATAGATAGATAGATAGATAGATAGAGAGAGAGAGAGAGAGAGAGAGAGAGAGAGAGAGAGAGAGAGAGAGAGAGAGAGAGAGAGAGAGAGAGAGAGAGAGAGAGAGAGAGAGAGAGAGAGAGAGAGAGAGAGAGAGAGAGAGAGAGAGAGAGAGAGAGAGAGAGAGAGAGGAGAGAGAGAGAGAGAGAGAGAGAGAGAGAGAGAGAGAGAGAGAGAGAGAGAGAGAGAGAGAGAGAGAGAGAGAGAGAGAGAGAGAGAGAGAGAGAGAGAGAGAGAGAGAGAGAGAGAGAGAGAGAGAGAGAGAGAGAGAGAGAGAGATACTGTGAAATATCCTGGAGGCCCATGGCAGCGTTAAATAAAGACCTGGAAGGTTAGAAAACATCAAATTAATGCATTATAATGTGAATTGACTGCTGACTTTGATCATCTGCCTTGGGAGTGCTTTAGCATTGAGTGCTGTCACTGGCTGGTTAAGCAAATATGGCAAGGACTGAAATGGAGAGATAGGGGAGAGGATGGAGAAAGTCAGAGAAAAAGTAGACACAAAGTAATGGGTACATTAGAACATACAAAATAGTTAATAAACTCATTATTTGTTTATATACTGTAGATAGATAAGTGCAAAGTGATAATTCTAAGTGATTATAATGTAATGTATATACTGTTTACATGGAGACTACTGTTTCTATGGCACAAGTGGTCACTGAAAGTGCTCTGTCCAGACTGCCTCACAGCAATTTAGCTGCATGGGCAAACAGCTGATTCAAAGTGATGGGCCAGCCCTACTTTATGTCACAAATGGCTGATATTCTCTTTCTCAATTGATCTTAAGCTTCCCCCATAATAGAGTGGCCAGACTAATCCAGCCTTCTCAGTGAGAGAAGGTAAAAGGGATATATTTTACTATCCCATCCCACCGTGCACGGACACACACACACACACACACACACACACACACACACACACACACACACACACACACCACTGTCCCCAGACAGTCCCTGCAGATATCCTCAGGAGGACATTTACGCAATTTGTACAGCAGCAGCTGTTGTTTTGAGGATCTAAAATCATTTAGTTTAGTCTTGAAATCTGACTCCTTCTTAAAAATCTATTAGGCATGTTACCCACTGGCACATTCAACGTAAAATAAATTGCTCTGATTGTCAGCAACTGAGAATGTGAATGTTTGACTAGCTTGTTCTCCAGGCTTGACATCAAATGGATCTGAAGAGGGGGAGAGAGAGAGAGAGAAAGAATAAGAGAGAGGGAGAGAGAGAGAAAGAATAAGAGAGAGGGAGAGAGAGAGAAAGAATAAGAGAGAGAGGGGGAGGGAGACAGAGAGAGGGGGGGGGCGAGAAAGAAGGGATTAAGCAGGAAAATGCACAGAAAAAGGGAAAACAGCAGCAGCCAGTGAATGACATTAACAAAGGGAAGAGGGATCCTGAAGGAGAGCAGACAGAGAGTCAGAGGAATAAAGAACCCTTGTGTAGAGCCCAAGCAGCACAGTGATCCCAGAACCTCTCGTCACTGTATGAAAAGAATAGTGGGACAACCCCAAGGTACTGGGCTGCTAGGTGCATCTCCTAACAAGCTGACTGTTCAAAGGCTTTTTTGTGCTCTAGAGAACATGAAAGGCATGTTTAAAAATGTAAAAGCCCGATCTGTTCCAGTGCTATGGAGCGGCAGCAGGAAGCAGATTTCTACGTTGCCATAATTCCCTAGTTGCTTGCTTTGTAAATTAATTAAGATGTTTATGACAGCTCCTTGCACCTAATGGAATGCTTATAGACTTTGTTATTAATTATTACTGATCACCATGGCTACTACTCTTATATATTGCTGAGATGGTATGGCCACTGAGCTACAGTATACACTCAGAAAAAAAGGTGCTATCTTGAACCTAAAAGGGTTCTTCGGCTGTCCCCATAGGATAACCCTTTGAAGATCCCTTTTGGTTCCAGGTAAAACTATTTTGGGTTCCATGTAGGGTTCAATCCACAGAGGGTTCTGCCTGGACCCAAAAAGGGTTCTCCTATGGGGACAGCCAGAGAACCCTTTTACAACTCTTATTTCTAAGAGTGTAGTGTATGCATGTCCCAGGCTTATCCCCAGTCCCCTTGTGCTTTCTGGATTCGCCTGATTGCATTTGTGCATATGTAGACTGTCTACATGTGATGAGGAATGTCTGTATGCATGCGCCCATAAATGTTTGTGCTCGACCGTATTTGTGTGTGGCATGTCTCAGTCAGTGTGTCTTTTGAGTACCTTCAATCATCTTGTATCTACTATAATATTCAGCACTACAGTAATGCAGTGTCCAGTGTGATAGAAATGCTGTCATTGGCCAGCAATCCAGGAAGTGTTTGAAACACCATTGGGAAGGTTAAAAGATTGAGCTGCTGTCAGCCTGTCTGACCAACATCATCATCATTGATGTGTATTGGTCCAATCTGATGTTTATTAGATGGAGGGCAGTAGGATGACACATCCCATCTATAGGGTGCTAATGCTGGCTACTGTCCTCTCAGTAACCTGTCCTGTAACTGTCCCTGGATTTGTATGTATTATGTCACATTCCTTTCCGGGTCACACTGTTTTCATAACCTACAGAGGAAGCCCGGATTGTCATTCTACTCAATAAACCAGCAGCCCTTCCTCTTACCTTGTACAGTTGTTAGTGTGAGACAATGGTGTGAACTATGGTTGACCTGGCCAGCCCAGGGGTAGGCTACAGGCTGTGTCCTACTGTTCACAGGGCTCCACAATGGTGCTGGTTCATTTAGAAAGCATAAACAACCAAACTACTGTAGTAGGAATGAAGGAAATGTACAACCTTATAATGGCATCATTCTCTTATGACTTACTCTATTTCTGACACGATAAAACAACAACGAGGCTGTGTCCTTTAAAATGGACAATTTGTTGTCAATGGCCTGTTTGTGGTGTGCACTGTGCTAAATGTCCATAGATAGGACGAAGTAGTTGAATATAAATTATGATAGTGATACTGATATCATTACTAGTTAATAATATGGTAATTATTATAACACTAACACAAACCTGAGCAGGCTTAATTTTGTAGGAGAGGGGATTGTGTTCCTGTGTCAGCTGATCCTCCGTGGTGGAAATACTGTCTCACAGGCAGGCGCCCCATTCAGACGGAAAGCCCTGTAGGCTTGTGTTACTTAGGAGTCAATGGGACAAATAAATAAATAAACACAGCCCATTCCGTTGATTACACCATCGGAAGGAGGCTCACTTCCCTTCTCCTTCTCCTCACAGTAAGGAGGCAAGCACCATGTCTCAGCATGTTAGACTTACATGGAGAAGAGGCAGCACACTGAAGCAACACTACACCTGCGCCACCTCTACTGTAGCAGTGTTAAAATATGTATTCAGTCTTCCATCCAGCTCTTTATCTCCTGTGGATGGTTTATACAGTACTCATGTGTAAAGTCCTCTGTTGTGTTAGCTTTGAAAAACAGAGGGGGAACTGTGATCTGTGTTCTATTAATCATAGTCCATCTCCCAAGCTGTCCCCTTATCACATATGTGTGTAATTTACAGGATATTTGTGCTTTAAGCACGGCTCTGTTGCCTGGAAATGGATGAGTGGCTCCTGTGATGAACTCCCTGCTAATATGACTACCGTTGATCTGGGTGGCGCATGGAGGGCTTGCAGAGCGCACAGGTTTTAATGACGAAATACTTTACATGAAAAATAGATGGCGCACTAAGTGCCAGCCATGACGGTAGTGATTTGCTGTAGCAGCCAGTGCAGTGAACTTCCTTCTGCTGTATTTCTCTCTCTGTCTCTCTCTCTCTTTTTCTCTTTCCCTCAAATGCTACTCACAAACCTTCTGACATCCCTCACGCTGCAGCCTCTCCCTGTTTTAAGCAACAGAGAGTACAGTAAGAAAGAGCATGATCTTAATTAGAGGATTGACAGACATGTAATTCATCTCCCAGGATGTGTTATTACATGGGAGGATTCAGAGGGCTAGTTTGCATTATTGGCCAGCGCTATGACCAGTCCTAACGGGGCTGCAGCTCTCTCCCTCTTGAACAATTACAGCCAAGTCCTTATCAGCACATGCTTCAGTCCGCTCATCTAAGACCTGGGAGGACACATAAGTAACAAGAAGATGTGCAATGGACTCAACAGTGCCTACAGATATTAGATCAGCATTTATACTTTGGGATCAGAGTACTCCACATGATCTACCCTAGATGAGAGTGATAGTATGAAATGTATGTCGATTTTCAAATTCTACAGTGGTTTCCTTTGCCTCCTTAATGTATCATTTGGACATAGGTACCCACTGGACCACTCTTTTAACTGCTTGTTAAGCAGTGGTATGCCACACAAGCTCACAGAACTAGACCGTTGAGTGCTGAAGCGCGTAGCTCGTGACAATTATCTGTCCTCGGTTGCAACACTCACTATCGGGTTCTAAACTGTCTCTGGAAGCAATGCCAGGACAATCAATGTTCGTTGGGAGCTTCATGAAATGGGTTTCCATAGACGAGCAGCTGCACATGTAACGGTTCTCGTCTGGTGAAGGAGAAGCGGACCAAAATGCAGCGTGGTATTTTAGAGACATGTTTAATGACGATGAAAAAACACGAACAATACAAAAACAACAAACAGAATGTGAAAACCTATACAGCCTATCTGGTGACAACAAACACAGAGACAGGAACAATCACCCACGAAATACTCAAAGAATATGGCTGCTGAAATATGGTTCCCAATCAGAGACAACGATAATCACCTGACTCTGATTGAGAACCGCCTCAGGCAGCCATAGACTATGCAAGACACCCCCAAGACAAAACACACCACAATAAACCCATGTCACACCCTGGCCTGACCAAATAAATGAAGACAAACACAATATAATACGACCAGGGCGTGACAGCACACAAGCCTAAGATCACCAAGCACAAAGACAGCTTCGGCTGGACTGGTGTAAAGTGCCCTGCCATTGGACTCTGGAGCAGTGGAAACGCGTTCTCTGGAGTGATGAATAACGCTACACCATGTGACAATCCGACCGACGAATCTGGATTTGGCAGATGCCAGGAGAATTCTACCTGCCCCAATGCATAGTGCCAACTGTAAAGTTTGGTGGAGGAGGAATAATAGTCTAGGGCTGTTTTTTATGCTGTGGGCTAGGCCCCTTAGTTCCAGTGAAGGGAAATCTTAACGCTACAGTATACAATTACATTCTAGACGATTCTGTGCTTTCAACTTTGTGGCAACAGTTTGGGGAAGGCCCTTTCCTGTTTCAGCATGATAATGCCCCCGTGCACAAAGTGAGATCCATACAGAAATGATTTTCTGAGATCGGTGGTGAAGAACTTGACTGGCCTGCACAGAGCCCTGACCTCAACCCCAAATCCCCACCTTTGGGAGGATTTGGAACGCCGTGCCAGGCCTAATCACCCAACATCAGTGCCCGACCTCACTAATTCTCTTGTGGCTGAATGGGAAAAGTCCTCGCAGTAATGTTCCAACATCTAGTGGAAAGCCTTCCCGGAAGAGTGGAGGCTGCTATTGCAGCAAAGGGGGTGCCAACTCCATAATAATACCCATGATTTTGGAATGAGATGTTTGACGAGCAGGTGTCCACATAATTTTGGTCATGAGGTGTATGAAGATGAAACATGGTACTGAAGCCCTTTCCTGCAGTCAAATGACCAAATCCCCCTCTAGCGGCTTCATCGGTGGAATGCTATTAATATTTGTCAGCATTTCATAGTGAATCAATGTTATTTAAAAAAAAAAACTGACAAGAATCTATGTAAAACCATTTTGTCATATTTCAGTCTTCTGTGAGGTATATAAAGTGTAATATAGAGATGCAAACTCAAAATTGATTACATTTCAACTTTATATCTGACATGGTCTTCTTTTTTTAAGCCCATAACCATGTGTGTGAGGTGTATACTTTAGTTTGGAAGTAGATTTGTTTAAGACTACCAAGACCCTGATTTAGCCCACTGCAGTAAAAGGTTAAATGTGATAGCTGAGAAGTCCAAAGACTAGACTCCTATCAGGATTGGGACAGGTCAGTCTGATGAGCACCACACTACCAGCATGTTATTTACAATAGTGTTACAGATGTAGGATCTTAATTTGATCACCCGGCTGTAGGATAACTAAATGGTAGTGTATTTGAAATTCAAAAAGGGTTCAATTACAAAAAAGTTTGTAATTTCCAATTTGACATTTCAGACTTGATTTTCACTTACGAAATATTTATCAGCCCTACAAAAATGAATATTAATTATAATCTACATCTCCTGTTGCTGCAGTATTTTTATCCTGCTATACAGTATATCATTTTTTTAAACCCCTGCCAGTAGCAAACTGGCAGGGGTTGCCCAGCATCAGCCCCAAAACATCACTGCTCTAGAGGAGATCTGCATGGAGGAGTGGGCCAAAATACCAGCAACAGTGTGTGAAAACCTTGTGAAGACTTACAGAAAACATTTGACCTCTGACATTGCCAACAAAGGGTATATAACAAAGTATTGAGAAACTTTTGTTATTGACCAAATACTTATTTTCCACCATAATATGCAAATAAATTCATAAAAAAATGTGATTTTTTTCCTTCTCATTTTGTCTGTCATAGTTGAAGTGTACCTATGATGAAAATTACAGGCCTCTCTCATCTTTTTAAGTGGGAGAACTTGCACAATTGGTGGCTGACTAAATACTTTTTTGCCCCACTGTATATAGTACCGGTCAAAGGTTTGGACACACGTAGTCATTCAAGGGTTTTTCTTTATGTTTTACTATTTTCTACTTAGTCGGTGTGTTGGTCATTATCCTGTTCAAAAACAAATGTTAGTCCCACTATCATTTGCGCATACTAGATGGGATGGAGTATCGCTGCAGAATGCAGTTAAGTGTGCATTGAATTCTAAACAAATCACTGACAGTGTCATCAGCAAAGCACCCCAACCCCATCACACCTCCTCCATGCTTCACGGTGGGAACCACACGTGCAGAGATCATCCGTACACCTACTTGGCTTCTCACAAAGACACAGCGGTTGGAACCAAAAATGTCAAATTTGTACTCAGACCAAAGGACAGATTTCCACCCGTCTAATGTTCATTGCTCGTGTTTCTTGCATCAAGTAGGACTCTTATTTTTATTGCTGTCCTTTAGTAGTGGCTTCTTTGCAGCAAATCGACCATGAAGATCTGGTTCATGCAGTCTCCTCTGAACAGTTGATGTTGAGATGTGTCTGTTACTTGAACTCTGTGCAGCATTTATTGGGCTGCAATTTCTGAGGCTGGTAACGCTAATGAACGTATCCTCTGCAGCAGATGTAACTCTGGGTCTTCCTTTCCTGTGTCGGTCTCATGAGAGCCAATTTCATCATAGTGCTTGATGGTTTTTGCGACTGCACTTGGAGGCGATGACCTCTGACCTGGGTTCAGAAAATGAATTCCTGCTTGAATGTACTTCCTTTCTGAGAAACACACACAGTACAGTCATTTCTTCAGCCTTTTCACATGAATACCTAGCATAGGAAGACCTTGAGGTTGTCGGATGGAAGGATGGAAGTGAATGGTGGCCAGAAAAGTGAAGAGAGCAAAGGGCAAACACTACTTGCTACAGCCAATCTCCACCCGCTCTCACCTCAAAGAAGTCAACATTCTAAAAAATTCATGCCTGCATCACATCAGGAAGGTTACAGAAGGAAAAATTCCCAGGTTCAAGCTGAGAGCCAGACAACCCAACTGTTCCCTGAGGATAAGACCTTATGAATTCTAATTCAGAATTAACTGAGACCTACACAGGTAGCGATGTAAAGCTGAATGCAATTATACACATATATATTCATAATACTAGAGTTAATTATATCTCTCAATTATGTAACACTGGTAACATTAGATCATTTTTTGCAATGTGCTCTCTTGGGCTAACCAATTCAGTACGCCTAGAAAAATAACTAACAAAATGTGATGAACCTTTCAGATCAACCTTTTCAAAGCTCTGCTATGTTCTTCTATCTGTGGTCTGCTGTTGTTGTGCATGTGCAGCACTAAGGATGTCTCACCACATAGACATCTCTACAGGAAACCACAACAGCATTGTCCATGCTACTAGGGTCCCGTGTGGCTCAGTTGGTAGAACATAGCACTTGCAAAGCCAGGGTTGCGAGTTTGATTCCCATGGTTTGAACAGTACAAATGAAAATGTATACACTCACTACAATATAGTAGCGCTTGCCTAGTTAAATAAAGGTTAAATACTGTAAGTCACACTGGAGAGCATCTGATAAATGACAAAAATGTAGACTGCATATATATATTTATATACACTGTATATATAGAGTGGGGCAAAAAAGTATTTTGTCAGCCACCAATTGCGCAAGTTCTCCCACTTAAAAAGAAGAGAGAGGCCTGTAATTTTCATCATAGGTACACTTCAACTATGACAGACAAAATGAGAAGGAAAAAAAATCAAGAAAATCACACTGTAGGATTTTTAATGAATTTATTTGCAAATTATGATAGGACATGAGTATTTGGTCAATAGCAAAAGTTTATCTCAATACTTTGTTATATACCCTTTGTTGGCAATGACAGAGGTCAAACGTTTTCTGTAAGTCTCCACAAGGTTTTCACAAGGTTTTCACACACTGTTGCTGGTATTTTGGCCCATTCCTCCATGCATATCTCCTCTAGAGCAGTGATGTTTTGGGGCTGTTGCTGGGCAACATGGACTTTCAACTCCCTCCAAAAGATTTTCTATGGGGTTGAGATCTGGAGACTGGCTCGGCCACTCCAGGACCTTGAAATGCTTCTTACGAAGCCACTCCTTCGTTGCCCGGGCGGTGTGTTTGGGATCATTGTCATGCTGAAAGACCCAGCCACGTTTCATCTTCAATGCCCTTGCTGATGGAAGGAGGTTTTCACTGAAAATCTCACGATACATGGCCCCATTCATTCTTTCCTTTACACGGATCAGTCATCCTGGTCCCTTTGCAGAAAAACAGCCCTAAAGCATGATGTTTCCACCCCCATGCTTCACAGTAGGTATGGTGTTCTTTGGATGCAACTCAGCAATCTTCGTCCTCCTAACACGACAAGTTGAGATTTTACCAAAAAGTTATATTTTGGTTTCATCTGACCATATGACATTCTCCCAATCTTCTTCTGGATCATCCAAATGCTCTCTAGCAAACTTCAGATGGGCCTGGACATGTACTGGCTTAAGCAGGGGGACACATCTGGCACTGCAGGATTTGAGTCCCTGGCGGCGTAGTGTGTTACTGATGGTAAGCTTTGTTACTATGGTCCCAGCTCTCTGCAGGTCATTCACTAGGTCCCCCCGTGTGGTTCTGGGATTTTTGCTCACCGTTCTTGTGATCATTTTGACCCCACGGGGTGAGATCTTGCGTGGAGCCCCAGATCGAGGGAGATTATCAGTGGTCTTGTATG
Source organism: Oncorhynchus masou masou (assembly GCF_036934945.1). Classification (NCBI taxonomy): domain Eukaryota; kingdom Metazoa; phylum Chordata; class Actinopteri; order Salmoniformes; family Salmonidae; genus Oncorhynchus; species Oncorhynchus masou. The sequence goes on from NC_088242.1 coordinate 71,989,463, forward strand.
TCTTCCATTTCCTAATAATTGCTCCCACAGTTGATTTCTTCAAAACAAGCTGCTTACCTATTGCAGATACAGTCTTCCCAGCCTGGTGCAGGTCTACAATTTTGTTTCTGGTGTCCTTTGACAGCTCTTTGGTCTTGGCCATAGTGGAGTTTGGAGTGTGACTGTTTGAGGTTGTGAACAGGTGTGTTTTATACTGATAACAAGTTCAAACAGGTGCCATTAATACAGGTAACGAGTGGAGGACAGAGGAGTCTCATAAAGAAGTTACAGGTCTGTGAGAGCCAGAAACCTTGCTTGTTTGTAGGTGACCAAAAAAATCCTACAATGTGATTTTCTGGATTGTTTTCTCTCATTTTGTCTGTCATAGTTTAAGTGTACCTATGACGAAAATTACAGGCCTCTCTCATCTTTTTAAGTGGGAGAACTTGCACAATTGGTGGCTGACTAAATACTTTTTTGAAAAGAAGTATTTGATTAACTGCCGATTTTGCAGGTCTTCCTACTTACAAAGCATGTAGAGACCTGTAATTTTTATCATAGGTACACTTCAACTGTGAGAGACGGAATCTAAAAATCCAGAAAATCACATTGTATGAATTTTAAGTAATTCATTTGCATTTTATTACATGACATAAGTATTTGATCAGCTACCAACCAGTAAGAATTCTGGCTCTCACAGACCTGTTAATTTTTCTTTAAGAAGCCCTCCTGTTCTCCACTCATTACCTGTATTAACTGCACCGGTTTGAACTCGTTACCTGTATAAAAGACACCTGTCCACACACTCAATCAAACAGACTCCAACCTCTCCACAATGGCCAAGACCAGAGAGCTGTGTAAGGACATCAGGGTTCAATTGTAGACCTGCACAAGGCTGGAATGGGCTACAGGACAATAGGCAAGCAGCTTGGTGAGAAGGCAACAACTGTTGGCGCAATTATTAGAAAATGGAAGAAGTTCAAGATGACGGTCAATCACCCTCGGTATTGGGCTCCATGCAAAATCTCAGCTCGTGGGACATCAATGATCATGAGAAAGGTGAGGGATCAGCCCCGAACTACACGGCAGGACCTAGTCAATGACCTGAAGAGAGCTGGGACCACAGTCTCAAAGAAAACCATTAGTAACACACTATGCCGTCATGGATTATCCAAAATCCCTGCTGCAGTGTGTGCAAACCTAGTCAAGAACTACAGGAAATGTATGATCTCTGTAATTGCAAACAAAGGTTTCTGTACCAAATATTAAGTTCTGCTTTTCTGATGTATCAAATACTTATGTCACCCAATAAAATGCAAATTAATTACTTAATCATACAATGTGATTTTCTGGATTTTGTTTTAGATTCCATCCCTCACAGTTGAAGTGTACCTATGATAAAAATTACAGACTTCTACATGCTTTGTAAGTAGGAAAACCTGCAAAATCGGCAGTGTATCAAATACTTGTTCTCCCCACTGTGTGTGTGTGTGTGTGTGTGTGTGTGTGTGTGTGTGTGTGTGTGTGTGTGTGTGTGTGTGTATATATATATAATGTGTATATGTGTTGCATGCTGTGTTGTACAGTATAGTACAGGTCACTACAGTACAGAGAATCAGGTTGGTCTGGATGGGCTGTATTTATGGTTCAGGCTGAGAGGGTATTGCGTTTCGTGTGTGGTTCAGGCTGGATCACAGGGAGATTACTGAGAGCTAGGAATCGCCCGCTCAGAGTCCACACACACACAGAGGCCTGCACTGTGCCCCTGGCCTCATTTTGACCAGCACAGAGGGGATTCCTGTGTCTACCGGCCCCCAGGGACCAGCTCTCAAAGGGTTGCAGAGGTGTAGCCTGCCATGGAGGATCAGGAGCAGCAGAAACACTGTCGTTTGGCTTTTTACCGAATTACAGACAGTTTCTTTTCTGAATGAAAAGGAAGTTGTTAATTATTTATAATTTTTCAGACCACACTTTTTCTGAAATCGGCTCACCTTCATTGGTCTTCTGAGAGTTTTAGGAAACAACACTTGGCAGTAAGCTATGGTGTTAAAAGATTCACAGATTATTTAGTATCATTGTAAATATGAATATTACGTTGTTGTTATGAACCTTCCGCCACACGTTGGCCTCTTACAAAAGGCAATGCGATCCCTCGTTAAGGCCGGGAGCATTGCAGCACCGTTACGTGAATGTTTGCGGCTCTCACCATTTGTTCAAGCACTCAGCTGAGTGAACCTGGGCTGCGGCATCTCACCAATAACAATAGCGCTTATCGCTCAGCTCCCTACGGTACAATTAAAATTCCGTCAGAGTATTCAATCTGCCTCCTAGCCATGCCTGCTGTTCCCGCGGCCCTCCTGGGCCACGTCTATTCCTCTGCCACCATGTATAATTCACGAGCCACCACACAGCTCCACACACACCGCATTGAGGGCTCACCTGGAGACTCACAGGCCCAATAAAGCAGAACTGCACAGGGGGAGAAGCGTGCAGGAGTTTGGCAAATATACTGTAGGGAGGGAAGAGTCTGCAAGATAGCCCTTGTGGTCAACTAGCTTTTTTTCTCCTTCTTTCTCCTCTCTTCTCTTGAAAGACAATTGTGGTGTCCTCTAAAACTAATTTGGATGTAAATCTTCTATTTGTAGATAATTCCATAGTGATGCATAGGAGTAACCTGTAGAGCCCTCTGAGTGGTTGCTTTTAGTTAAAACCAATTAGAAATGACCAGAAATAACAGTGCCTGGAGACAAAGAAGTCATTTTTCTCCTACGTCTCCCCAGAGAGTTGGCCTCTCCATGGATTAAGTGTTTTAGTATATTAGGGGGCAGCTGATTAGAACCATTGTGCTTTTTTAATCATTACATTTTTGCATTTATAGTTTTTACTAGTATAATAAGGCTAAGTGTGTCACTACAGAAGGGACACTTATTGGAGTGACTGTGTATGAAGCTGAGCTAGCTCCTCAATTCATCTTACCGTATATTGTGTATGTGAGTACTTGTATTGGGAACCTTTCTTGTAACATTTAGCTCTCTCCTCACTCTTAGTACAGCCAGCTAAAGTGCACTATATAATTTCTTTCATATGGCACTCAATATAGTGTATTGTACTCTTTTCTTTGTGTCGCATGATGCTTTGGATGTAAATTACTCTGAAAGTGAATTGTATTTACAGTTCCAATGTGTATCAGAGAAAAGATGGCCCTAATAATGGACACTGATGGGCTCTGACTACTTGGGTTCAATAGCCCATGATTTCAGGAGAACCCCACTATTCGCTACCAGGCACAAGTGTGTGAGGGCTGCTGTGCTGCTCTGGTCTGGTCTGTGCTGGCCGTGTCCTTGTGCGCATTGGGCGTAGAAAGTTGGAGTGCCAAGCAGAGCGAAGCGGGAAGCGGACTGGAGGAAGTGGGCCTCCCTGTCTCCCCAGACTGAGCAGTGAATGAGGATAAGTGAGGAGCGCCAGTCAATGAATCAAGCAGCAGGAAGGCAGGGAGCAGCCAGGGGGAGAGTGTGACGTCCCCGCGGGAGGAGCTTCGCATTAGGAACTTCCTCGTCTGTGTGTTTCTGGCACAGGTTAAATGGATCGCTCCCATTAGCGCGCTGAGAGGACAGCTCCATTATATGAAGGAGACTGTAACTTTGAATGTCACGGTGCAACAACCCCTGAATGCAACGGTGTCTCCTAGGGAGGGAGGGTGACAATAACCATCCATGATAATCATTCCCTGTCAGGCTTTAAGGAACTTGGAATTATGACGTATGGCCTGCCGCACGCCTCAGACTTCATTACAGCGCTGTCACTTTGAGCTGCAGTCTTCGCCGAAGAAGCACCACTCGGCTGCTTGGCCTGGCCCCAGCCCGCTCCCCAGCCCGCTCCCCGGCCTGCTCCCCTTATGTCTCAGTAGCATGTTTACAGGATGTGTGCCCCCTGCAGATAGATGTAGTGGAGGTTAACCTCCAGCCGTCTGCACACCTACTCCTTTCTGATCTGACAAGGTGGCAATTCTCATGAGAAGAGACTGGAGAGGACGTGTGCTGTGAATGTTTACCACTGTGAGGTAGAATCAGAATGATCAATGGTTTCAAGGTGACAGCCATCCCCTCCTTCCATTGTGACAAATTGTAATCTCTACTAGAAATATTCATTAGCTCAGTAGTCAGATGAGGGAAGTTTAATGTATCACACTATCAAAATGTTTGGCTAAAGGGACAAATGAATGGCCATAGACTTGTATACACTCTACTATGGTCTAGTAACGGCAAGCTTGTTTATGTTAGATCGCCTGTCTGTCAAGGAGAGAATCACCGACAAAGTGACCTCTGAACCTGCCCTCCAGTGGAGTAGACATACGTTATTGACACAGAGGTTGTTTCTGCCCAAAACACCAGAGTCAAGCCCACCCTCCCCCTCCCACAGCCTGACTCACATATTGGCTCCCCGGCCCCTACACTGTGCCACCTCTAATCAGAGGTCTCTGAATAAAACATAGAGGAGGAAGTGGGCTAACTGTGCACGTCTTCCTCTCCTCCCCTCCCCTGCCATGGAGCCTTTAGCTCTGTTGACAGTAATGATTTCCTCCTTTATGTCTAAGTACATTTTTGGTGTAACGATTAGTTTTCTTATCTCTAAGTGACATTGACAGAATGGCTGTTTGTGACGTGGGGAGGATAGGAGACAAATAGCTGATAGGACTGGGCCAACAGGATTCAGATACACAGGGCTAATACACAGTGCAGTACAGGAACAGAAAGAGCACATAATATGGACCTTCTTAGTTTGGTCTTGTTTAGCACATCAGCGTGTGTCTCTTTTCAATCCTTGTGGCTTTGTGGTAAACTGTTGGGTACACAAATGTCATGTTGCTCTCGCCGTTCACTATTATCAACACTGCTCTGGAGCATCACTATTATATTCCCTTATCATTGGGTACACCATGTTAATTCTTTAGATTCTTTCTCATCCCATTGCCTTTTCTGCAGGAAACAACATGTTGAGATATACAGTACCAGTCAAAAGTTTGGACACACCTACTCATTCAAGGGTTTTTCTTTATTTTACTATTTTCTATATTGTATGATAATAGTGAAGACATCAACACTTTGAATTATTCAGATGGAATCATGTAGTAACCAAAAAAGTGTTAAAATATATTTCATATTTGAGATTCTTCAAAGTAGCCACCCTTTTGTCTTGATTGCAGCTTTGCACACTCTTGGCATTCTCTCAACCAGCTTCACGAGGAATGCTTTTCAAACAGTCTTGAAGGAGTTCTCACATATGCTGAGCACTTGTCGGCTGCTTTTCCTTCACTCTGCGGTCCAACTCATTCCAAACCATCTCAGTTGGGTTGAGGTCTGGTGATTGTGGGGCCAGGTCTTCTGATGGAGCACTCCATCACTCTCCTTCTTGGTCAAATAACCCTTACAAAGCCTGGAGGTGTGGTAGCCATGCTGGTTAGTGTCCTTGAATTCTAAATAAATCACAGACATTGTCACCAGGAAAGCACCCCACACCATCACACGTGCTCTTCCATGCTTCACGGTGGGAACCACACTTGCTGAGATCATCCATTCATCTACTCTGCGTCTCACAAAGACACGGCAGTTGTAACCAAAAATCTCAAATTTGGGCTCATTATGTATTTATTTATTTATTATTTATTTGGGCTGAAATCTGAGTTGTAGGTAACTCTAATTATTTTTTCCTCTGCAGCAGAGGTAACTCTGGGTCTTCCTTTCCTGTGGCGATCGTCATGAGTGCCAGTTTCATCATAGATGGTTTTTACCACTTGAAATGTTCCAGGTTGACTGACCTTCATGTCTTAAAGTAACGATGGACTGTAGTTCCTCTTTGCTTATTTGAGCTGTTCTTGCCATAATATGGACTTGGTCTTTTACCAAATAGGGCTATCTTCTGTATACCACCCCTACCTTGTTACAACTTAACTGATTGTCTCAAACGCGTTAAGAAGGAAAGAAATTCCACAAATTAAAATTTAAGAATGCACACCTGTTAATTGAAATGCATTCCAGGTGCCTACCTCAGGAAGCTGGTTGAGATAATGCCAAGTGTTTGCAAAGCTGTCATCAAGGCTATATAAAATACATTCTGGTTTGTTTAACACGTTTTGTTGTTGTTGTTGAAAATAGTAAAAATAAAGAAAAACCATGGAATGAGTAGGTGTGTCCAAACTTTTGACTGGTACTGTATTTCCTAGTTCTGTGGAACAGCAAGCTGATTTAATAGTGTGACATATTGGGCAGAATTGGAATTAGCCCTGCTTTTTCTACCAATTGTGTTGTGCGTCTTCAGAAAAATATTGGAGTACACCTCATGCCTTAGAATCCTATATCTAAACAATAACCAGAGCCTGATTGCTCCAATGTCAGAATGTCTGTTGTATGTGTCTATAATACAGTTTCTAAGATCTGAAGAGAAGCCAATAAATAGCTGCCATTTTGATATGCAGTCCTGATACTCTATCTCCACAACATGAAACCAGAGAGGTTCCTTACATGGCGTTAGAGTTCTAAGTCCTCTAACCTTTCAACAAACAAGGTTTCTGCCCAACACATCCATTAACACAGCGCGTTGACTCCACCACTCCCACATGGCCTATGAGGCTAACACTGACTGCCACACTGAATACCTGTTATCTGACTGAGATATTACAGGAGGAGTACCGTTTTTTAACCTTGCGTAATGTCACAGTTGGACAGACAGTGTTTGGCCGTGAGCCTGATCACAGAGCCCTGGCCCCTAGGTGGCTGTTTTGGATTTGATTTAAAATGATGTTGAATAATAAACTAGATTTATCAATCTGACTCCATGTGAATAAAAGCAATAGGTCTGAAGTGTCTCTTGTGGGTCTAGCAAGATATAGTATTGCCTCACCGTTCCTATTATTATGTGTAGTGTAAATGACTGTACAATTTAGGATTTACAAATATAATATTATGAACATGTAGACAAACAAATAGTTACTTTATAAATAAGGAATGCATTTACTCAAATCAATTAATAGATTTTTTAGTCACGAATGAATTAACACTTCCAAAATAGGAGTGTTCATGGAATACATCTCAAAATAAGACGAGTCAATTTCTATCACCAATAAGTGGTTACACATGTCTTCAGTTCAGAATCATCTCTTAGAGACAAAGTGTTTTTACGCTGGAGTTTGCAGACAAGATATTGATGAACCAAAGCATACTCATTTTAGACATGAAAAAACAGAAACTCACCCCCCAACCTAAATTAACATTCATTTGCAGTTTTCTTGCGAAAACAAAAGAAAGGACATCACACCCAGATACTAATTACCACATTCCTACTTGTCTATGAAACAACAGGACACAGACATCATCCCATCTGATAAGAAGTGATGTGGGGGGAAATGGATATAGTTACATATCGGGATATTATTTTTGACAATATATCGCAATATTATTTTCGCGCAAGTTGGCTGTACCAGCACCAAAACTCAAGTACTGTTCCATCATAGCGTGTTCTTCATCTTCCTTTTAAATAGTGAGACAATTTGTTCTCAGCACTTTTATTTCCATGACTGATCAAAACTCATTTTCTCACAGCTCTCCCTTGTCCTTCTGCAGCAGACATGGTGAGCAAAATGTTTGGAAAATCGAATAGCAATAATATCACAATACATATACAATAGAATTGTGAGATTTGCAATACATATCTTATCAGCACCTAAGTATGGTTATAATATTGTATCGTGATAAGCGGACAGCCCAACAGACAGATTTGTCCTGGTCACTCTAAAAAGGATTTTCCATTACACATACAATACAACAACACGTCAAACTGCGCATCTCGATAAGAGCTATTGAAATCATCCAAACATGACAATAGAAACTAATTCAATTACATTCACAACGTCAGGTCCAGTTTTTGAATCACTTTCAGCCTTAAGGGTGAAGGGAACGAAATGCAGTCTCCTGTATCTTGCTTTTTGAAATGGTAAAACATGGTTATTTCTCTAGATAATATCATGAATCGTGACTGATCACACGCTATGATCCCACGCTAGTTAGTCCTGCACTCTTAGGGAGGAAAGGGTTCCAAAAGGGCTCTTCGGCTGTCCCCATAGGATAACCATTTTTGGTTCCAGGTAGAACTCTTTTGGGTTCCATGTAGAACCCTCTATGGAAAGGATTTTACCTGGAACCCAAAAGGGTTCTTCAAATGGTTCTACTATGTGGACAGCCGTAGAACCGTTTTAGGTTCAAAGCGTGTGACGCTGACTCTTATCACAGTCCAACAAGGTCATCATCTCGCCCCACTATAGTTTCCCCTCTCTCTTTCTGCTCCTTGGACCTGATATCCGATGTGTTTCTGTGTACAGAAAGCTGACGGGCTTATTTGTTTCCCCCCTCGTTGGTCTTTCCCCTCAAATGTGTCTGAAACATTGTTATCTCCTGCCAGTCGCTCTTTTTTCCCCCAACAAGAATTATTGAATCATGTCAGCCCGTCATCCCCTGAGTTTCAGCTGCAAGCTGGAGAAAAATGTGCCATTGCTTCTGCATGACATGTGGGATCTATTAGTGTGCTCTCACCCTGCAAAGCATGAGCATCCGGACCCACTGGGGCCCATGGTTGGCTGTGCGATGGCCCGCGTCGGGCTCCCAGGGCATTAGACCAGGGAGGCTCATCAGATGAGTTGACACCCGAAGGGGGGAAAGCTGAGGACTGCCAGTCGCGCTCCTTCTCCTGCTCCGCCTCACCCTCAGAACACAGGTCTGACTCACAGTGAGGTTACAGCGCTGCCGTTTCCCGCTCTGGGGAAAAGAATTACTCATGTACAGACTATAGGCCTTGTGAGGTCACACGTGGGGGCATTACCATGTTTGTGCAGATTTGTATTCCGGACTTGGTTTGTTTTTGTATGAATTTTCGCTATCTGGATGCTGTTGTCTGTGGGGTTGGAGCCACCTTGCCAGGGTTGTTCCAATGTGTTTTTCAGTCATAGAGCCAGTCACACCACTGCGCTGAGCCTACATGGGTCCTCTGTGACCTCTGTGATCTCGCCGAGAGACAGACAGGAGTACTACAGGGCCACAGCAGCCCAGTCACATAGCAACACAGCCATGGTGCGCAAAGGGGTTAAGTTAGGCCTGGGGATATTGTATGACTGTCCTTAATTTACAGATTTAATGGAAGTTTTAATAAATCTGTTTCTCTCTGTTTTTCAGGTATTTCAGTAACAAAGAAGACACATACCTGTGAGTACAAACCATTTGGAAACATGTATTCAACATGTATTCAACAATTCAATTGTTTGAAATGAATACCAAAACGCATAACAATATGTACATTAGCCAACATAATTGCATGATTATAATTTACATAACTCGCCTACTTTTAAAAAACCACATTTTAAAATCACACACTGCAATAGGCCTATACCTTATACTTAGGATGAAAAGAAGATTAAATGAATGTTGTGTTTTGTATTACTACTGTTACTATAGTAGGCCTACTGTGTGTACTGGGAATACCGTTCTCACATCACACGTTGACCTCCAACAGCAACAACCTTATACTTTCACATTTTCTCAACTCAACTTTTTTTCTTTTTTCATTATTGCTATTCTTCATTATTCCCTATCTGTGTGTAGAACTGGAGAGAATATTTTAATAACGCCAGAGAGGAAATTGAAATTATATGCAGTCATATGACTGTTTGAAATCATGCACTGATATCCCAGCCAGACAGTTTGCTGAAGCTCCTCTTTGTTCTCTGCAATGCTTGCAACTGAAAAAACAAAGATGAGTGTTTGTCAAGGGTTCTTTGAGAAGAGTGATTGTTTTATGTAGAACCATAGTGACCCAAAGAACCCTTTAAGCCCTGCAATAGTTCTTTGCGGTTCAAAAAAGGTTTCTTTCCTCTTTTAGCGATAATTAAAATGTAGGGGCGGCGAGTCATTCAAATATGCTGGGGCGTGGTTTGCTCACAGCTCTTTCTGTGCAACTGTGAGTGAGAGTGTCATTCCAGTTGAACTAATCTGTTGTGTTATGCTATTAAACATTATACATATGACTATGACCAGTGAAGTTGTCTCATGAAAGACTCACATATGGCCTTTTGTCAATTTAGAAAGGTTTTCTAAATCAGTAGTTCTTAATTCTCTCCTCAGGGATCCCCATCTGTTCTAGAGCCATCAAACCTGATTCAACTTGTTAATAAACACCATAATAAAACCTATGGAATTTTAATATGGCTATTAAATCAGAATTTCAAAAAACTGAATCATTCTACAAAGAACATTTGAGATTGTGAAAGGTTCTTTATAGAACTAAATCATCATATAGTTTCTATAAAGAACCTTAAAAATATAGCCCCAAAAAGGGTTGTAGCCACTTTTTTGGTGCTACACTACATGACCAATAGTATGTAGACCCCTTCTCGCCGAACCTCTCATTACAAAATCATTGGCATTAATATGTGATTGGACCCCTTTTTGCTGCAATAACAGCCTCCACTCCTCTGGGAAGGCTTTCCACTAGATGGTGGAACATTGCTGCGTGGACTTGCTTCCATTCAGCCACAAGTCCATACAGAGCATTAGTGAGGTCAGGCACTGGTGTTGGGCGTTTAAGCCTGGCTCGCAGTCCGTGTTTGAATTCATCCCAAAGGTGTTTGATGGGGTTAAGGTCAGGGCTCTGTGCAGGCCAGTCAAGGTCTTCCACACTGATCTCGACAAATCATTTCTGTATGGACCTCGCTTTGTTCATGACAGTGTCAGGCTGAAACAGGAAAGGGCCTTTTCCAAACTGCTGCCACAAAGTTGGAATCACAGAATCGTCCAGAATGTCATTGTATGCCGTAGCACTAAGATTTCCCTTCACTGAAACTATTAGGCCTAGATGGAAACATGAAAAACAGCCCCAGTCCATTATTCCTCCTCCACCAAACTTTATAGTAAGCTTTATGCATTCGGGCACTTAGCGTTCTCCTGTCACCCGCCAAACCCAGATTTGCCAGATGAAGCGTTAATTCATCACTTCAGAGAACGCATTTCCACTGCTCCAGAGTCCAATGGCGGCAAGCTTTACACCATTCCAGGCGTCACTTGGCATTGTGCATGGTGATCTTAGGCTTGTGCGCGGCTGCTCAGCCATGGAAACCCATTTCATAAAGCTCCAAATGAACAGTTATTGTGCTGACGTTGCTTCCAGGGGCAATTTGTAACTCGGTAATGAGTGTTGCAACTGAGGACAGACATTTTTTACACGCTATGTGCTTCAGCACTCGGTGGTCCCGTTCTGTGACCTTGTGTGGCTGAGTGAAGTTACTCCTAGATATTTTCACTTCACAATAACAGCACCTACAGTTGACCAGGGTAGCTTTAGCAGGGCAGAAATTTGACGAACTGACTTGTTGGAAAGGTGGCATCCTATGACGGTGCAACGTTGAAAGTCACTCTTCAGTAAGGCCATTCTACTGCCAATGTTTGTCTATGGAGATTGCATGGTGGTGTACTTGATTGATATAGCCAAATCCACTAATTTGAATGGATGTCCACATACTTTTGTATATATAACCTTTTTAATGGTTCTTTATAAAACTTTAGGATAATATTCTTTATAGCACCTTATAGGTTACATTTAGAACCTTCTGAACATGGTTCTTTATAGAACCTTCAAAAAAGTTTCCATTTAGCACCAAAAATAGTTTTTGTTGCTATGGTTGCAAGCCAAATAACCCTTATATTCCACTCTATAGAGCAATTTGTTTTTAGTGTGTAACCTTTTAGAGACTGAGTTACCTATAACCACTGTGTATTTCTGAAAAAGAGATGCTTTCAGAGAAATACAGAGAGATGGTTTGTGACACGACATGGTGTTATGAATGCTATGTAAACTCAAACAGTCAGAGATTCTCTGTCTCTTTAAACTGAAGCCACACAATATTTACATTGAAAAATGTGTGTATGTGTGTGTGTGTGTGTGTGTGTGTGTGTGTGTGTGTGTGTGTGTGTGTGTGTGTGTGTGTGTGTGTGTGTGTGTGTGTGTGTGTGTGTGTGTGTGTGTGTGTGTGTGTGGTGCATGGGCTTCTGTGTACACATGCGTCTCTGTCTATGTGTGTATGAATGAGAGAGAAGCCCTGAAGCCTGTTCTTTCACTCTGATCATCATGATGAAAAATATGGAGAGGGAAGACCAGAGGGCTTTTCTATAAGAGCGGTCAGACTATCTCAGACTGGGAGAGCAGGGTTAAAACACTCCTAAAAAGCTGTTATGAACATCAGAGCACAGCAGAGGAAATGGTCCTCGGTCTGCACTAGTCAGCCCTATAGCCTTCCCTTGACTGAAGCAGCCACGTAAACTGTCTGAAAATAATGTTAAGGTCAAGTAGGTGACTGTGTTCAGGTATTTGCCCGTCTAGAGGGATGGATGGAGTGAGTTGTTTGAAGTGTGCATGTTTGATTTTCGGCCTCCCCTCCTCTGTAAGGTAAGACAAAGTCCTTTGACCCTTTATCCAATACCCAACATGCTTTCTTAATTAGACCAGAGCTAAGCACCTCTACACCGGAAGGGGTCTCAAATCAAAGAGCATCATTTAGGATTCTGGGTTCAAAGTCCTGGGTAGAGGCTGGACTGCATACTTTCTTTTCAATGAGAAATATTCAAATGTGATCTGTGTCAAGAAATCATCGTAAAGTGCTTTTACAAGTCAATGATTGATGTGCCGGGCAAACAGGAAGAGGCGATAGTCCCGAGTCAAAGATGTGTATGCACAGGGAAAGGTTCAAAGGCCAGTTAATGGTCAGAGACTGAGGGAAGATCTGGTGGATTGGGAGGGGATCTCTAGTATGTCAGGCTAGACTAAAGTTATAAGGTGGATATAGCCCCACCCAAAATGGTTGTTTAAGGCTGGCTACATACAGCACTATTTATGTCTCTCGAACTACAACTACACACTGACTGCCATCACTTCATTCAGTCTGTCAGTCAGACCCGGCTCTCCCATAGTGGCTCCTGCAGTGGCATGCTGGCCAGTGCTGAGTGTCTGGGGTCTGAGCTGAGCAGACTCCGGAAGAAACCTCCCTCCCCATCCAGCCCAGAGATCCCAGAGACCGAGCCAATCCCTCTGTCTTATCTCTCCCCTCTCCCTGCCTGAGTGATCAGACCCCTGGAAGTTCCCTACTACGCAGCCACACCAGCCAGTCCCCTCATCAATATAAATTACAGGGGCATCTGTTCCCTGGCAGATGCTATCTCCTCTCTCCTATATGTCTGGGTGCTCTGCCCTATGAAGGTGAAATATTCTGGATGATAATAGACACTTCATTTATTGTGCTGCAGACCATCATGGCTTCTTCAGACTGTGATAGAGAATGAGAGTATATAACCGTTGTGTACATTTCACACTACATTTCTGCGTGTGCCATTGCTGACAAATCTGCACACATACAAAAATATTGAGATTTATAAACTTTGCGCGTGTTCTGTTCAAAATCAGACCTGCTGTAGAATTGTGTGTGCATGAACAAGCATTTAAACGGTGTCTGTAAAAGGCCTCTAATCACCTTTTATTGTGACACTAACGCCCTTTATTTGTTGTATCATTTGGAACTATTGGCATGTAAACTATGATTTGTTATATTTAGTTTATCAATAGGTTATTGGGTTTATATGTACTGCCATTGTAGACTATAGGATCTGAGATTAAATAGGCAATGTCACACTCCTATCGCACAGCAATACTGTAGCCTACCCATACTGTCAAATATTTGACATAAGCTACTGGTCTATTAACTGCGTTGGCATAATGTTTTCATCTGTAAGCAGTAATTTATGCTGTATCTGGAAAATACTGTGTCAGTTTCTGAAAGAGAAAACAATGGCAAATTGTCGTGGACCTGTCAGCAGAATGTTTGAATTCAACAATGTTTTGCATCAACTTTTCCCCCAACCTAAATGTAAGGGATTGCCCGCAAATTCTTTAACATTACAGTAGGCCTACTTACAGTAGTTAGTTTTGTTCTACTTTACTTTAAAAAAGTGTTTTTTATAGTGCTACTGATATTCATTACTGCATTGTTGGGAGAGAACAAACAAGCCGTTCCACTGTACACGTGGCAGTAAAAACCTAACTTCAATGTAATCATCTGTTGTTAAATTTGACTGTATACCGGTATTATAAACCACACTGCCTATGATATTGCAAAACTTGAAATACATATAGACTATCAATTTACTAGGCTCAATTAAATGAGAGATGGCTCCTTCTGGAATAGGAACCCTTCACGGGCAGAGGTGAAAAGTATGTTCTGCAAAGGTTATGAAATTAAAATAAATAGGAAAAAGATTCCTGTCAACTTATTTTTTATAATAAAAATAAAACATAGATTTTCACACATCTCACTAACAGCAAATGGTTGTGTTCTTGTTAATGTTTTCCTATTTAGTTTTTTATGAATAATCTTTTCTTTATATCCCCCATTTGCACAAAATACTTATTTGCCAGCTTGCAATACAACATTTCAACCACTAGCAGATATGTGTACGCCTGGTCAAAACTGAGAGGTGAGCACATTCTCACATCAATAATTGTTTTTCTTTATGAACTTTTGCATGCACATTTTTGGGGGTATATTTTGTGCCTCTCACTCCATCCACCATTAGGGGTGGTCCAACTCCAGAAGGCCATATAACTCTTACCACAAAGCTATAATTCTCAGTAAGGAATCAGTATGGTTTTCCTTTACATTTTCCCTGACAGCTTTATAGGATGTGTTTATATAATGCTACAGCAAGGCAAAGTGGGCTACAGAACGGCCCTAAATGGCTGTTTGGCAGCTGTATTTAAACAACTAAATGTGGAGGTACTCAAAGCAGACGTTGAAGTGGAATTTAAATAAATAGTGGTCAACAGTCATGCCATCAAGGCACATAGCATTGTGTTAAATATCTTCTTTTGCATGTTTTTACATTGTGATATTAATGAAATATTTGACATTACAAGGAGCACCACCAACTACAATAATTTGTCACGCCCTCCAGAATGCCTACCTGTGATATGATTAGTTTGTGTTAAAATATGTTGAGGGAGATGGTGTAGACCTGTGGATCAGATGGACTAGCCGATTATACAGACAGATTAGCGTTCTCACCTACAATCTCCCATCAGCAGACTGAAGCTGCTCGCTCTCTAACAGCTCTGATAGGACCGACATACCAGCCAGATAGCTTGTCTTACCATGCTGCTCTTCCTCTCAGAGAGAAGATCTCCTGATTACCCATGGTTACTCCTCTCACTTCAGCTCTCTTGTAATGACAAATGTAGACAAATGCACAGAGAATGTACACCTAAAGGGTTCTGTTTGTGGGTTATAGGAAATGTTGAAACATTGTTACAGTGCATCTGTGCATCTATTCATATGGATGACTCCATTGATCACATAAGATTCATTGTGCAGGGATATTTGTCCAACTTTCTTTGGATAACTCTGTTGTCACAGTAAATACAGTAGGTCTGGATAACACTGTTGGCAATAATATTTTGTTCCTATCATATTTTAGCAGGTTAGAGATCCATACATACTGTATGTCTTGCATGGGTATAGAATTTCCAGAGGGAGGCAGTATCACCGATATCACGGAGCAGGAGAGGAGAGAGGAGAGAGAGGAGAGAGGAGAGAGGGGAGAGAGGAGAGAGGAGAGAGGAGAGAGGAGAGAGGAGAGAGGAGCGTACTACAGACTATACAGCCCAGACTCATAAATACAATGAGTGCGCACAATGGAGTGTTTATCTCCATTGTGACAAGAGGCAGCCTCCACTAATTGAGAAACATGGCCTCGTCCCTGCGTCTTCATTTATTTACCTGCTCTGTGTATTGAGTTGCTCTCCTCAGAGATACGCAGACAGACACGGTGATCCTCTGTTCAACTCAAGCACATGATTTAGACATCACAGCACACACAGTAGACCTGAAAACTGTCTGGAAAATAGTGAGGTTGGACCCAGGTCCAGAGACGAGAAACCAGTGATTAAGGATAAACATAATACTTTACTGATAGACAGTAGCTGCAGGATCACAGTACACTGGCCCGAACTGACACTCGAACAGCGACAACCCAGTGGTTGAGTTCGGCAGTGTGTTATGAGAATTTTCCACCCAGACGAGGAACTTGCTCCAAGTTCACCAGAGTACCTCCTCCAGCTCCTGGTTGGCCCGCTCAGTTTGCCCATTCGACTGTGGGTGGAACCCTGAGGAGATACTCAACGACGCCCCCAACAGGGAGCAGAAGGCCTACAGATACCGTGCGACAAACTGGGGCCCAGGATCTGAGACAATGTCCTGTGGAAGTCCGTGGAGTCGAAAGACATGGGTTATCATGAGATCAGCGGTCTCCTTCGCTGAGGATAACTTGGGTAACGCGATGAAATGGGCTGCATGGACAGATGATCGACGCCCACCAGGATAGTGGTAAGCCCTTGGGATGGAGGTTACCCTGTGATAAAAGTATACAGACAGGTGGTACCAGGGCCGGTTGGGGATGGACAGAGGTTGGAGCAACCCAGCCGGACGCTGTCGTGATGACCTGCTTTGGGCACAGGTGGAACATGCCACATCAAAGGATCTCACATCCTCATCAATTTCCGCCTCAGGAACTTCAGTGTCCGATTAACCCCTGGATGCCCAGTTATTTTAGATTAGTGCCCCCATTGTAGTACTCGAGAACGGGCCGATCTCGTAGCATAAGGTCTATTAGTGGGACCTCTGCCTGGGTCAGGTTCTCGGGTCTGTGCCCGGTATTTTGGAGAGTTATTCTTGCTGCCACCCCAGCAGTGCTCCTTGGAGGGTTACAACATTCCTGATATGTGTGATCTCTGCTGGGTTCATGTTGGAGGCAGAAGCTTGTTGTGAAGTGGTAAGGTTGGACCCAGGTGCAGAGATGAGACCAGATGAGGAATCAGTGATTAAGGAAAAACATAATACTTTACTGATAGACATGAGCCGCAGGATCACAGTACACTGGGGGGAAAAAACGAACAAACACTAAGTTTAAAAAAAACTCACTTGTGAAACAAACACACGCGGTAAACATTTCAAGCTTCTGCAAAGGACCACAGAAAACAAAACTATTTCAACAGGAACACAATAATGAAATAATACGACACAACTGAGTCCAATAAAAGTCTCTAGGGCGGTCTCTGCCACCCTCTGGTGCCAGGAGGAACCATGACACTTGTTATCATTAAATGTATCACAATATAGATCCATATGCTATTGTAGTTTTAGCTAATGCCTTTGAAATGGTAGGTATATTTTACCAGTAAATAGATGTACTACTACTACTACTAGCACCTACAGCTGAAGTCAGAAGTTTACATACACATTTAAACTCAGTTTTTCACCATTCCTGACATTTAACCCCAGTAAACATTCCCTGTTATAGGTCAGTTAAGATCACCACTTTATTTTAAGAATGTGAAATGTCAGAATAATTGTAGAGAGAATGATTTATTTCAGCTTTTATTTATTTAATCACATTCCCAGTGGGTCAGAATTTTACACACACTTAATTAGTATTTGGTAGCATTGCCTTTAAATTGTTTAACTTGGGTAAAACGTTTTGGGTAGCCTTCTACAAGCTTCCCACAATAAGTTGGGTGAATTTTGGCCCATTCCTCCTGGCAGAGCTGGTGTAACTGAGTCAGGTTTGTAGGCCTCCTTGCTCGCACACGCTTTTTCAGTTCCGCCCACACATTTTCTATTGGATTGAGGTCAGGGCTTTGTGATGGCCACTCCAATACCTTGACTTTGTTGACCTTAAGCCATTTTGTCACGACTTTGGAAGTATGCTTAGGGTCATTGTCCATTTGGAAGACCCATTTCCGACCAAGCTTTAACTTCCTGACTGATGTCTTGAAATGTTGCTTCAATATATCCACGTAATTTTCCTCCTCATTATGCCATTTATTTTGTGAAGTACACCAGTCCCTGCTGCAGCAAAGCACCCCCACAACATGATGCTGCCGCCCCTGTGCTTCACGGTTGGGATGGTGTTTTCGGCTTTGCAAGCCTACCCCTTTTTCCTCCAAACATAACGATGGTCATTATGGCCAAACAGTTATATTTTTGTTTCATCAGACGAGAGGACATGTCTCCAAAATGTACGATCTTTGTCCCCTTGTGCAGTTGCAAACCGTCGTCTGGCTTTTTTATGGCGGTTTTGGAGCTGTGGCTTCTTCCTTGCTGAGTGGCCTTTCAGGTTATGTTGATATAGGACTTGTTTTACTGTGGATATAGATACTTATGCACCTGTTTCCTCCAGCATCTTCACAAGGTTCTTTGCTATTGTTCTGGGATTGATTTACACTTTTCGCACCAAAGTACTTTCCAACCTAAGTGTATGTAAACTTCTGACTTCAACTGTATATTTACCACAACTCCTGGTGTGTTTGACACGACTAGGTGATGGATACCTCCCCATTTTAAAGACACTCTTATCCAGAGCGACTTATAGGATCAATTATCAATCAATCTATCAAATTGTATTTGTCACATGCGTCTAATTTTAAAAGGTGTAGACCTTAGAGTGAAATGCTTACTTACAAGCCCTTATCCAATGCCGTTTTAAGAAAAATAAGTTGTAAGAAAGTATTTACTAAAATAATCTGAAGTAAAAAAAATAGAAAAATAACAAATATTTAAAGAGCAACAATACAATAACAGTAGCAAGGCTATATACAGGTCTTTGTGCGGGGGTACAGGTTAGTAGAGGTAATAATCTTAGTGTACTCAGATAGAGTTCAGTGTGTCAAATTGGAGGGCCTGTTGTCTGGACCTCTGGCAGTCTCTATGGGGGTGCCACAGGGTTCAATTCTCAGGCTGATTTTTATTTTTATTTTACCTTTATTTTACTAGGCAAGTCAGTTAACCTCTTACACTTATGGTGGCGCTATTTCATTTTTGGAAGAAAAACGTTCCCGTTTTAAACAAGATATTTTGTCACAAAAAGATGCTCGACTATGCATATAATTGCTACTGTTCGAAAGAAAACACTCTGACGTGTCCAGAAATACAAATATCTTCTCTGTGCGTGCCCTTTAACGTGAGCTTCAGGCAAAACCAAGATGACTTGGCATCCAGGAAATGACAAGGATTTTTGAGGCTCTGTCTTTCATGATCTCCTTATATGGCTGTGAACGCAAGAGGAATGAGTCTGCCCTTTCTGTCGTTTCCCCAAGGTGTCTGCAGCATTGTGACGTATTTGTAGGCAGATCATTGGAAGATTGACCATAAGAGACCACATTTACCACGTGTCCGCCCGGTGTCCTGCGCCGAAATTGGTGCGCAAAAGTCACCTGCCAGTATTTTTCCATGGGGCACAGAGAGAGAAGCAAGCTTCCACGAGCTGCATGTCAATGAAGAGATATGTGAAAAAACACCTTGAGGATTGATTCCAAACAACGTTTGCCATGTTTCGGTCGATATTATGTAGTTAATCCGGAAAAAGTTTCACGTTGTAGGTGACTGCATTTTCGGTTCGTTTCGGTAGCCAGGCGCAATGTAGAAAACGGAACGATTTCTCCTACACACAGACGCTTTCAGGAAACACTGCGCATTTGGTATGTGGCTGGGAGTCTCCTCATTGAAAACATCAGAAGCTCTTCAAAGGTAAATGATTTTATTTATTTGGTTATCTGGCTTTTGTGAAAATGTTGCGTGCTACATGCTACACAAAATGCTATGCTAGCTTTGCATACTCTTACACAAATTAGTCAATTTCTATGGTTCAAAAGCATATTTTGAAAATCTGAGATGACAGTGTTGTTAAGAAAAGGCTAAGCTTGAGAGCAAACGCATTATTTTAATTTTATTTGCGATTTTCAGAAATCGTTAACGTTGCGTTATGCTAATGAGCCTGAGGCTTAGTCACAATCCCGGATCCGGGATGGGGAGTTTCAAGAGGTTAAGAACAAATTCTTATTTTCAATGACGGCCTAGGAACAGTGGGTTAACTGCCTTGTTCAGGGGCAGAATGACAGATTTGTACCTTGTCAGCTCGGGGATTCGATTTTGCAACCTTTCGGTTACTAGTCCTATGCTCTAACCACTAGGCTATGCTGCCGCCCCATCAATGATGTCGGTCTTGCTGTTGGTGATTCTCTGATCCACCTCTATGCAGACGACACCATTCTGTATACTTCTGGCCCTTCTTTGGACACTGTGTTTTAACTAACCTCCAGATGAGCTTCAATGCCATACAACTCTCCTTCCGTGACCAACTGATCTTAAATGCAAGTAAAACTAAATGCTTTCTCTTCAACCGATCGCTGCCCATACCTGCAGCCGCCTGTCCAGCATCACTACTCTGGACGGTTCTGACTTAGAATATGTGGACAACTACAAATACCTTGGTGTCTGGTTAGACTGTAAACTCTTCTTCCAGACTCACATTAAGCATCTCCAATCCAAAATTAAATCTAGAGTCAGCTTCCTATTTTGCAACAAAGCAGCCACTCATGCTGCCAAACATACCCTCGTAAAACTGACTATCCTACCGATCCTCGACTTCGGCGATTTACAAAATAGCCTCCAACACTCTACTCAGCAAATTTGATGCAGTCTATCACAGTGACATCTGTTTTGTCACCAAAGCCCCCAAAACTACCCACCAATGCGACCTGTATGCACTCGTTGGCTGGCCCTCGCTTCTTACTCGAAACCCACTGGCTCCAGGTCATCTATAAGTCTTTGCTAGGTAAAGCCCCGCCTTATCCCAGCTCACTGGTCACCATAGCAGCACCCACCCATAGCATGTGCTCCAGCAGGTATATGTCACTGGTCAACCCCCAAAGCCAATTCCTCTTTTGGCCACCTTTCCTTCGAGTTCTCTGCTGCCAATGACTGGAACGAACTGCAAAACAAATCACTGAAGCTGGAGACTCATATGTCCCTCACTAGGCTAGTTGAGAACAAGTTCTCATTTACAACTGCGACCTGGCCAAGATAAAGCATATCAGTGTGAACAGACAGCAACACAGAGTTACACATGGAGTAAACAATAAACAAGTCAATAACACAATAGAAAAAAAGAAAAAAGGAGTCTATATACATTGTGTGCAAAAGGCATGAGGAGGTCGGCGAATAATTACAATTTTAGCAGATTTACACTGGAGTGATAACTGATCAGATGGTCATGTGTAGGTAGAGATACTGGTGTGCAAAAGAGCAGAAAAGTAAATATGGACTATGTACAATTAGTTCCAGTCACAAGCAGCAGAGAACTGGAAGGAAAGGTGTCCAAATGAGGTGTTGGCTTTAGGGATGATCAGTGAGATACTTCTGCTGGAGCGCGTGCTACTGGTGGGTGTTGCCATCGTGACCAGTGAACTGAGATTTTTTATTTTTTTATTTCACCTTTATTTAACCAGGTAGGCTAGTTGAGAACAAGTTCTCATTTACAACTGCGACCTGGCCAAGATAAAGCATAGCAGTGTGAACAGACAACAACACAGAGTTACACATGGAGAAAACAAATAACAAGTCAATAACACAGTAGAAAAAAAGGGGAGTCTATATACAATGTGTGCAAAAGGCATGAGGAGGTAGGCAAATAATTACAATATTGCAGATTAACACTGGAATGATAAATGATCATGTACAGGTAGAGATATTGGTGTGCAAAAGAGCAGAAAAGTAAATAAATAAAAACTGTGGGGATGAGGTAGGTGAAAATGGGTGGGCTATTTACCAATAGATTATGTATAGCTGCAGCGATCGGTTAGCTGCTCAGATAGCTGATGTTTGAAGTTGGTGAGGGAGATAAAGGTCTCCAACTTCAGCAATTTTTGCAATTCGTTCCAGTCACAGGCAGCGGAGTACTGGAACGAAAGGCGGCCGAATGAGGTGTTGGCTTTAGGGATCATCAGTGAGATACACCTGCTGGAGCGCGTGCTACGGATGGGTGTTGCCATCGTGACCAGTGAACTGAGATAAGGCGGAGCTTTACCTAGCATGGCCTTGTAGACGACCTGGAGCCAGTGGGTCTGGCGACGAATATGTAGCAAGGGGCAGCCGACTAGAGCATACAGGTCGCAGTGGTGGGTGGTATAAGGTGCTTTAGTAACAAAGCGGTCCACTGTGATAAACTGCATCCAGTTTGCTGAGTAGAGTATTGGAAGCCATTTTGTAGATGACATCGCCGAAGTCGAGGATCGGTAGGATAGTCAGTTTTACTAGGGTAAGTTTGGCGGCGTGACTGAAGGAGGCTTTGTTGCGAAATAGAAAGAAGATTCTAGATTTGATTTTGGATTGGAGATGTTTGATATGTGTCTGGAAGGAGAGTTTACAGTCTAGCCAGACACCTAGGTACTTATAGATGTCCACATATTCTAGGTCGGAACCATCCAGGGTGGTGATGCTTGTCGGGCGTGCGGGTGCATTCAGCGAACGGTTGAAAAGCATGCATTTGGTTTTACTAGCGTTTAAGAGCAGTTGGAGGCCACGGAAGGAGTGTTGTATAGCGTTGAAGCTCGTTTGGAGGTTAGATAGCACAGTGTCCAAGGAAGGGCCAGAAGTATACAGAATGGTATCGTCTGTGTAGAGGTGGATCAGGGAATCGCCCGCAGCAAGAGCAACATCATTGATATACAGAGAAAAGAGAAAAGAGAATTGAACCCTGTGGCACCCCCATAGACACTGCCAGAGGACCGGACAACATGCCCTCCGATTTGACACACTGAACTCTGTTTGCAAAGTAGTTGGTGAACCAGGCAAGGCAGTCATTAGGAAAACCGTGGCTACTGGGTCTGCCGTTAAGAATATGGTGATTGACAGAGTTGAAAGCCTTGGCCAGGTCGATGAAGACGGCTGCACAGTACTGTCTTTTATTGATGGCGGTTATGATATCGTTTAGTACCTTGAGCGTGACTGAGGTGCACCCGTGACCAGATTGCACAGCGGAGAAGGTACGGTGGGATTCGAGATGGTCAGTGAGCTGTTTGTTGACTTGGCTTTCAAAGACCTTAGATAGGCAGGGCAGGATGGATATTTGCCTGTAACAGTGTGGGTCCAGGGTGTCTCCCCCTTTGAAGAGGGGGGAAGACCGCGGCAGCTTTCTAGTCCTTGGGGATCTCAGACGATATGAAAGAGAGGTTGAACAGGCTGGTAATAGGGGTTGCGACAATGGCAGCGGATAGTTTCAGAAATAGAGGGTCCAGATTGTCAAGCCAGCTGATTTGTACGGGTCCAGGTTTTGCAGCTCTTTCAGAACATCTGCTATCTTGATTTGAGTAAAGGAGAAGCTGGGGAGGTTTGGGCGAGTAGCTGCAGGGGGGTGGAGCTGTTGGCCGAGGTTGGAGTAGCCAGGAGGAAGGCATGGCCAGCTGTTGTGAAATGCTTGTTGAAGTTTTCGATTGTCATGGATTTATCGGTGGTGACCGTGTTACCAAGCCTCAGTGCAGTGGGCAGCTGGCAGGAGGTGCTCTTGTTCTCCATGGACTTTTATTTTATTTTACCTTTATTTAACCAGGCAAGTCAGTTAAGAACAAAATCTTATTTTCAATGACGGCCTAGGAACAGTGGGTTAACTGCCTGTTCAGGAGCAGAACGACAGATTTGTACCTTGTCAGCTCGGGGGTTTGAACTTGCAACCTTCCGGTTACTAGTCCAACGCTCTAACCACTAGGCTACCCATTTTGGAGTTAGAGCTACAGGATGCAAATTTCTGCTTGAAAAAGCTGGCCTTTGCTTTCCTGACTGACTGCGTGTATTGGTTCCTGACTTCCCTGAACAGTTACATATCGCAGGGACTATTTGATGCTATTGCAGTCTGCCACAGAATGTTTTTGTGCTGGTCGAGGGCAGTCAAGTCTGGAGTGAACCAGGGGCTATATCTGTTATTAGTTCTGCATTTTTTGAACGGAGCATGCTTATCTAAGATGGTGAGAAAGTTACTTTTAAAGAATGACCAGGCATCCTCAACTGACGGGATGAGGTCAATATCCTTCCAGGATACCCGTGCCAGGTCGATTAGAAAGGCCTGCTCGCAGAAGTGTTTTAGGGAGCGTTTGACAGTGATTAGGGTTGGTCGTTTGACTGCGGACCCGTAGCGGATACAGGCAATGAGGCAGTGATCGCTGAGATCCTGATTGAAGACAGCGGAGGTGTATTTGGAGGGCCAGTTGGTCAGGTTAACGTCTGTGAGGGTGCCCTTGTTTACAGATTTAGGGTTGTACCTGGTGGGTTCCTTGATGATTTGTGTGAGATTGAGGGCATCTAGCTTAGATTGTAGGACTGCCGGAGTGGTAAGCATATCCCAGTTTAGGTCACTTAACAGAACAAACTCTGAAGCTAGATGGGGGGCGATCAATTCACAAATGGTGTCCAGGGCACAGCTGGGAGCTGAGGGGGTCGGTAAGCAGGCGGCAACAGTGAGAGACTTATTTCTGGAGAGATTAATTTTTTTAATTAGAAGTTCGAACTGTTTGGGTATGGACCTGGAAAGTATGACATTACTTTTCAGTCTATCTCTGTAGTAGACTGCAACTCCTCCTTGACGGTGCCTGGGGACATGCAGGGCCTGGGTTTACCTCCACATCACCCGCGGAACAGAGGAGGAGTAGTATGAGGGTGCGGCTAAAGGCTATCAAAAATTGTCGCCTAGAGTGTTGGGGACAAAGAATAAAAGGAGCAGATTTCTGGGCGTGGTAGAATATATTCATGGCATAATGCGCAGACAGGAGTATGGTGGGGGTACAATGGAGGTAAGCCCAGGCACTGGGTGAGGATAAGAGAGGTTGTTTCTCTGGACATGCTGGTTGTAATAGGTGAGGTCACCGCATGTGTGGGAGGTGGGGCAAAGGAGGTATCAGAGGTATGAAGAGTGGAACGAGGGGGTCCATTGTAAACTAAAACAATGATAACTAACATGAACAACAGTATTAAAGGTATATTGACATTTGAGAGAGACATACAGCGAGGCATAAAGTAATCACAGGTGTTGATTGGGAGAGCTAGCTAAAACAACAGGTGAGACAACAACAGCTAATCAGCTAACACAACAACAGCAGGTAAAATGGCGAAGACTAGGCCGAGAGGGTCGGATTAACTACACACAGAGCCTGAGTTCGCGGCTGGGGCCGTCAGATAACAAATAAATAAACAGAATGGAGTACCGTGATTAATGGACAGTCCAGCCAAGTGATCATAGTGTACAGGGGGCAGCAGTAGATGGAACAGGGGAGCCGCCACTACGCTAGCGACACAGCGTTTAAAGTTAGTAGCCCTGGGCTAGTAGGAGCGTCTGCTCCGACTTAGGCCGGATGAAGGCACAGCGGATGGAGTATTTGTCGGCAGACCAGTCGTGGTGGTGCGGCAGGGCGCCGTGTCAACAGAGAATCCAAGCCAGATGGCGAAAGAGGTATTGTGGAATTTAGTTTGCTAGCCGGGAGATGTGCCTGGCACACGGCTAATTGGTGCTAGCTTCGTGGCAGTGGCGTTAGCCACTATATCCAATCAGTAGCAGCGGTGATCCAGTGCCAAGGTCCAGAGTTTACAGCAAGGATCCGGTGGAGTTTTGGGCTCTAGCCGTGTATGAGTGGGATTCGGGTTAACAGCTGAGTAGGCCAGGAGGTGGGCCTCAGGGATAGCTTCGGTACTGGGTGCCACGGTGAGTGAACGGTAGCTGTGAGCTAGCTGCAAGCTGTGAGCTAGCTAGCTAGCTGTGAAGACCAGAAGTAGTGGTCCAGGGATTACGGCAGTAATCCGGCGTTGTTGTGGAGAGACAGTCCGATATTGGTAGACTAGCGAGTATTATCCAGGCTAAAAACAGGGCTGGTATCTGTGCAGAAGGTAAAATCTGCTAGCAGTGGCTAACAATGACTAAATAGCTTGTAGCTAATTAGCTGGTTAGCTTCTGGAGATTCTTGAATGTGTTCTAAAATTGAAAATAATAGCAATTCCGTATCACATTGGATGAGGCAGGTTACCGGAAGGTATAATCAAATAAAAAATTGAAAAGAGATTGAAAATAAATTGAAATATATATACACAAAAAATATGAAAAATACAAAAGTACACGAGAGGACAAAACGAACACGTCTTCACTGCTACGCCATCTTGGAGTGATGTATTAGGTAGTGCATACAGCCCAGTACGCACTACAGACATTTTTTTAATTCATATTAATTAGGGTTAAGTGCCTTGCAACTATGTGAAACATCAACAGATGTTTCACATAGTTGGCTCTGGGACTCAAACCAATGACCTTTTGGTTGCTGGCACAACACTCTTAACCGCTAGGCTACCTCCCCATGTGAAACATCTACTTAACTTGTTATTATGACACATCAGATCCCATTATTCCTCTGTTGAGAGGGGCTATTTATTGCTACTCTGAGCTTAAATATTTGTGATTATCGAACATGAGATTGATAGTCCTTAATCCTGCTGTACAGTGCCAATTTGGAAGAATAATATGTCCCAGTTGCTATCTAATTTTGCTTGGCAACAGGCATACTGCTGTGGAATAGCCTGGGGCAGAGTGTAGCTCAATATTCCCTGCTCAGTGTTTGTTTGAAGGTGTTTCATCACATCGTTGCCTTGATTCAGCTCTGCAGGGATTTGTTAGTTGCACTCATGTGGGAAGTGCATCCAGTACCTACGTACATTATTTAGCTGGGGCAGAGTCTCAGTGCTACACAGTGAGATACTACTAGTCACTAGTGACAGACACAACACTCATACACTGCTGCATCACATATACAGTAGCAGTACTCAGAGGAAAATACAAACAGAAAACTATTACATTAATTCATTGTATTTATAGTGTACTATAAATGCAGATATGTTTACAACTGTAATCTTTTTTTGTTAATTCAGATAATACACACACATTAACTGCATCCTTATTATGTTATAAAATAAATTTGCGAATTACATATTTTGTTATGATTGATTTAAATTGGCTGTACTTCCGGGGTGTCAAATGCCCCAACCAAGAGAAGCCTGTTCTGCTGCTGAACACTCTCAATATGGAGCTCAAGCTTGCATTTTGTTTCTCCCTGAACAACACTGAACACTCACCATCTTTTATTTTTCTTTATAATAGATCATCATTCATCTTAGTCTATTTGTTTGCTCCGTGAAAAGAATAAGACATTTTTTTGGACACTTTGGTTTAATCCATAATAGACAGCCATTTTTTGTGAAATAGGTCAGTATAATCACCACAGTGAGGGATGGACAGCCGCTGGTAAAAGGAAATCAATAGAGCTATCTATTTGTCGTAAACCAGGCCAGCATGATTTTTCTCAATTTTTCCTCTCCACTGTATGTTTTTTTCTCTCCCACACAATATGAGTTTTCAGTAAAAGCATTATGTCTGCTATTTTATAAAATTACAAATGTCCTTTGTAAAATGCACTTTCTTTGCATACGTTTGTCAGAATGGAGTGGGTTCTTTATCACCTCCTGGGGCTGCAGTGTGTGTGAAAGGAAGAGTGACGTGGGGACCTGGGAGGGGGGGGGGTTGCCGCAGCGTTTTGTGGTGCTAGAGGGCTGTCTTTGTAGGGCTGGGAGGCTGTCTTTGTGGGCCCTTAATCTGGTTCTTCTCTAGTGCTGTGTCTTTGTGAGTGCCTGAGCCAGGGCGAAGAGAGGAGAAGAGAAGAGAGGCCTCACCCTGTCTCTTTATGTCTCACCCCAACCTGAAAGGCCCTGTCTTGAAGTGTTGTCAGACCAGAAAACAAGAGTAAGTGACATGTGACAAGGACACAATGCTCGGACGGGCCGGCTAAAATTACTGGCCCCATCTGCTATGAGCGATTTCTCTTCTGCAGGCTGCCTGCCACCCCAGGTGAGGGGCTGAGGGGTTGCTGAGATAGTATAGTTAGGTAGGGTAGGCAGGTTGGCATGACTGGCAAGACAGGGTAAAGCAGACCGTCACACACGCACCATGCCACAGAGTGAGGAGGGCCGGCCTTGCAGCGCAGGTTATCTGT
The DNA here is from genome assembly GCF_036934945.1 of Oncorhynchus masou masou. Taxonomy (NCBI): domain Eukaryota; kingdom Metazoa; phylum Chordata; class Actinopteri; order Salmoniformes; family Salmonidae; genus Oncorhynchus; species Oncorhynchus masou. Next base: position 72,017,429 of record NC_088242.1, read on the forward strand.
CACCCGTCGGGTTTCCTATGCCTCATCACTTTCCCAGGGTGCGTGTACATCGTCCAGCCAATGCAGGACAAGAGTGTCAGCATGTAATAAAAGCTTTGATTCATGGAGGGTGACAGAAGAGGAAGTCATAGAGCTCCTCCGGATATGATCCTGAGTGATGCTGACGGGGAAGCTTTCAGATGGGTGCCATAATTAAATGTCCTTGTACCATCATTAACTTCCTCTGGAGAAGAGAAGAGGTAGGCCACACCCAGGCAGGCTCTCTCATCCTCCTCTCCTACACACAGACCACACTCGGGCTAACATTTTTAAAATTTTTGTTGCCTCCATTCTCTATGAAATTTGTGGAACACCCGGTAAGAATTATAGTAATTGTAGTGCTCAGTTGACAACATCCACGGTGGAGATCTTATTTCTACGATCAAAAGTATTTTATTATGAGATTTGCAATTATAATAACTATGAAAATGCAGATGAAATGACATCATGTTTGAATAATGTGGCCCATAATTAACATATATTATTTAATTCCTGAATTATTCAGATGTAATATTGTTGAATAAACTATGCAGACTAAGCTGTTCATTGTCATAGTTGTGATTAATTGTGATTGTTTCTTTAGCAGAATAGGAAAAAAAAAGGTATTTATTTTAGGGACAGAACTGCTGGTTGGTAGAATTTTTTTAAATCAAATAGACAGGGGTGTCAAACATACTGCCCAGATACTGCGAAGGGGTTTGAGTTTTTTTGGGGGGTGGAAATGACATAAACCAAATCATAACTGTAGAAATTATAATGAACATACATGTATACCATTTCTTGACTGTGTCCAGCTCGCAAATAATCACCTACATAAAAGCTAGACAGTCAGACAGCATACACAAATTCCAAAAACAGATAGAGGACCATTTTTTACACATTTTGACGGCTAGGAAATATAACCAATTTTCAGTGCAGCCCTCTGGACCTCATTGAAGACTGAATGCAGCACTCTGACAAAAATGTGTTTGACACCCCTGGACTAGAGCATATGCAATAGCAAGCTGAAATATAGAGCACACGTTTATTCAGTGAAGACACAGAGATACATAAAGGCATCACTACTATTGACAAGAAAAAATGACAGTGAAGCTGTTGGTGATCTATTCATTGTAGTTGATCACATTGTATTGGATTACTTTCATTAGAGATCTGGCGCCAGATCCACTCAATTTCTTCGTACCTGACATTTTTTCTTTAACTATTGAAGAAAGTTAAGCAAAGTTGCTATTCCTCAATAAAGTTATTGGAAATGTGTTCTTAAGGTTTTTCCTTTGAAAAAAGTTTAGAAGAAATGGGATTCTTGAAAATAATGCTTTAGGATTTTTTCTTGGAAATTTACTTAGTTTTAGGACAGTTAAACCCTTGTCTTGAGACAAATGGATACTTTTGGAACCATTAACGTTTGCTTGCAGCACAGACACAGTTGGCTACCGGGTATTTAAATACAGCAAGAATACAAATTAAACATGCATTATCAAGCTAGCTAGTAATTAACGATATATTACAATATTCTAGAAGTGTTAAATAGCTAGCGCTATCTCGTCAATTTGCAAAGAAGAACTTGGCTAAGTTATCTAACGTTAACATCGTTAGCTATTTTGGCTATAATGTCTTTACTAGCTAACGTAGCTAACTAACTTACCGGTGGCGCAGTCCCTCTACCACCATCTCTATGATGGACGACATCCATTTTTGATTTTGATATAGCTAGTCTGATGGCTATAATGTGTGAATTATAACGAAATAACCAAATCCAATCATCCCTGTCACATAGGCTTATTTATTGGTTTCAAGCACGTCACTAATGTCAGTGCCACATAAGAAGATATTTACGAAGATCCTAAGAAAACTACGAATTTCTAAGAACATTTTGAGGAATTAAATGACAAACTATCTCATGAACTTCCTATTTTTTTTCCTTAAGAAACTTCTTACGTTTTTTCGTAAGTAATGTTTTGTGAATCAGGACCCTGGTGCTGTTCTGTTATTAATTTTTCTGGACAGAAGAATGTGGTTAACCCATTGTGATGTTAGCTGTGATCATTAAGATTCCATAGATAACAAGCATGCAGATTTCAACGCCTTAGCATTATAGGATCCCAGACATCAAAGGAAGGTTCTCATTCTACTGTGTCTGCGGCAGAGAGGTGAAAACATGAATACTGTGTGAGAGAGAGGGAGTCAGTAAAAATGGCTAGCTGAGAAATGCTTGCTGTATAACCTACCTGGTCATATGTCATGTTATGATGCTTGATAATGGGTCGATGACTCCTCCTGCATAGTTAGCTTCCTGCTAAATTGGTGTCCTCTCTCTGATTAAGTGGTAGTCTCCTTAACGATGCCGTGGCTGACTGCAGGTTGGCTCACTTTAAAGATCAACTTCATTTCTCACCCCCGGTCATTAAAGTGCGAGCCTGAGTAATTCAAATCAACTTACTGGTGATTTTTCTCTCTGAGACTAAAGACAATGTTTCCTTCTTTGTTTGAGGATCCAACTTTCCCTTTGTTTTCGTCTCCTTTGTTTTTGCAATTTATGTAACAGGATAAAATATTGAATTACATTCAAGGAAAAGGAAACAGAAATATAAAACAAATCAATTGCGGTAAAATATTGTCACTTCTTGCAGTTATTTGCCTTGGATTCCAAGTGTGAAGTGTATACAGCAAAAATCTGGTCGATGTAGATTTCTCCCTCAGTTAGAATTGTATCATTAAGTGTTTGCCATTATGTCTAAGTGAACAGTTGTACTGTAAGAGAGAGGGAAATACGCTGTTACCCAGTATTGTGCTGGATTACAGAATCAAGGTCGACTCAGAAGACACAGAGCAGCATTATCCCTTAATCCTGTGTTGTGGTTTCAAATAGCCTTTTTCAACTAATCTTCACTAGTAAAATGACAAACATGAATACGGAGGTAGGTGTTTAAACTTGCATTACCTGCAGTGTTCAGGTCAAAGGCTTATACTGACTTAAAGTGGCTCTATATTATATGAAAGAACAGATGATCATGTGCTTGGTGCTCATAACATTTTGTTACGCTGGTATTACAGAAGACTACCCAGCCTTCTGATGAAACTCCCTCAGGCTTGTGTTGGTTTAGAGGTGAAAATCTGGAATCTTCTCTTAGAAAATCTCACTCATGTCTTCTTTGAGGCAGACTCATTCCTTTATGCTACGTTGGACATTGACCAAGTTTCACTCATTCTATGATACATATTAAGAACTTATTTTGGATTTTGTGGATGTACAGTATTAAAAAAACATCTCCTATATGAGATATTGCTCATATCAGTGGTTTGTCCTGTATTTTTTATTTATATTCAATCCTTATTTTACCAGGTAAGTTGACTGAGAACACATTCCCATTTGCAGCAACGACCTGGGGAATAGTTACAGGGGAATTAATGAGCCAACTGTAAGCTGGGGATGATTAGGTGACCGTGATGGTATGATGGCCAGATTGAGAATTTAGGCAGGACACCAGGGTTAACACCCCTACTCTTACAATAAGTGACATGGGATCTTTAGTGACCACAGAGAGTCAGGACACCTGTTTAACTCTCCATCCCAAAGAAAGCACCATCCACAAGGCAATGTCCCCAATCACTGCCCTCGGGCATTGGGATATTATTATTATTATTTATTTTTTGTCCAGAGGAAAAGGTGCCTCCTTCTGGCCCTACAACACCATCTGGTCTCTCATCCAGGGACTGACCAGGACCAACCCTGCTTAGCTTCAGAGGCAAGCTAGCAGTGAGATGCAGGCTGGTATGCTGCTGGTATGTAGAGCATGAGATTTTCATACAGTACAGCTTTTCACTGTGACCACCCGGCCCAGCCCAGGCCCATCGCAGCATGTCTGTCTCTCCCTGCTCTGGGCTGGTGGAGCCAGAGGAAACTTAAAGGTGCTGTGAAAGACTAAAAGTGGGCCAGGCGCTGATGCCTCCTGTTGACCTACCTTGTTCGTGGGGTCCAGGTACAGAGTAGTGACAGGCCTCCTCCTCTGTGGACCACATTACTAATGTGTGAGGGTGCAAGAGGAGCACACCGTGTGATGAATCACTCCGCCACACCCATGGCATCCTCATAAGTCAAGAGTAAAAGTGTTCATAGCTTGCTGGCTAAAAGTGCTAGCTCCCTCCATCCGCCATGGAGAAATTCCAGCAAGGCACAATGGAAGGGGGAAGGCTAAGTGCTGTTTGCCACCATAGCCTGAAGATCTCCCTCCATCTTAAAGAAACATCTAGTCCTTCTAGTGGGTCACTGGATTTATAGAGTGCTGTAAACTTTGAAAAAGTAACTTTCGTGCTTGAGCAGAGTTATTTTTAACAAATGAGTGTAATATATACAGTGTGATCTGGACTGCCTCTTCTCATTTACAGACAGAACATTAAACCCTGTTAGTTTAAGCCTAAAACATTTTTCTTCTGAGGTTTTCTGTGCAGAGGATATTCACTGTTGTGTATCCAGAGAAGGGCTCTGTGAATTAAGACAGAAAATCAATAGTGCACTTTCTAATTTAAAAGCAATGATACACATTTAGTTTCACAAAGGAGCTCATTGAATTTTTTTTCCAAACAGAAATATATATAAAACCTGTGTACATCCTTGTTTGTTGCGCTTTGTTTTTTTTCTCCCTCAAGCGAGAAGGTTAACTATTTTAGTTTACATGCCTACCTCCCCCAGAGTTGATGTTGCTCTATAGTGGTGATGTGGGAGTGTGTAGGTTTGATGCTAGGTAATATATCACAAGCTCCAGGGGGTCTCCCTGGTATGCTCCTCAATAATGAAGTTCATTCGTTAACCTCCCCCTCAAAGGCTAAGTTTTTCAACAGCCACTGCTACTCTTACTAGAGTCACCCACATAATCATGCTTTTTTCTCAGTCGGCTCCACTGCAGCACATGAAGAATAAGCAGGTCCATTACCAATCCCTCATGCCTGGTTCTGGGCATAATTATCACAGGGAAAATGACCTGCTCTATTTGGTTTGCCGTGGAGGGGGTGCAGAGGGATGCAGCGCCCCTAATCACCTACCCCTCTCTGTCCTGTTGGAGATGGAGAGGCTGGTTTTGGGGAGTCTTGCCAGTTCATTAGAATTCACAGGGTTCCACCTCCCCGCCTAGCCAGACTAAAGCCTCTTGCACAGGCTGGGATGCCTCCTATAATCTCTCTCCCTCTCTCTCAAGCCTCATATGGCTTCCCCTCTATCCCCACAGACAGCTCTGCGCTAAAGACAGTCAGTACACATAGTTCAAATGTTATGTCCATTGATTTATTGGAGAGGTATTTCCGAAACAATCGTCAGTGCTATCAAACATGCCTGTTTATTTCTACGAAAGATTTCTGTCCGTTTTTCATGATCTCTATAAATATAGCCTAATGTGAATGTGCATTGAGCAGAGTTTGCATTCATTTGAAGCTCTACCAAATACATTAGTTCACTAGTACACTCCATTTTTTTGTATTCTAACGGCAACCTCTTTGTAATCCATAATCAAATACTTTTCACTGTAAAAATGTATTGTCTTGACCCATTTTGATCAAATGAGGAGCCAATTCTATTGTTTCTTGTAAACACATTTATTGCCTCTTTGTCATAATTCTCTTATTGCAAAATAAGAAAAGCCCAAAGATAAAGGAATCGCCCTGTCATTCCAGTCTATTAAACCTAATGGAGCGATGACAACATCAACAACGTCAAACCACTACAAACTAGCTGCTGGGGGGGCATCTGATGTTTTCAATTAGAGAAGTGTGTTACTTATCAAATTGTTTACTACCAAATGTTTCTGTATTCCTTAATACCTGGAAGGGTCGTAATTTAATTTGGAGCAGACATGAACTACCCTGCACAACGTTATCTGTGGCTTGGGTAAGTGCATGTTAAAGGACCAAGGCAGCCATTTTTTAGCTCAATATAAAATAATTGAGGGGTAACAACTACCTAACTGTGATTGTTTAAAATTTAAATGGTAAAAAATAAACTAAAATTATGCTACAGTAGAACTGTCTGCGAGTGGTCTGAGCGGGGAGGTGAAACTGGAAACTAGCTGTTATTGGCAGAGAGGTGTGGAACTCTCTTTCTTATTTGTTTTTTAACTAATTTTCCACCTGGGGATGTGACCAGGCAGGACAAAACTCCATCCCACCAAAACAGACTGACATTTCAGCCATTCGTTTCAAACAGCTCTTACACTAAAAGGACATTTACATTAAATGGAACATTTCACAGTAATATTCCAAGCTCATAATGTGGAAAAATATACACTGAGTGTACAAAACATAGAGGACACCTTCCTAATACCCCCTTTTTGCCCTCAGAACAACCTCAATTTGTTGGGACATGGACTCTACAAGGCGTCGAAAGCGTTCCACAGGGATGCTGACCGATGTTGACTCCGATGCTTCCCACAGTTGTGTCAAGTTGGCTGGACGTCCTTTAGGTGGTGGACCATTCTTTATACAGACAGGAAACTCTTGAGCGTGAAAAACCCAGCAACATTAGAATTCTTGACACACTCAAACCGGTAGGAGTTTAGGTGGGCCTTTGTACTTCAGCAAACAAAGGAAATGAGTGGTGCTCAATATCAATGACAAATATCATGAGAATGGCTTCCCAAGAAAAGCTTCCAAAAGGACTAATTTGAGGTAAAAAGGAGTTGGAGCACTTGACAATATAAGGCAGAGATGTATTTATTTTTGCTTACTTTAATCCAGTGTACAGGGTGTGAACAGGTGACTGGCGTTGACACTCAAACCAGTGTGCCTGGCACCTACTACCATACCCCGTGAAAAGGAAAATTCATATTTTGTCTTGCCCATTCACCATCTGAATGGCACACATACACAATCCAAGTCTCAATTATCTCAAAGCTTTAAAATCTTTATTTAACATGTCTCTTCCACTTCATCTATATTGATTGAAGTGGATTTAACAAGTGACATCAATAAGGGATCATATCTTTCAACTGGATTGACCTGGTCATTGTGTCATGGAAAGGTGTTCCTAATGTTTTGTACACTCAGTGTGTAAAACACAGGAAAATCACATTTTTGGCTGTGCTGGCCATTTTAATATATATCTTGGTCTTTTGATATTTTCATTGTTTATATCCATCATGATGCACATCTTTTCAAGTCTACTGAACCCTCTTCTGTGGCATATGTCACAACTCTTCTCTTCTCATCCTTATTTAACACGTACTGTAAACGCTTTGATGTCATTGACTTGTAAATATATTATCCGAGATTGGATGAGCTTGGACACAAAACAACGTTTTCTAACTCTACTCTGTAAATGATGTTGGTTGTAGACCTAGTAGCAGAGGTTGGAGTCATGTTTTATTCAACCACATTATAGTAAATAGACTGTTGTGACTTTTATTATGTCACTGATAGCTGTGGCATAGACGTAACCTAATGCACCTCCTCCTGTAGTTGTGGTAATGGTGGACCGGCTCATATATGTCTTTTTACTGAGGCTTTTGTCTTTCGTCTGTGTGGCCTTACTGCTCTATAAATATGTATGGGTTTTTGAGCTGGGATGATGCTGGGCTGGCGTGGGGCTCCACATATGGAGAGCAGTCACTAATGGAGAGGCCACTGATCACACTGTCACTGTGTGTCAGTCAGTCAGCAGCCCACAACCCCCACTACCACCCACCACTCTCCACTACAGCTGCCTCTCTGCCTGCCTCACTATACCGCACTGCACTCCTCTGCAGGCAAGACAGCATACATGTATGTTTCTAAGCTCTCCACGCTCACATTTAAACCTCTTTAAATGCTCTGCTCCCCACCCCACCGAATGAAACCTCTTTTATTTTCCCTGAAATAGATATTCCCTTTGTTGTCAGTGTGATTTATTGAAGTCTTCCCCACAAGTGGAAGCCCCAGGAAATTGCCTGGAATGGCTCTAAATTGGTTTATGATTGTCTCGTATGGGTTGGTGCTGTTATGGTTTGATATTATGGCCTCCACTCCTTGGCGTTTATATTAAATCGACCTGTATTGTTTTCATTGGGTGTCTGTTGGACGTTGTTAATTCTACTTCAGCTGGGGGCTGGCAATACACACACACACATCGTCCATGTCACTGTACGGATTATTTGTTGTTGCATCTATCACTGATATGTGTCTTTTTCCTGGGATACAGAGGAGGGTGAGTGCTGAGTCCCCATGCACTCTATGATCTGTGGTCGGGAGAGCTGTGGCAGTGGTATGGTACCGTAGGAGTTAATGTGGATCAGCTGCGTCCCAAGCCAGCCCAGCCCAGCCAGCGAGGGAAGGCGTGGGGTGCGGGATGTCTACTGACAGACTGCTAATGAGGCCATTATCGGCTCTGGTCCTCTCCTCTCCTCTGGGGCACCAGTAGAGGCTCCGCGTCTCCTCTCAATTGAATTCCATCCCACAGGGCTTGTTTACAATAAATACATTTGCTTGAATTAATCAGCGAGGAGCGCGAGACACTTGACTGGATCGGTGTTTATGCAGAGAGGCAGTGAGTATGGGCCCAGCTCTGCTCAGCTCTTGACTGCTCCTAACTACAGCTAGAGCTGTTTGTTTGTGGACACACTGACACTGGCTCTGCACACACATCAGGGAGCCATTGATATTTCTTACCTCTCTGATTTTGGATAGGTTCAGTGAACACTTATGCAAGAAATGATGGGTACCAGTCCATCTCGAGGTGGAACTGAATAGAGATCAAAGAGTTACATCACCTGGGATATTTGTTGATCAAAACCCAGGAGGATATCCAATGTCATAATGTGTGGAGGTGGTATAACACACACACAACAGACAATTTAAACCAATGACAGCAGAGGAACGTTGCACAGTTCACAGATTACAATCATATTATTGATCTTACTTTATATCATCACATTCATAAAACTACATTTGTTTTGTGATTTAGTCAATGTCAGTGATTTAGTCAATGAGTTCAGCAACACCTCAGTATTGGCATACTGTTATTGTGAATGGGTTGTAGTCAGGGGAATGTTCCATCATTGTGTTAAGCAGAGGAATTTGCCTTTCTGGCAGCAGCTGTGTTCAGAAACACCAGGTATTTCCTGATTGCAGCTGGTCCAGAATGCCTGTACTTCTCACTGTGCCCAGGATAAAGTAATTTTATCCAGAGGCGACCTTTATTGAGACCGATTATTACAGTATACAATCACAAACGATCATGTTTCTAAACTCAGCAAAAAAAGAAACATCCTCTCACTGTCAACTGCGTTTATTTTCAGCAAACTTAACGCGTCAATTTTTGTATGAACGTAACAAGATTCAACAACTGATACATAAACTGAAAAGGTTCCACAGACATGTGACTAACAGAAATGGAATAATGTGTCCCTGAACCAAGGGGGGTCAAAATCAAAAGTAACACTCAGTATCTGGTGTGGCCACCAGCTGCATTAAGTGCTGCAGTGCATCTCCTCCTCATGGACTGCACCAGATTTGCCAATTCTTGCTGTGAGATGTTACCCTACTCTTCCACCAAGGCACCTGCAAGTTCCCAGACATTTCTGGGGGGAATGGCCCTAGCCCTCACCTTCCGATCCAACAGGTCCCAGAGTCAGTAGAAAGGCCTCTTTAGTGTCATAAGTTTTCATAACTGTGTCCTTAATTGCCTAACATCTGTAAGCTGTTAGTGTCTTAACGACCGTTCCACAGGTGCATGTTAAATAATTGTTTCTGGTTCATTGAACAAGCATGGGAAACATTGAAAATCTGTGATGTTATTTGTATTTTTACGAATTATCTTTGAAAGACGTGGTCCTGAAAAAGGGACGTATCTTTTTTTGCTGAGTTTATATGTCACTCTCAGGATGCATTGTGGCTTGTATGTCATGTCTGTCTTTACTGTGTCAGTGATGCTTTCACACAATGTCCTCAACCAAGGTTTTACAAAACTCATACATATTCACATACAGTGAGCATACACCCGCCACAGACACAATCCACACAAACAAACTCAAGCAGTTGCATGCGCTCGCCCCTCTATCCATTCCACCCTCTCTTTCACGCACAGACACTGTAGTGTAGATGTTCCTTTCATTTAAGTCCTTTCAAACTGTTGTTATCTGCAGTCATCTGAACAATTGGGAAGAGAGTGCAGAGCAGAGTGCAGAGCAGAGTGCAGCCAGGAGAGAGTGGGTGTGTGTGAGGTCACAGTGGGGCCCGGTCGCCCAGGGGCCAAAGCCATGCGGTTTTATAAACACGGAACTCACAGAAACAGCAGTGAGATGGCCCATGGTTTAAGACTGACTGATACTGTAGCAAGTAGCAGCACATGGCCAAGGCAACCACACCACATTCTTGTTGTCTGTGCTGAAAGTGACAGTTTAACCTGGCCCTGCGTGAGAGCAACACAGTGTCTTGTGGTTAGAAACCCAGCATGAGAAACAAACACTAGGTTTCAGTGTGACAGAGGATTGAAATGTGTTTACCACCACATTGTTTTCACTCGTTTGTAACCATGACACGCTTCGTTTGAGGATATCTGCATCTGAATGATGTTTTATGCAGTGACAGTCCGGTTCTGACATTACATGAGATAATGTGTTAATTGTGCCTCTAATGGATCATGTAGAGGTTGTAATGAAACACGTTCATTTGCTAGATTTATGGCGTTTTGGGCAGGAGTTTAATTTGCATACTTGATGTATTATAGGTAGACGTATACACATGGTGGAATATGGTAGCCTGATGACATCCGCTGCTCTGTCGTTCGCTACATACTTTAGTCTGAGACTGCCATCATTGAAGTTGTTTGTGGTGGGAGGGGTGCACAAGGGGCATTGTACCAAACAAAGTCATCAGCGATTGGATCGTCTCAAACCAATTAGAGTATCAAAGCCAATGAAGAATTTTCAAACCTCTGCTTTACTCACGTGTGTTCTGGCTCAGGCCCATTCCATCACTTTATTGACCAATCGGACAACCCCGAATATGTTTGCATTCGGTGAAGGGATTGGGGAGATCCAGACTCATTGCGGAGAAGAAAGTGGGTGTGGTGTAGCGTTTGGCCAGATCAAGCGGTCTGCGTAGTCAGGCAAGTAAATATGGAACATTATGTTTGCCAAATCAATGTTTGATAATAATGTCAAAATCAACGATGACTGGACATGTCAAAAATAGCAAATTCATTTGGTAAAACTGAATAATTCTAAACGTTTAAGATGAAAATATGTCTGAAAGATATTGCCATGAAATACATAATGCAATGAAATATTTTGCATTTCGAGAGCTTGGGACAAAAAGGTTTTATCAGCAAAAAATATTATTCTGAGATAATTGGCTTTACATTTCTGAACTCTCATTGGTTTGAATGGTGTCAGCAATTTTATTATTGTATTCTTTTGAACTTAACAACATGAATTGGGGTATTTAGAGTACTATATACAGTAGGTAGAGAACATTGAACAAAAATATAGATAGAACCTTATAGTCCCAAGCTTTTGATTTATCTTGAGAAGGGATGATATGAACACCAGCTTATTTATGGACATTCTAAATGAAACCCGGTTATTGGCCAGAGCCGGATTGCACTAAAACCAGAATATTGTATCAGAAAGTGCCAGCTGGTAAGGGGTCTGAACAGATTATCATATGAGGGAGGGAGGGATGGAAAGAGAGAGAGAGAGGAGTGAGGGAGAGAGCGAGGAGTGAGTGAGAGAGAGAGGGAGAGAGAACGAGAGGGAGGGTGGTAGAAAACGATACAGAAACTCATCCGTCAGTCACTGTGGGGTGGAGGGGATCAGCCAAACCCTTTCGTCACTATCTCTCCTTCCTCACCTGCCAGAGCCTGTGTGTGTGAGCCTAGGGAGAGGGGGGGGAGGAGGAGAGAGGTGTGTGAGTCCTGTGGAGAGGTCAGGGGATGGGCTGAACCTCCACTCGTTTGTCTGGGCTCTGGAATGCTCCACCGCTGCTCTGGAGGCAGACATCTGGAGGCAGACATCTGGAGGCAGACTGAGTAGCAATAGCTATCTACACACTCAGAGAGGAGAGGAAGAGACGGCTTCTGCTATCACTGAGCCACAGGGAATTAGACAGCCTCTCTCTATATTCTCTCCCTTTTTCTCTCTGTTTCTACATTATCTCCTTCCCTCATTCTCTTATTGAACCTATTCATCTACTTCTTCTTCTATTCATCTACTCTTCCCCTTTCTCTCTATTCCAGTCTCTCTTTCTCCTTCTGTTTTCCTATTTTCTTTACATTATGAAAGCAGAGGAAAAGGGAATTGAAAAAATGTCTGGCAGAGCTACTGTTATGACTTTATCCGGCACTAAAAGATAAGCAAGACAAGATAGTAAGAGTGTGCTGTGCCTATCGAGCCCTCAGACAAGCCTCAGTACTGCAATCAGTGGGAAAGGGGCCAGGTTCCCTGCCTGAGCTGTCAGCGCCCCCACTGGCTGCCTGCTGTGCCAATCAAAGGCAGGGGGCGGGGAGCAGGCAGACATTAGCGCTGATGTCACAGTCACATGGATTCTCGTGTGGTCATGCTCGGAGGCAGAGAGACAGAGCTGTGCTGGCCAGCTGCTGCTGAGACAGCAGTGGAGGGCTTTGAGCTGGTGATAGTGCTCTCTTATGGACTCGGAGCTTAATGATGTATTTTGTGATTTCAGCTATGAAAGGTAAGAGCAGAATGCATGCATGCTGTTTCCACGGTGCAATAGGCAGCCAGAGTAACACATAGGGAAGTGAAGCTTCTCTCTATTCACTGCCTGCCAACTCAATTTCAACCGCTTGTAAGAAAAGAGTGTAAGAGAGTGGGAGGGAGAGAGAGAGGGAGGGAGAGAGAGAGAGAGAGAGAGAGAGAGAGAGAGGTAGAGAGTAACTGCCTCTGAATGTGTTTATTACCAGGGAATTAAGCTGTTGAAATATATATTTTCCTCCAGGAGCAGCTATTTTTTATTTCCTATTCTGGAAGGAAATTAAGTTTGAAATTCTAAACGGATGATAAGACATGTGTAATGGGATGTTTGGATGTTTCTCTAAAGTGAATAGGATTGTTACTCTCTGTGCTGGTGTGTGTGTGTATAAGAAATAACAGCCAGTGTGCCATACTGATCTCTGTTTGATGTGAAATACAGCCCTCAAGCTCTTGAAACAGTTTCAAATTATGGGGGGGTAGACATAGGGGAGTGGACGAGGTGAGAGGAGAGGAAGTCCTGGAGTGACGAGGGAGGGAGGACGAGGGGGTTCAGGTGTTTCTGTCGCAGTTTCTTCTCCTTGGCTCTTAATCTGGTTGTTCCAGTCCAGAGGATGTGTCTGTCTGTTCGAAGGGTTGAATTGCGTGGTAGACTGGCAGTGTTGAATGTGGGTCTCAGACAAGGTGACAAGGCACTGGCTGGCTCCACTGGCCGACTGGGATTCTTTGAGTTGATACTGGTGTGTGCCTGTGAGTTGTGTTCCACTGACCTATTTGTTGGGTAGTAGGGTATACATGCATGGCCATGGGAGCAAGGCTGGGTTTTTCTCCCAGTCTCAGTGTCATGATCCTGCATGCATAATCCCAGTCATCCCCCTCCCCACCCCCTATCACACACACACACACACACACACACACACACACACACACACACACACACACACACACACACACACACACACACACACACACACACACTCTTTCTTGCATTTACACACATGCATACCCCCCCCCCCACACACACACACACACACACACAGAAAATAGTCACATGAAGCACAGGCAGCTGTCACTGTGTATTAGATGGGAAGTTGCAGGAAAGGAAAACAGCAATTGGATCCTAACATTAGTAGTGCTTCTGATGCCTCTGTTCTTTGCCCTTCTGACTCACTGTCTGCATTGCTATATCCTTACCACTCAGTGCATGTCTAATACATACAGTGTGTGGAAACATATTTGTGCATTTTCCACCACGTTCTTATTTCATATTTACAGACATGAATACATTTGAGACTTGAATTCTGAGAATATGATCTTGACCACCTCTGTACAGGGAGGCAGAATTGTGTGACAATTATTTGAATATGCACTTGATCACAATTTGTGAGAATCTTGTGATAAAGTGAGATTACATAGTTGACAGCGATGTGTGAGCATTGTGGGAAATTATGGGAGAGTGACGTGTGACCCTGAGGCAATTATGAAAAATCAGCACTATGACCCAATGCCCTTTTTTATAGACTTTTATCTTGAGTATAGAAAATGGGGAAATGTGTATTTATTTCTGGGTGTGACTGTCCAAAATCCAATCTATTTTTTTCCCTTTTCTATTTTTAGATGCAACTTCCGTTATTATTCAAGACGTATTTATTACTGTATAAAGGCAGGTTGGCATTGAGTCAATATGTATTTATTACTTCATAAGGGCAAGTCTGCATTAAGTCAATATGTATGTATTACTTTATAAGGGCAGGTCTGCGTTGAGTCAATATGTATGTATTACTTTATAAGGGCAGGTCAGCATTGAGTCAATATGTATGTATTACTTTATAAGGGCAGGTCTGCATTGAGTCAATATGTATGTATTACTTTATAAGGGCAGGTCGGTATTGAGTCAATATGTATGTATTACTTTTTTTAAGGGCAGGTCTGCATTGAGTCAATATGTATTTATTACTTTATAAGGGCAGGTCGGTATTGAGTCAATGTGTTTGTATTACTTTATAAGGGCAGGTCTAAAATGAATCCATACACCAATAGTGTCATTATTCAGTTCAATTTATCTCATCACAATACATAAATGAGCTGGAATAGATTTTTCGAGAATTTGAAGCCTTTCCAAACAGATATCTGTTTGATGGCTAAGATATAGGACTTGTGTAAGGGCAGAGTCAATTTGTATTTATTACTTCATAAGGGCAGGTCGGCATTGAGTCAATATGTATTTATTACATTATAAGGGCAGGTCGGCATTGAGTCAATATGTATGTATTACTTTATAAGGGCAGGTCTGCATTGAGTCAATATATATGTATTACTTTATAAGGGCAGGTCGGCATTGAGTCAATATGTATGTATTACTTTATAAGGGCAGGTCTGCATTGAGTCAATATGTATGTATTATTTTATAAGGGCAGGTCTGCATTGAGGCAATATGTATTTATTTCTTTATAAGGGCAAGTCTGCATTGAGTCAATATCTATGTGTCATGTCTTGTTATGTCTGTTCCTGTCCTTTCTCTTCATTCTCTCTCTCTGCTGGTCTTTTTAGGTTACCTTCTCTGTCTCTCATTCTTCAGCTGTTCTACATTTCCTCTAACTAGCTCATTCACTCTTTCACACCTGTTCTCTCTTCCCCCTCTGATTAGGTCTCTATTTCTTTCTCTGTTCCTGCTACTTTCAGTGTCTGATTCTTGTTTGTGTTTTTTGATGCCAGAAGCAAGCTGTCGTCTCGTTTGCTTCCACCTTGTCCTGTCCTGTCGGAGTCTGCCTGGCAGGAGCATCCTGCACTATACTAACGTTCTTTTTGTTCCGCTGACAACGTTGGAAGAGGATTTATGCCATTCCTGTATTTTCATTAAAGAACTCTGTTTTCTGTTAAAACCGCTTTTGGGTCTTCACTCAAGTTCATAACATCTATGTATTACTTTATAAGGGCAGGTCTTGCATTGAGTCAATATGTATGTATTACTTTATAAGGACATGTCGGCATTGAGTCAATATGTATTTATTACTTTATAAGGGCAGGTCTGCATTGAGGCAATATGTATTTATTTCTTTATAAGGGCAAGTCTGCATTGAGTCAATATATATGTATTACTTTATAAGGGCAGGTCTGCATTGAGTCAATATGTATGTATTACTTTATAAGGGCAGGTCTGCATTGAGTCAATATGTATGTATTACTTTATAAGGGCAGGTCTGCATTGAGTCAATATGTATGTATTACTTTATAAGGGCAGGTCTGCATTGAGTCAATATCTATGTATCACTTTATAAGGGCAGGTCTGCATTGAGTCAATATGTATTTATTACTTCATAAGGGCAAGTCTGCATTGAGTCAATATGTATGTATTACTTTATAAGGGCAAGTCGGCATTGAGTCAATATGTATTTATTACTTCATAAGGGCAAGTCTGCATTGAGTCAATATGTATGTATTACTTTATAAGGGCAAGTCTGCATTGAGGCAATATGTATTTATTTCTTTATAAGGGCAAGTCTGCATTGAGTCAATATCTATGTATTACTTTATAAGGGCAGGTCTGCATTGAGTCAATATGTATGTATTACTTTATAAGGACATGTCGGCATTGAGTCAATATGTATTTATTACTTTATAAGGGCAGGTCTGCATTGAGTCAATATGTATGTATTACTTTATAAGGGCAGGTCTGCATTGAGTCAATATGTATGTATTACTTTATAAGGGCAGGTCTGCATTGAGTCAATATGCATGTATTACTTTATAAGGGCAGGTCTGCATTGAGTCAATATCTATGTATTACTTTATAAGGGCAAGTCGGCATTGAGTCAATATGTATTTATTACTTCATAGGGGCAAGTCTGCATTGAGTCAATATGTATGTATTACTTTATAAGGAAATGTCGGCATTGAGTCAATATGTATTCTTCACTTTTTAAGGGCAGGTCTGCATTGAGTCAATATGTATGTATTATTTTATAAGGGCAGGTCTGCATTGAGTCAATATCTATTTATTACTTTATAAGGGCAGGTCGGCATTGAGTCAATATGTATGTATTACTTTATAAGGGCAGGTCTGCATTGAGTCAATATGTATGTATTACTTTATAAGGGCAGGTCTGCATTGAGTAAATATGTATTCTTCACTTTATAAGGGCAGGTCTGCATTGAGTCAATACGTATTCTTCACTTTATAAGGGCAGGTCTGCATTGAGTCAATATGTATGTATTATTTTATAAGGGCAGGTCTGCATTGAGTCAATATCTATTTATTACTTTATAAGGGCAGGTCGGCATTGAGTCAATATGTATGTATTACTTTGTAAGGGCAGGTCTTGCATTGAGTCAACATCTATTTATTACTTTATAAGGGCAGGTCGGTATTGAGTCAATATGTATTTATTACTTTTTAAGGGCAGGTCTGCATTGAGTCAATATGTATTTATTACTTTTTAAGGGCAGGTCTGCATTGAGTCAATATGTATGTATTACTTTATAAGGGCAGGTCTGCATTGAGTCAATATGTATGTATTACTTTATAAGGGCAGGTCTGCATTGAGTCAATATGTATGTATTACTTTATAAGGGCAGGTCTGCATTGAGTCAATATGTATTTATTACTTCATAAGGGCAAGTCTGCATTGAGTCAATATGTATGTATTACTTTATAAGGGCAAGTCGGCATTGAGTCAATATGTATTCTTCACTTTTTAAGGGCAGGTCTGCATTGAGTCAATATGTATGTATTATTTTATAAGGGCAGGTCTGCATTGAGTCAATATCTATTTATTACTTTATAAGGGCAGGTCGGCATTGAGTCAATATGTATGTATTACGTTATAAGGGCAGGTCTGCATTGAGTCAATATGTATGTATTACTTTTTAAGGGCAGGTCTGCATTGAGTCAATATGTATGTATTACTTTATAAGGGCAGGTCTGCATTGAGTCAATATGTATGTATTACTTTATAAGGGCAGGTCTGCATTGAGTCAATATGTATGTATTACTTTATAAGGGCAGGTCTGCATTGAGTCAATATGTATTTATTACTTCATAAGGGCAAGTCTGCATTGAGTCAATATGTATGTATTACTTTATAAGGAAATGTCGGCATTGAGTCAATATGTATTCTTCACTTTTTAAGGGCAGGTCTGCATTGAGTCAATATGTATGTATTATTTTATAAGGGCAGGTCTGCATTGAGTCAATATCTATTTATTACTTTATAAGGGCAGGTCGGCATTGAGTCAATATGTATGTATTACGTTATAAGGGCAGGTCTGCATTGAGTCAATATGTATGTATTACTTTATAAGGACATGTCGGCATTGAGTCAATATGTATGTATTACTTTATAAGGGCAGGTCTGCATTGAGTCAATATGTATTCTTCACTTTATAAGGGCAGGTCTGCATTGAGTCAATATGTATTCTTCACTTTATAAGGGCAGGTCTACATTGAGTCAATATGTATGTATTATTTTATAAGGGCAGGTCTGCATTGAGTCAATATCTATTTATTACTTTATAGGGACAGGTCGGCATTGAGTCAATATGTATATTACTTTATAAGGGCAGGTCTGCATTGAGTCAATATGTATTTATTACTTCATAAGGGCAAGTCTGCATTGAGTCAATATGTATGTATTACTTTATAAGGAAATGTCGGCATTGAGTCAATATGTATTCTTCACTTTTTAAGGGCAGGTCTGCATTGAGTCAATATGTATGTATTATTTTATAAGGGCAGGTCTGCATTGAGTCAATATCTATTTATTACTTTATAAGGGCAGGTCGGCATTGAGTCAATATGTATGTATTACGTTATAAGGGCAGGTCTGCATTGAGTCAATATGTATGTATTACTTTATAAGGACATGTCGGCATTGAGTCAATATGTATGTATTACTTTATAAGGGCAGGTCTGCATTGAGTCAATATGTATTCTTCACTTTATAAGGGCAGGTCTGCATTGAGTCAATATGTATTCTTCACTTTATAAGGGCAGGTCTACATTGAGTCAATATGTATGTATTATTTTATAAGGGCAGGTCTGCATTGAGTCAATATCTATTTATTACTTTATAGGGACAGGTCGGCATTGAGTCAATATGTATATTACTTTATAAGGGCAGGTCTGCATTGAGTCAATATGTATTCTTCACTTTATAAGGGCAGGTCTGCATTGAGTCAATATGTATGTATTATTTTATAAGGGCAGGTCTGCATTGATGCAATATCTATTTATTACTTTATAAGGGCAGGTCGGCATTGAGTCAATATATATGTATTACTTTGTAAGGGCAGGTCTTGCATTGAGTCAATGTGTTTGTATTACTTTATAAGGGCAGGTCTAAAATGAATCCATACACCAATAGTGTCATTATTCAGTTCAATTTATCTCATCACAATACATAAATGAGCTGGAATAGATTTTTCGAGAATTTGAAGCCTTTCCAAACAGATATCTGTTTGATGGCTAAGATATAGGAGTTGTGTATTGACATTTGTTATACAAGAGATGAATGTGTTTTAAACGTCGCAACCTTCCAACAGAGATATGGTCATGGTCATGGTCTCTCTCTCTCTCTTGCTTTCTCTCTCTATCTCTCTCTCTCTCTCTCTCTCTCTCTCTCTCTCTCGCCAGACTCACAACGACACAACGACACCACTGCCTCTCTCTCTCTCTCTCTCTCTCTCTCTCTCTCTCTCTCTCTCTCTCTCTCTCGCCAGACTCACAACGACACCACTGCCTCTCAAGTACCTAATTACCTGTAATGGAAACATCCCTCTGTATCTCTCTCTCTCTCTCTCTCTCTCTCTCTCTCTTGCCAGACTCACAACGACACAACGACACCACTGCCTCTCTCTCTCTCTCTCTCTCTCTCTCTCTCTCTCGCCAGACTTACAACGACACCACTGCCTCTCAAGTACCTAATTACCTGTAATGGAAACATCCCTCTCATTACCCCATGCAAATTAGCTAGCCTACTCAACACAATTAAGATGAAAATTCCAAATATTAATTACATAATTAAAGAAAGACGTTTGATGTACCAAAAGACAGAAAGAAATAAGTGCATTTCATCTACATTAAAATTAACCCTTCATCAAGAGCATTAATGTAGAGGGACGTAGCAGTGCTTTTTGAAACCACTCCAAACGGATCGTTCCAATACCAAGCTGTTGTGTTGCATACAGGCAGCGCATAACTATGTGATTTACCACAAGTGTCTACTAGATTGTAAATAATGTTCAGGGGATGGAGACAACATACAGCTAAATTCCATGTGATGGGTGGTTTAAGGGTACGTTAACAAGGCAGTAAATAATTGCTGTAGGTTTGGTGCTCTTTGTCTCTTCCTATCAGCAAGCGGGTGAAGTGCTCTTGACTAGCGCCTGCGTGCTGCAAGGCTTCCCACATCACAGCAGAGGTTAACAAGATTGGCTATTATCCAGTTAGGGACTGAGGACACTGAAAGCCAGGCAAAAATCACCACAGATTAAGGGGAAGGCAGATTTTAGCCCGCCAGCGAGGATTACAAATAAGAGTTACCAGGTAAGGATGTTTGTTACAAGATCCCGTTTTGTATTCATATCAGATCAACAAAAATGAACATCATTTCATCTGAAATTTCGTAAAAATCAAATCCTAAACATTTTCTAAATCAAAATAAGAATTTTCACATAATTTTGTATCTTATTCTATTAAATTGCCCATTTGTTTATTATTACTAATGCTAACAGCCGTTTCTTTGACAGAGATGTGGTGTGTTTTGGAGCCAGGTATGCTCAGATCTGTCCCTGCACAGTGTCTTTGTTAAGGAAGCGGAGTGGCATTTCCACAGGTTATTAGTGTGTGAGTTGTGGCGCTGTCTGGAGCGTGCTTTGTGACACGTCCTGGCTGCGTGTAGACGGACTGGTTAATGAAATATTGACTGCCCATTGAGAGCATGGATTTTTGATTTAGCTCCAGAGAGGCTCCGAGGACAGGGACGTGTAGTCTGGAGTGAGAGAGGAGACTGCAAGAAGGAGACTAAGCCTGACACAGCCAGGGCAGAACCCAGCACCGATGCTCCTACCCTGTACCTTGTACCCTGCCTTCTATGGCTGTGGCTATGGCTATACTGTGCACTGATATGTCCAGGCCTCCACCCTAGCACTTGCGGATGCCTGACAGCTTGGCAAAGCAACTGGGTGCCAGTCACACTCACTGACTTGAGATTGTATCGGATCACACTATCCTGTCTTAGTTGTGGCTCATTTCCTGCTTTTTCTGTTTTTAAGTGCACACTCATATGGATGCTTTGAAGTGTCTTCCCATCCTACAGCATTTATTAGTGCCTACTGTACAATAGTGCTATAATACTCCCTCCTTCAGCATACCTCATAACACACTCAGCACTGGTCCACCAGGTCCTGCTGCCACGACCAAATCACTCCACTGCAACATTGAAATATGGAGGAGAAATGTATTATTTTACACAGGAATGTAGATGAAGAATTGTTTTTCATCTTTGATAGATAAAGGCAGAGATAGGAAGGGAAATACGGAGAGAGAGGGACAGATAGAGAGGGAGAGAGGAAGGGAGAGAGATTAGAGGAGTGTATTGAGAGTACCCAATGGATTGTGCACTAAGAGTAGAGAGGGGATTATCGTGCTGTTACTGTCAGTCTTCAAAGGGCCTTTGGAAAGGGACAGCTTTGTATGCAGGATCAGTGTTTATCTGTGGTCTCAGTGTCCCTTGCCCTATTGTCTGGCTGTACATTACACTATTTCCATGATATGCCTACACTTTCACAATGGATATAATTTCAACACAATGTAATTTTATGTTCTATATGTTATCGATCTGATATTTTATCCATGGTGTGTTTCTCTGTGCCTCTTTGCTGGCACTCTCCTGCACCTGCAGTGCCCTCCCAAGCTCTTTCTGCCGGGGCCAAGAAGTTGACAGCGGTTTAGCGGATTGAAGAAGGGAAAGGTTTTCTGAGTACTTTTATTCTGTGCGTGTCTTCATTGCATTGCCTTTTTTCTCCGCAGGTCTCTCGAGGGCTGTCCACTGGCCTTTTGAAGTAGCATCAAAGAGGAAATGGGGGGGGAGAAAAAGCATTATTGATTTTGCGTTTTGTCTGACTCAAATGCTGAGGAATAAAGACACATAAGGAGAGAGGTGTTGGCATCGGAGGTGCTCTGAGAGAGAGGGGGAGGGAGATGGAGAGCTGAGGGAATGATATAGACGTATAGGTAAGGAACTCCAGACAGTTAATGCATCTCTCCCCAGAGCCTCCTGCTCTGTTCAGTCTGGCTGTTTCTCCTGGTAGCTACCTTTGTGCTCCTCTCCAATGCTGCAGTAAATCAAGCCCATTAAAGAGACAGACCTCTCTAGTCTCTCCACCTACATGTCAGATATCTTATCTCCGACTCTATCAGGTTGGTGTCATCATCTCACAGCATCCCGCAGTTGACCTGCTTTTCTCTGAAAAGCCAAGCTGCTCAGTTCTCAGCTGTAATCAAATTTGCGCTCTAGGTACAGTTGAAATCGGAAGTTTACATACACCTTTGCCAAATATATTTAAACTCAGTTTTGCACAATTCCTGACATTTAATCCCTCTTAAATATTCCCTGTTTTAGGACAGTTAGGATCACCACTATATTTTTAGAATGTGAAATGTCAGAATAATAGTAGAGAGAATGATTTATTTCAGCTTTTATTTCTTTCATCACATTACCAGTGAGTCAGAAGTTTACATACACTCAATTAGTATTTGGTAGCATTGCCTTTGAATTGTTTAACTTGGGTCAAACATTGTGGGTAGCCTTCCACAACCTTCCCACAATAATTTGGGTGAATTTTGACCCATTCCTCCTGACAGAGCTGGTGTAACTGAGTCAGGTTTGTAGGCCTCCTTGCTTGCACACGCTTTTTCAGTTCTGACCACATATTTTCTATAGGTTTGAAGTCAGGGCTTTGTGATGACCACTCCAATACCTTGACTTTGTTTTCCTTAGCCTCTTGGAACTACCCATCCCGGATCCGGGAGAATTGTCATCAACTACACTAATTAGCATAGCGCAACGGTCAAAAAATATTAATATTCATGAAATCACAAGTGAAATATAGTGAAACACAGCTTAGCCTTTTGTTAATCACCCTGTCATCTTCGATTTTGAAATTATGCTTTACAGCCAAAGCAAGACAATCGTTTGTGTAAATTTATCAATAGCCTAGCATAGCATTATGTCCAGCTAGCAGCAGGAGGCTTGGTCATGAAAATCAGAAAAGCAATCAAATTGTTTGTTTACCTTTGATGAGCTTTGGATGTTTTCACTCACAAGACTCCCAGTTAGACAGCAAATGTTCCTTTTGTTCCATAACGATTATTTTTATACCCAAAATACCTCCGTTTGTTGGTCACGTTATGTTGAGAAATCCATCGGAAATAGCTGTCACGACAATGCCCCAAAAAATTCCAAATTGTATCCATAATATTGACAGAAACATGGCAAACTTTTTTATAATCAATCGTCAAGGTGTTTTTCAAATATCTATTCGATAATATATACACCGGGACAATTGGCTTTTCAGTAGGAGCAAGAGGAAAAATAAATACCTCTGTCTTTTACGCAAGAATCACTCTGAGTGCCCTCAGCTGGCCACTTACGCAATGTAGTCGTTTACGCTCATTCTTCAACATAAAGGCGTGAAACTACGTCAAAATGTTGTAGACACCTTAGGGAATACATAGAAAAGGGAATCTGGTTGATATCCCTTTCAATGGCCAATAGGGGGGCATAGGAACACAACGGTTTCAAAACATGAGTCACTTCCTGATTGGATTTTTCTTAGGCTTTCGCCTGCAATATCAGTTCTGTTACACTCACAGACAATATTTTTACAGTTTTGGAAACTGTAGAGTGTTTTCTATCCTAAGCTGTCAATTATATGCATATTCTAGCATCTGGTCCTGAGAAATAGGCCGTTTACTTTGGGCACGTTATTTTTCCAAAAATCAAAATAGTGCCCCCTAGCTTCAAGAGGTTTTGCCACAACTTTGTAAGTAAGCTTGGGGTCATTGTTCATTTTGAAGACCCATTTGCGACCAAGCTTTAACTTCCTGATTGATGTCTTGAGATGTTGCTTCAATATATCCGCATCATTTTCCCTCCTGCAGCAAAGCACCCCCACAACATGATGCTGCC
This sequence comes from Oncorhynchus masou masou, assembly GCF_036934945.1. Classification (NCBI taxonomy): domain Eukaryota; kingdom Metazoa; phylum Chordata; class Actinopteri; order Salmoniformes; family Salmonidae; genus Oncorhynchus; species Oncorhynchus masou. The sequence continues at coordinate 72,041,325 of NC_088242.1, forward strand.
ACCCCCGTGCTTCACGGTTGGGATGGTGTTCTTCGGCTTGCAAGCCTCCCCCTTTTTCCTCCAAACACAACGATGGTCATTATGGCCAAACAGTTGTATTTTTGTTTCATCAGACCAGAGGAATTTCTCCAAAAAGTACAATCTTTGTCCACATGTGCAGTTGCAAACCGTAGTCTGGATCTTTTATGGTAGTTTTGGAGCAGTGGCTTCTTTCTTGCTGAGCGGCTTTCAGGTCAATATAGGACTTGTTTTACTGTGGACATAGATACTTTTGCACATGTTTCCTCCACCATCTTCAGAAGGTCCTTTGCTGTTGTTCTGGGATTGATTTGCACTTTTCACACCAAGCGTCTCCTTCCTGAGCGGTATGACGGCTGCGTGGTCCCATGGTGTTTATACTTACGTACTATTGTTTGTACAGATGAACGATGAAACTGTAGTTTGATAACAAGAAATTTGTGGAGTGGTTGAAAAACAAGTTTTAATGACTCCAACCTAAGTGTATGTAAACGTACGACTTCAACTGTAAGTGTGAAGAGGCAGGCTAGCAGGCTGGAAGAGAAGAGGAGCATTGTTTGTGTGCTCTTTTACCCTGACATCTCCTATCTCAAGGGTTGGCTGTAAATGACCTCAGAGTGATATAAGCAAGTCCCTTTCTGAATAGAGCTGACACCACCCTCTCCCTGTTCTACTCAGCACTGTTATGTTATATTATGTTACATGCATGTTATAGCTAGCTACAGTAGATTAACATGGTAAGCGGGACAGGGGTACCTCATGTCAGAGGTTAAAGATGCTGGGGTATGCATCTCGTCTCCATGGAGAACTGCTATAGCTCATAAATGGATCCAGGGAAGGAATGAGGACTGATGAATGAGTCGTAGCTTAAATCAGGAAACTGGCAGGGGAAAAGCCACATTTTAACAAAGATCGTCTCAAGACTGTGTCACCGTGACACAATGTTAGTACAAAAGGCAGGGAACAGTGTAAGCAGATTGATTATATGTCCCTGCCTTCAGGGCTACTTGTGGGATGGCATCATTTAGACCAGGAACCTGCATGTTCCTAGGCCGTCATTGAAAATAAGAATGTGTTCTTAACTGACTTGCCTAGTAAAGGTAAAGGTAAAATAAAAATAAAATAAATGTCCTTAAGCATATAGAGAAACACAACCAACCTCAGGTGGAGTAGTACTCCACAGCACTATGAGGCGCTGTAAGTAATGGCAAAACCCCCAGAATGAAACGGTGACCTCTGGGCCCTCCCCATCCGAGAGCCTCTGTCCTGACTCTGGATAGTGTTGCCACAACACAGCAGAATGGAGCAGAGGAGGGAGGAATGCCTCATAGAGCCGCATGCACGCCCCAGAGTGAAACTTTCTTTCAAGGTTACAGGCTTTAGGAACTACTTCTCCATGCATCTTATTATGATCGTCATAAATAACAAAGGAAAACAGCCTTGTTTTAACAGGCCACTTAGATTAGATTTTTATGCACATATATTTGTTAGAAATAAAATAAATGCTGCTTCAGTACTAATTACAAGATGAAAGGATTTAAATGATGTTATGCAGTGCAATGAACTTAGTTTGAAAACAAAAGACATAGCATATTCAGGAGCATAATGCTATTGAAAAAAATACTTTATGTGAGCCAATAATTTATTGACTACTTTTTTTCAATTTGTAAATAAGCGCAAATGTATTCAAACCAATGTGATCCTTTGACCCTACAGATTGTATTGGTTCACTTAAAATGAGATCAAACAAACATTCCAGTTGATTTGCTCCACAGTGAGTGGAGCAGTGGGGCCAACACAGGAGGAATCTGACAGAGAAAATATATGGGTGTGTCAGGTCTCAGTGAGCGGGAGGGAGGGTGGTGGTAGGCTGGCAGTAGAGAAGCCCTTGACCTTTCTGAGATGAGCCCTCACCCCGCCCCCTATGGCTACATAGAATATCTGATTGCTGATTATGAGTTCCCTCCCCGTCGTGCTGAGTGGTTTGCATGTCGCCATCCATCCCTTCCCAGCTGAACTGATTAATGTAAGGAGCTAAAGATTCTACATCTCAGAGAGATTGCAAAAAGGCTCTCACAGAGCCTGGTAATCTAGAGTGCAGCTGGCAATCACCCAGTGCTGGCTCGAGAGGCTTTTTGGGTTGTTGTTTTGTTTTTGTTTTGAAGTCGTTTTTGGGGGGGTGTTGATGTCTTGGTTCCCCTGGGCTATTCTTGTTTCAGGATGAGAGCGCTCCATGTGCTGAGCGCAGGTCCTTGTCTGCCTGGCTTCGCGGCTGCTGCAGCCCAGCCCGGCCCAGCCTGCTGAACAACAGCAGCGTCAGCACAGCCCCTCGCTCAAAGTCCCAGGATGTGCTTATGATCACCCTCTTACAGGAGGAGACCAATTTTGGCAGAAAAATGTACTTCATCCCAGATATGAAAAAAGCTCTTTGCTCATTTTCAGAGCTCCCAGACACCAATACAGGGAACAGAAGCATCAGATAAATTAAAATAAATTGCTCCTCTGCTGTTCAAGAGAACTTGTGTTTTAGAATTTTATTTGAACTCTATATTAGGCACAATTTTCTGGCTGTTTAATTGATATTTTCAGCAGTGAACCATTTTTTTTTTCAGAAAAGCTGGCATGACTGCTTTACTTGCTTGAAGGGATCTGTCACAAAGTTACAAATCAGCCGCTGTCTTCTTCAAGTTTTGTTTTTATAAATAGTTGGAGTGGAGCTCTGCATGGTTTAGTCCTGTTTCCTCTGCACTGGTGGCTGTATTAATGCCTTTCATGTGTAACTTTAGGGCGACTGAGAAGGAATCTGCCCAAAGTGTTCTCAATTATTATCAAAGCCATGGAGTCCACTCTGTCATCTACTAGACATACAATATGTTTATTGTTATACATATCTTAATGCATGGTTCAACAGAGCAATATACAGTACTTTATGATTGCTGGGAAACACACACATACATTCTTGCATATACAAACATGTATACCCAACCAAGCTTTATCTGCTCTTACACACACACGCACGCACGCACGCACGCACGCACACACGCACGCACACACACACACACACACACACACACACACACACACACACACACACACACACACACACACACACACACACACACACACACACACACACACACACACACACACACACACACACACACACACACACACACACACACACACACACACACACACACACACACACACACACAGGGAGAGAAAGAACCTTCATGCATTCATGTGTTCATACATTCCTGCACACTTGAAAGCTAATTTATAGCATATCTATGCTGCGATGACTGTATCTGTGCTTCACACTAAAGTTAATAGAGGAGCAGATGAGACACCGTCAGTGCTCACAGAACAAATGGCTATCGTCTGTGCTCGGCTACCTTTAGTAAATGAAATGTTTCAGCAGATCCACTGCTGTGATGAGAGAGACACATGTTCCATGTGAGAGCCCTAACCACAGACGGCTAGGGAGAGCCTCCCAGACACAAACAGAGGGGGGGCTGTATTTTTGTTGCTGAGTGTGAGAGACATCGAGAGAAGGATGCGTTCACTTTGCATCTGACGCTCGTATGGTGGGGGGCATGTAATTTTATGGACTCTGTGTGTCTGAGATCAAGAAATTCATTCATTTGTGTGCTGTATTTCCATTTCTGGGATTGATTATTTGCTTTCTTGCTTGCTTGCCTGTTGGAATTTTGTGCAATATCAAGTTACATGAAATTGCATATTTTGCAGAATATAATCCCCAAACCTTACTGGTCTCTAAATTGGTACCATTACTTACCGTTAAAACAACATGCATTGTCTTAGTGGTCAACCTGTGTACTACAGTACTACAGACTGATGATCTTAAGCAAAGTACCTTTGGGATACGATACCACCTCAAAGGGCAATGCAGGCATGAGAACTCTGTTTTGATCTTTGACACATTTCATGGGCATTGATTATATGATGCTTTAGTCTTTGATCTAACAGTGGAAAATGTTGTTTCTTGATTCTCTGGTTCTGAGATTATTATAATTTATACATGAGGGATTTGTTTTTTTGCCAAGCTTGAGCAATCTTAAGTAAAAACACTGAGCTATTGTCTCTGTTCATATTATTTATATCATTGGCATCTCCTATAGAAATTAAACAGGGAACACTATTAGAAAAAAAGGGTTCCAAATGTGTTCTTTGGCTGTCCCCATAGGATCACCCTTTTTTGTTATAGGTAGAGAAAGGGTTCTACATTGAACACAATAGGGTTCTACCTGGATTCAAAAGGGTTTGCCTGGTACTCAAAAGTTCCCCTATGGGGACAGCCAAAGATTCATTTTAGGTTCTAGATATACGTTGACTTCAGAAAGTATTCAGTGAATTTCAAACACAGATTCAACCAGAAAGACCAGGGAGGGTTTCCAATGTCTTGCAAAGAAGGGCACCTACAGTATTGGTAACATTTTAGAAAATGCAGACGTTGAATATCCCTTTGAGCATGCTTTGAGCATGGTGAAGTTATTAATTACACTTTGGATGGTGAATCAGTACACCCAGTCACTACAAAGATACAGGCGTCCATCCTAACCGCTCAAGCATAATTACCTAAAACACAAGGCCAAATCGGCACAATGTTCCTGAGTGGCTGAATTGGAATTTAAACTTAAATCTACTTGAAAAGCTAAGACAATACCAAAAATGGTTGTCTAGCAATGATCAACACCCAATTTGACAGAGCTTGAAGAATTTAGAAAATAATAATGGGTAAATGTTGCACAATTCAGATGTGGAAAGCTCTTTGTGACTTACCCAGAAAGACTCACAGCTGTAATCGCTGCCAAAGGTGCTTCTGTGAAGTATTAGGGGTGTGAATACTTATGTACATTTCTGTATTTAATTTTCAATACATTTCCAAAAATTGCTAAAAACATGTTTTTGTGTAAAAAATATTTGTGTGTAAAAAATATCTATTTCATTAATTTTGAATTCAGCCTGCAACATAACAAAATGTGGAATAAGTCAAGGGGTATGAATACTTTCTGAAGGCACTGTATATGGATGGAAAGACAAAATTCAAATAATGTGTGCACTTATACTCTTGAAGAGTGTGAGAATATATGTTTGACAAATTTCTCCCTCAGATGTAGCATTGGAAAAACATGCAATATTTGATAAAAACTCTACTACTGCTAGTACTTTTTCATACAACCTAGGTCTGCAGATGTTTTATAGGCAAATATTTCTGGACAAATTCTTTGTTTCCTAAGCAATCTGATATATAATTTAAGAACTGAACAAACCCCATTGTACTCATAAAGGAAAAAATTAACTTACACAATTAGTTACAGCACAGCGGTTACAATTACCTGGTAATATTGCTGTTCAGTGCCGCATCATACTTTTACAATGATTACATTCAAAACATTCAACTTTGGAGTAAAATACAGCATCTGATTATTTATTCACTGTCTTTCACCTTTTGTAGAAACTCAGAAAAAGCTGTATTATCTATTTTATTAGCCCAGTATCACTTCAAGGCAATCCAGGGAGAGTTAGGTTGTATTGTACACTGAATGTTATCCATTGCAACAGAAATGGTGTGGATGTTATATATGTATGCTCGTAAGATAGATTTCATATCACAACAGCATATCCCTTGAGTGACTACAAATAACTATACAAGCCTCAAATTAGTTTTTTTTTTTTTTAACTACAGGAAAGTCATTCTTCAGATTAATTTCAGTGTATGGCTCTCTTTGTGGAGGAAACAAAATGGGCTTTATGGAATTAGTGTGTTTGCTGCATGAATCTCAAATCTATTCCTGGAACATATGATTGTGTTTAACGTGATTTGATGTCTGCAGCGCCTCTGTGCGAAACGGAAGAGAGCTACCCGATTGGATTAGAGTCTGAAGTACAGTAATGACAGCTCAGTGTTTCTCCATTGACCCATGTTTGTTGTCTAAATACAATATGAGTGTGGAGGGCTCGCTGTATACTCCTGTGCTTGGAGACTATTTGCTGAAGGTCATTTTGGGATCATAGCATGCCATTAATAATTCCAGTACGTTTCTGGGATCTCCATCTGTTCTGCTGCATCCATCCATTGCTTCCTTCCCTTTCGAAGACAAATGCAGCATCTTCAGGTTGGAATGAAATCATGCCTAGAGGCTCAGATATTGGAGGTGGTACTTTGTTGTGGAAAACATCACGAAACACATTTAACTGTGGTCACACATACTGCTCACACATTAGCCTGTTAAATTGTGTGTTTATGCGTGGAACACACAGGAATTCTCGCTTGAACACACACACAAACACACTACATCCTTATGTATACCCTCTCTGAGTCTTGTGAGTGTGTTTCAGCAGCAGCGAGTTTTGCAGGGAGGAAGCAGTGGACCTGTGCTGTGTGGTAATTCCCTACTGCTCTGCATATCCTCCCAGTCAACCAGCCGTTCTACAGGGATGCAATTATCACTCTCCCTCAAGCCTAGCCGTGCGCCATGACAAGGTGTTACTAGAGAAATCATCAAAGCCTGATTTTAAATGAAGCATTTAATTATGTGACAAGTGAACGCTGTGCGTGTCTGTGTTCACGTTCAGTTGCGTGTGCGTGTGCGTGTGCATACAGTATGTGAGAGAAGCTGTTAGGTTTTGCGTCCCTTAAACAGGCCTTAGAGGCAGGATCCTATGGGGAGTAGATAGATGTGTTGTCAGCGGCGTGCACTGGCCGGGCACTGCGGGCGGGCGGGCAGGCGTGCGGCTGGGTGAAAGATGGCGGAGCGTGTCTGTGCACAGCTAAGGCTGTGATAGGCAACAGTGAGCGCTCCACCCCCGTCGCTCCATCCCTCCCGTCCAATGATAGATCTCCACTCTGATTCTTTTAATAGCAGGAGGCCAGCTCTCATGATGGACCTGTCATAGAACAGACCCACATATTCTCACAATTAGCTTCTCCTCATCATAAATACTGTAGCATAAATGAAAACTTTCCATCTGTAAGGACTCTTTTTTTTTGTCAGGAATATCATCATCTAGCTAAATAGATAGTTTAATAAAAAAATATGTATGCTGATTCTAGATGCTGTAGAATGTTTTGCTTTGTTGAGAGGGCACCTTTGTCTGTGATTATACATGTATCAGTCATGACTAGCCCTATACCAGTCAGTCAAATCACTATCAAAGCTAAACTGCTTACCCTAGCTAATTGTAATTTCACATCTCTGCTGAGTCATTGTCCTGTCAGGAGCTTTATTCTTTAGCATGCCTGACGATGTGTCCACAATCCCTTATCTATAGAGCTAATTATTTAAAAGAGGAGCTGTTCTGAAAAAATATGTTGCACAATGGAAAATTAAGATTTTACAAGATACATTTTCAATGGAATTCATCTATCTTCTGAAACCATTGTGTTTTATTTTTTATTTTTTGTTCATTTTTCATTATAGGGAAAGTGAATGGCTTACTGACAATGTGTGGTAATCAGGTTGGGATACTGATTGGTGGTTATGGTAGGTCATAATAGAGACTAGACTAGCTAGGCTATTACTCTGCAACGGACAGACAGACGGATGGACAGAGCGAGGCTCAGATGAACAGGGTAAAAAGAGGCTGATTGAACTGCGCAACATTCACAGGAAGCTAGCTTTAGGGGTTCAAGGTTATCTGGACAAATCAGACTCCTGTTTCTATTCATTCCCTCCTAGACCAACCAGCTGGTTTTCTTGGGCGAACCGGAAAATGTGCAGTTCTGATGTCTGTGAGCAGGTCTGGCAAGGGAATGCGTGTGAATCCTAATGACATGTTTAACATTTCATATCCATCAGGGGGAAATGCTGCATATACAAAAGGTTTACAAGCATTTGTTAACAGCAACTTCTGGACGCAAGTACTCTAACTGAACATGTAAGTGGTAAGTTGACCACAAGACAATTCATTTGACTGAATATTGTATTAACTTCCATAAGATTATTCTTTTTTGCAGCCTAATGAACATTCAGTTTGATGATGACCACCTCTCTGTTCCACAATCCTCCTCATGTTTAGTAACAACAGTCAATGGTGATTCACTCAGATCTACATGACTGAATATTGATGTATAGGTACGTTTCCCCCCACCCTCCAGTCCTCACACACAGTGTAAAGCCATCTCTATGTGTCCAGGCAATGCCGAGTGTGTGAATGGGTATAAAGAAATATATAAGGGACAGTAAGCTGCAGTCTAAACAAACATAGACAGGCAGAATGAGTCTGAGACTGACCACCGTATTATGTAACAGGGTCTTATCAGGACATACCTTCTGTCTGAACACAGAGAGGTTCCCCCTCCTCTCCTCCACCTTCTTCCCTTCCCTCCCTTCTGCCTGGGTGCTCCCTAAACATGGGCCTTCATTAGCAGGGCTAAATATCTCAGCTCGCTGAAATCTCAATTATTTCTTGCCATAGGGCCATTCAATATTTACCTGTTCTCATTTCCCCTCCTTCTGGCCAGTAGGGACCTGTCCTTAGTTGCAGTAATGTGCACAGAATATTATTATCAGAATATTGCACATTTTCCCTTCCTCAGGTTCTGACATAGGGAATACGTAGTCAGAGTAGCAGTGACTGACAGCTGTCTGTTTTTAAGGTTCCCTCAGAGCCTAGCTACTTTGTTCCTGCATTAAAGGAGGAATTGTGATGGGAAGTGGAATGAGAGCTTAATAAGGATAAGGCTTTGCTTTTCCTCATTCCTGGCAGGATTTCTGGGCAGCATTATGCATTACATTGCACTTTGTTTGCTTGTGTGTAGGTGTGGAAGAACTGTAAGGTTTTGTGAACGTAACCTCACCAATAGGTCTCACTGGGAGAGTTATCCATGCTCTTGGTAGGTTGGCAACATATACAATATGCATAGGAGAGATGCTGAGGTGTTGTATGTGAATGCTCCATCCAGTACAGTCTATGTGGGAGGGCCATCCCTTTTGTGTGAAAATGGTGGGCATTGTGGTCTTAGGTCCACCAGGTCCAACATCCTATTCTGGAGGTGTTTATTCCAACCCATCACAAGCCATTTCCTTGGCATTCTGAATCAGAGTATGGATCTGCTGCCTGGCCACCAGGAGAGAGTGGCTCTTTTGAAAAAGCCTGTTTGTTAAGAAGAGAGCCTGGTTAATGTGAGCCTGTGATGGATGTAAGCCCATTGTTGTTCTTTGGGGAGCAGTAATGATTGGAGACACCGTTCAGTAATCTGATGGCAGTAGAGCCAAAAACAAGGCCGTCAGAGAAACTGAGGCACCAAAGCAAATGGCAGAGGAAAACCCCAGAGACACATACATGCTGTCATTGGTCTAATTCAGACATAGTTTTGATGGAAAAATCCCAGTTCCAGTCTCCATTTCCAAGGCCAAATCCTTAGGGCTTCTATTGAGCTGGTCTTTGTGGCTGAACTGCAGCAGTACAGTCCAGTACTGGACGTTCAGTACTTTCCCTCATCTATTTATTCTGCTAGTAGCCTAAACCTGATCTTATGATCAGTGACTGGTCAACATTAGTCTGGCTTTATGCTCGTTCTCTATCTGTCAGCTGGTCAACATGCTCCAGTGAAATGACTGTAGGTCATATAACACAATCTGGTACTGTACACTGGATATCCCAAGAGGAAGTGCTGCATTGGCTAGACTGGTTTGAGACAGACATACCTGGGCCTCAGTGTGTGGAGATTGAACATTTGAGCAAAATAGTTTTGTCTTGCTACTTGAATTGTATTCTGACACATCCTGTGCTCAAACTGTTCAAATTGCATGTGCGACAGCTGCTAAGTAATTCGAATAATCTGCTCCTTACTGGTGACTTTGCTTTCATGACTGCAGCTTACCTCAAATTGAAAATAAATAGATAAATGCCTTTTCTGCTCCAACAAATGATACAGCTTTAACTCAAAGGAGCCATCTTGTTCATTTTGGGAGTAAAAGAGCAATTGGAGAAAATAAACAACCATTGTTAATAAGAGTGTTGACAGATTAATAAGCATGCTACGCTACCCAGCAGTGAAGATACAAATTATTAAATCCCAACATGACCCACCTCATCTTGGTAGTTATACATACTATATCATTATTATATCAAGTATTCACTACAGACTATGGCAATAATCAAGTCTCGTTCTTGGGTTGCCAATTTCTCTGTGCTGACCATTTTGTCGAATTTGCTGTGGAGGACAGGGTAAGAAGACATATATTATCCACTGAATGTAACCACAAAGGTTTTTTTTATAGGGACGTCATTAAAACTCCCCCTCTCTTTCTGTATTTGTTCTCTCATACACACAGTGTAACCTACACACACACACACACACACACACACACACACACACACACACACACACACACACACACACACACACACACACACACACACACACACACACACGCAGACACACACACGCAGACACACACACGCAGACACACACACGCAGACACACACATGTAGACACACACATGTAGACACACACAGACATACACACACACATCAATGTGGATGTTGACAGTGGTAGATGGTATGCACTACATACTTTTTTCTGTTGTCATGTATCTGGGCAAATCGCACGGTGACGAGGCATAGAATCTGTCATGGAGAAGGCATATGTATAGCAGAGATAAGAGGCAGCCATTTTATCAAGCAAGCTGTCTCTCGAAAATGCTCATACACATGTCCCCAGATGCGCCTCCAGAAAGATGGCCCTTTAATGACACGGCCCTGCACTCGCCAAGAGGACGCCCCGTTTGTTCCCGGCTCTAACCTGACAATTATGCCAATTACACAAGGCAGCCATGTTGACAAACACACCATGAGAATTGTTGCCGTCGACTTGGAGTAGTGCAGGAGTCCCCCGCCGCGATCTCCTCTGTAATTTAACTAGCACGGAGAAGGATTGCAATGGCTTTCTCGAAAACTCCCCGAGCCATGTATTCTTTTACGGCGGGGAGCCAGTCATGCCACCAGTACAGCCTCTGACTGTAATTGATATGGTGTTTTCTTCAGAGAAAGAAAGAGACTTGCCTGCTCTTCATCACTGTGGTTTATTTAGAGTTATAACGGGTCTAATGTTACATATTGAGCTGTGCTGAGCAAGAAGCCTGGTCTCACTGGGGCCAAAAGAGCATGTAGACAGTTGTAGCGGTGGATCGTGTTTCCCCTGGGGATTGGATCATGAAAGCTTCTCCGCTGCCATTAGTCCATACTCATGTAACCCTTAAAGAGTAATAAGCCATTGGCACCTGAGTGTGTTGACTTGCTGCCATATGAGGTGAGAAAGGAGATCCTGCCAATATGCAGGCTTATTAACAATGCAGGGGTAGAGCTGGCCAATTGGTAATGTGCTGTAATGTGTTGAAATCTTTAAAAAACAGGTAGAAAATACAATGCCATTGTCTCAGTAAATACTGTACAATGAGCTTTTGGTTAGAGGAAAAAGTTTTCTAAGCAAGGCTATTCCAACTTGTTGGCTAACAGCAAACATTCAAATATGATTTAACAAGAATAATGGTCTACTGTTACGAAAGCTTCTTGGCATACTTATGCCTTGCATTAACATGATTGGTGCCTCATGAACACAAACACATGATTCTTATTCTCTCTCAATAAAAAGGGGCACAATCATTGCCATAAAGTATGCTTTTAATGTGAGGTCATAGGATCTGAATCCAAACAATGAAGTAATGCATTTACAGTACAGTATATGCCTTGACTTTGGCCCAACTGTACCAAGACGAGATTTGCTTGTGAAATTCAGAAGTATTCTACACTACATGACCAAACAAACGTATGTGGACACTTGCTTGTCAAACATCTCATTCCAAAATAATGAGCATTAATATGGAGTTGGTCCCCCCTTTGCTGCTATAACAGCCTTCACTCATCTGGGAAGGCTTTCCACTAGATGTTGGAACATTGCTGCGGGGACTTGCTCCATTCATCCACAAGAGCATTTGTGAGGTCGGGCAATGATGTTGGGCGATTAGGCCCGGCTCGCAGCGACCATTCCAATTCATCCCAAAAGTGTTTGATGTGGTTGAGGTCAGGCCTCTGTGTAGGCCAGTCAAGATCTTCCACACCGATGACTACAAACCATTTCTGTATGGACCTCTCTTTGTGCACGGGGGCATTGTCATTCTGAAACAGGAAAGGGCCTTCCCCAGACTGTTGCCACAAAGTTGGAAGCACAAAAACGTCTAGAATGTCATTGTATGCTGTAGTGTCAAGTTTGCCCTTCAGTGGAACAAACGCGCGTAGCCCGAACCATGAAAAACAGCCCCAGACCATTATTCCCCTCCACAAAACTTTATAGTTGGCACTATGCATTGGGGCAGGTAGCGTTCTCCTGGCGTCCGCCAAACCCAGATTCGTCCATCGTACTCCGAGATGGTGAAGCGTGATTCATCACTACAGAGAACGCGTTTCCTCTGCTCCAGGGACCAGTGGTGGCAAGCTTTACACCAAACCAGCTGATGCTTGTCATTGCGCATGTGATCTTAGGCTTGTGTGCGGCTGCTCAGCCATGGAAACCCATTTCATGAAGCTCCCGATGAGTAGTTATTCTGCTGACGTTGCTTCCAGAGGAAGTTTTGAACTCGGTAGTTAGTGTTGCAATTGAGGACAGATGGTTTTTATGCGCTTCAGTACTTGGCAGTCCCTTTCTGTGAGCCTGTAATGCTCTTAGACGTTTCCACTTCACAATACCAGCACTTAAAGTTGACTGGGGCAGAAATTTGATAAACTGACTTGTTGGAAAGGTGACATCCAATGACAGTGCCACGTTAAAAGTAACTAAGCTCTTCAGTAAGACCATTCTACTGCCAATTTTTGTTGCATGGCTGTGTGCTAAATTTTATTCAACTGTCAGCAACCACTAATTTGAAGGGGTGTCCACATACATTTGTATATATAGTGTGTGTAGTGTAAGGGATTAAGGTTTGCCATATGACGTTACAATGTCTTGGATTCCTGTTGTCATGGTGAACTAGCGCTCCAGGAACCCTCCGCCCTGGCCTGCTTTTGGTTCTGATGGAACATCCACAGAAAATCTTCTGTCTGCTAACCACCGTAATTCACTGTTAGATACACAGGTTAGGACATCATTGTTACAAAGGTAAACCTGAGCCCAGGTATGGTCACCGTGGCTGAGGGGTGGAAATCCCAGGGTCGTGGCTAAGACTAGTATTTATCTTGTTTTACTCGAATGGCCAGCTCAGGCCTAATCCCTGTCATGGTGTGTCAGGGTCTGGTTTATTTCCAGAGACCAGTCAGGCAGACCATGCAGGCAGCTGATTGAGTGACAGTCCAGGCCTAGTGAACAGACCCAGTCCCCAGATGCCTGCTGCCTGCTGCAGTTACATAACCTGCTGCAGTTCTTTTTACTGGGCAAGCAATAAGGGTCAGGTCAGGTGGTTATTAGGACAGTGGGACGTGCTTTAACTGGAGCTCCGTGCATAGCTGGTTGATGTGCTGTGTGGAGAGAATGCTAGCTCTTTAGCTAGCTCTATGGAGCGGCTAGCTCTATAGAGAGGAGGCTAGCTCTATGGAGAGGCTAGCTCTATAGCTAGCTCTATCGAGAAGCTAGCTCTATAAAGATGCTAGTTCTATGGAGAGAAAGCTGTCTCTATGGAGAGGAGGCTAGCTCTATGGAGAGGAGGCTAGCTCTATGGAGAGGTCAGCTTTATGGAGAAGCTAGCTCTATAGCTAGCTCTATGGAGAGGAGGCTAGCTTTATGGAAAGGAGGCTAGCTCTATAGAGAGGATGCTATCTCTACGCAGAGAAGGCTAGTTCTATGGAGAGGCTAGCTCTATAGCTAGCTCTGTGGAGAGGAGGCTAGCTCTTTGGAGAGGAGGCTAGCTCTATGGAGAGGAAGCTAGCTCTATGGAGAGGAGGCTAGCTCTATGGAGAGGAAGCTAGCTCTATGGAGAGGAGGCTAACTCTATAGCTAGCTCTATGGAGAGGGGGCTAGCTCTATACCCCCCTGTTATGTACCCTTGTTATGGTCCTAAGGACATAATAAGCCAACGTCTTACCATGACTTAATCAATTCAACGGCATGTAAATGTAGCTGTTAGCTTGACACTGGCTGTGGGTGTAGCCTTACTTGCACACCCACTCAGAGGCCTGTGATTTACATTATTTTCTGATGAGCTAGAGCTACAGGATCCATTAGCGCCCATCTATATTACATCAGTTAGACCCCTTGGCCTAGATGCCACAACTTCACTATGCAACTGGATGGATTGATTAATGACAGTTTGACTGGATGTTATATAACTTACTTTTTAAAAGAGCCAGTGTTTGAGAGCCTCTGTTGCTATTTAAAAGAGCCAGGGCCGTAAGGGACATGTTTATGTTGTCCTGTTGTCTTTGTGTAAAATAAGCTAAATAAGATCTGTAAGAGCAATGTAAGAGCAACTGTAGAGGACCTACTATAAAAATCTGTGAACATCACAATGCAATGAATAGCAAGGACAAAGGCCTTTATAGCATATTAGAATGCTTGATCATTCAGAACAGAATATAGTCTGGTGAAGACATTGTTCTATCCAATTAATAAGCAGAGCCTATTCTCCCAAGTGATTTCTGAGAACTTTTCAAGGCAAAGCCAAATTCAGCTCTTTGGAAGTCTCCATTTCCATCCAGTCAACTGTCTTTTTAATCTCCCTTTGGTTCTGATAAGGGAAAAGGAATGTCAATCAGCCAAACTAATGGAATGTGCATTTTGTAATTCGCTCAAAGAGAACGGTAAATTGAAAAGAGTTTGCAACATTTTAACATGCACACCAGCTCTGACAGTCAAGCTATATTATCCGACAGCTGGAGAAGTTAAAAATAACTGTGCTCGCAGAAAATTAGGCGTATCATTTGGCTTCTAAAGTGAGAGATGAATCTGTGTGTGAATGCATGACATGAGGGCAAAATATCAGCCTCTGTTTGTCTGTCTTTTGCTCTTTTCCATAAACTCCAAAAAGAATGGTAAACAGATTAAGCAATTTAGTTCTGAGTCTTTTCTCTGAGTCTGCCCCATCAATGTTACAGTCAGGAAGCAGTAGCCCAGTTACCATACACATTTACATTACTGCTCTCCCAAGCCATGGTGCATAAATCATCGTTCCGCTACATGCAAGGTTATTGCTATCGCTCAAAGCCAATCCTCAGAGTTTTTCATAATGTTACCTTTTTATCTGACTATAAATCTGACATCACTGCACATGTGGGGAGGAATTTGGAAGATTCAGCCACCCGCTAAGCGCTAAGCTATGTCTGGTCTGACACACACAGAGTGGACAGCTATATGAATCTTGATTGCACCTGTCACGCTCAGGTTTTCCATGACATTGAAACACACTTGCCCACTTATGCATGCATTTTATGTCAGGTGTTCTGGGCTATGCTGTCAGTTACCATTTAGCATGGTCATCTAAGTGTAACCTGTACCCCCGCACATTGACATTGACATTGACATTGGGTCGCTCCTCTGTTCAGTTCGTTGCACCTAGTGACTGGAACAAGCTGCAAAAAAACACTCAAACCGGACAGTTTTATCACCATCTCTTCATTCAAAGACTCAATCATGGACACTCTTACTGACAGTTGCGGCTGCTTCGTGTGATGTATTGTTGACTCTACCTTCTTACCCTTGTCTGTGCCCAATTGTATTTTATTTTTAATCACAGCCCCCTGTCCCCACATGATGCCTTTTTCCTTTTGGTAGTCCGCCATTGTAAATCATTCTTAACTGACTTGTCTATTCAAATAAACGTAATATATATATATATATATATATATACTCCAAACTCTAACTTCTTAGAACTGCATTGTTGGTTAAGGGCTTGTAAGTAAGCATTTCACTGTAAGATGTAGACCTGTTGGATTCGGCTCATGTGACAAATAAAATTTGATTTGACTACATTTTTTATTTGATCCCTGTTACAGCAAGGTAAGTAAAGAGATTTCCACGAGTAGCTTATGTTTTAGTGGAGGTGTAGAATTGCCTCTAAATACTTAACAACAACATTGTTAATTCATCGCTATTTAACCACTAACCAATAGGAGTATAGCAGGGTGATCTTTATGTCACCCTGTTTCACAAGATAATCCCTTTTATTTCCAGTTTTAAGATTCTTGTTCCACGTTTGTGATGCAGGTCCCACGTTTTGAATATCCATGTAAATACAGTACCTTAATCTACAGAGGATGTCATACAATTGAACATGTAAAAGATAAGCATGTAGTCCTGGTTTAACTGTATACAAACAAAATTGACTGAGTGTGGCACTTATCCAATCCATCCACTTTTTTTTATATATGATACTTAACCACAATAACATGACATTGATGTGATAGACGGAGAAATGTATTGGATTGACAGAATGAAACCCCACCTCTCTCCCCTGGTGCACATCTGACATATGTGTTACTCATGTTCCTCATTAGGAAACATTTATGCTGGAAGCACCTTCCCTGTGAATTCTCAAAGATGCCTTCTCCCGCTTCCTGTGTGAGAGTACGTGTGCATTCGTGTGGGGGAAGCTCTGTGAACATCTGATGTTTTCCCTCTTCGTATAATCTCCACCTTCTCTGCACAATGGATTTAGCCTGGCCTTGAATGGGAAAGGGCACACATTTCTGCAGCATCTAAACTAGAGGTCGACCGATTAATCGGAATGGCCGATTAATTTGGGCCGATTTCAAGTTTTCAGAACAATCGGAAATCTGTATTTTTATTATCAACTCCCGAGATGAGGCTCGTGTAACCGAAGTGAAATGGCTAGCTAGTTAGGGCACGCTAATTGTCGATGTGTTTCTGGTTCGAGCCCAGGGAGGAGCGAGGAGAGGGACGGAAGCTATACTGTTACACTGGCAATACTAAAGTGCCTATAAGAACATCCAATAGTCAAAGGTTAATGAAATACAAATGGTATCGAGGGAAATTGTCCTATAATTCCTATAATAACTACAACCTAAAACTTCTTACCTGGGAATATTGAAAACTCATGTTAAAAGGAACCACCAGCTTTCATATGTTCTCATGTTCTGAGCAAGGAACTTACATGGCACATATTTTACATGGAACATATTGCACTTTTACTTTCTTCTCCAACACTTTGTTTTTGCATTATTTAAACCAAATTGAACATGTTTCATTATTTACTTGAGGCTAAATTGATTTTATTGATGTATTATATTAAGTTAAAATAAGTGTTCATTCAGTATTGTTGTAATTGTCATTATTACAAATAAATAAATAAAAACAATCGGCCGATTTAATCGGTATCGGCTTTTATGGTCCTCCAATAATCGGCATCGGTATCAGAGTTTAAAAAATCATAATCATAATCGGTCGACCTCTAATCTAAACATCAGAGTATGCACCCCTGGACAAGCCCTGGACAAGCCCTTAAATTATACATACATTGATTGTTTAATTAACTTTCAATTAATGCCTGGGAAAAGGACAGGCTGACAACTGGCAATGTAGTCATGCTTCATTGTTTAATTAAGCATGTTTGATCTGATCCCCCATAGCAATTGCCTGCTTCTTATGTGATGCATCGAAGTCACCAAAGAAATTGAATCTTTATGATGCGAAAGAGGAAGCTTTTTCCACTTTACATGCACAGCAGGCACTTGAATTTTGGAATCTAGTGTTTACTCTATATTTGGATTCCACTGGAGTGGATTATGTTAGCTTTGGGACACAACATCGGGAGTCTGTGTACGTCTGAATCTAACTTTTGTATGAACCGCACCATATTCCTGCTGAGTTAGACAGCGGGCTACCATTAGACCATGCACTTCCTACCATGAAATCTACCTCTATCTACACATCAGGAACATGTTGCGGTTCGGGACAAAAGTTGGATTCATATGTTTATTTGATAGCGAGGGACACATTTCACTTTACTTAAGTATCGTTTCTAGAGATTATACATATATCTTTGTTGACAGAACATTTTTTCGTGAAGCCGGCTATATTGTAATAGGGTTATTTTCCATCGCCACCCACCAGAACTATGCACAACTCAGGGAGTCCAACCAATATACAGACTCCCGATGTTGTGTCCCAAATCTAGATTAAGTATTATTTACTGCAAACTCACGGAAATCTGTGGTACATAAAAGAGGAGGCTGTTTTCATCCATGCTATACAAATAATTGCAGGTTTGAAATCGACTGTAATTTCAAGAACCAGCTATATGGAAGAGTGTTGCTTTGATGTACAAATCCACAATTCACAGGGGATTAGCATCCCAAAGGTGAGCAGTTGCTAATTACGGGAGCTTGCTTCTACATATCTAACAAGGCAACAGCCCGCCATAATAAATAAGAGGATTGATAAGGAACATGGATATGCAGTTCCGATTAGAAGCAATGTATTTGATTTCTCATGGAGAGATACCCTGTTATCCCCCTCTTCTATTTATGTGTTGCAGTGTGAATGGATTGGAGCTGTGCCTTCTCTATTGCGTTCACAGATATACACTGAGTATACCAGACATTAGGAACATCTATCTAGTATTGAGTTGCCTCCTCCCCTTTTGCACTCAGAACAGCCTCAATTTGTCAGGGCATCGTGTCGAAAGCGTGTCGAAAGCCCTCCACAAGGATGCTGGCCTATGTTGACTCCACTGCTTCTCACAGTTGTGTCAAGTTGGCTGGATGTCCTTTGGGTGGTGGATCATTCTTGATACACATGGGAAACTGCGTTGCAGTTCTGGACACAAACCGGTGTGACTGGCACCTACTACCATGCCCTGTTCAAAGACACTTAAATCTTTTGTCTTGCCCATTCAACCTCTGAATGGCACACATACACAATCCATGTCTCAATTGTCTCAAGGCTTAAAAATCCTTCTTTAACCTGTCTCCTCCCCTTCGTCTACACTGATTGAAGAGGGTTTAAGGGATCATAGCTTTCCCCTGGATTCACCTGGTAAATCTATGTCATGGAAATGTTTTGTTCTTAATGTTTTTAATACTCAGTGTATATTTTCAATATTATGTCTTAGAACGTTATACCTTGATTTAATTTGTGAGTCTCTGTAGTGTCACAAATGCTTGTTACCACATTCTACCAGCAGAATATGAAGTTGCATTAATATATTGCCTACCCACTGGGCAGTCAATTTAATATCTATTCCACGTTGGTCCCACCTAATTTCATTGAAATGAGGTGAAAATAATGTTGATTCAACCAGTGTGTACCCAGTGGGTAGTTCCATTCCACTAACCACCACTAGCTACATTAATCTATTATTTTTTGCCTTGAGCATGATAGATGATAACAGCAGTATGCAACAAAATGCAATGAATTAAACTGAACTTAAAAACATCCTCTTAGTTTCTCTGTTACCTCATACAGAGTTACTGTGGATTATTGTATTTTCTATTGTTTTACGTACTCAACCTCCTGTTCAATTTATTTATCTGACTATTGTAGGCTTGGCATGTGCTTATAGTCATTACAACCTCTGTCAATAGGAGAATTGCACAATGGAGCCACAATATAGTACAGTACTCTCTCCTCCTCAGGCTCAGCAGGCCCTGTCTGTTTCGGCTTCCCTGGCCTGGTAGATTGGACCTGGCCAATCTGGCTTCTCTTCACATGGGCCTAAATTAAACATGTCTGGGCTAAGGCAAGTGCTTTCTCCTCTGCAGGAAATTGTTTTTCATCTCCTAATGAATGTGCCTGGGGGGCCCACAGGGGGCTCCACTTCACCCCTCATTAGGCAGGGGGGGCTTTTTCTGTGCTCATCCTTTGGAGCAGCCTTCTGGAGAGGGAGCCCTCACACCCCATCTACCCTAGCTCCACGTCCCACGCTCCCCCACCCTGGCCTGGACCCCGCTTCTCCTCCTCCCTTCTCTCTCCATCCCGCTCTTTGTCTGTATCAGACCTGACTCCATACTCCCCTCTCCATTCTATACTGTACCAGGCCTTATCAGAGACTGGGTTGTCTGGGAGAAACCAGCTGTGAAGCTCCATAGAGATGACAGGATCACGTGGACATTGGGACGGGAGCATGCCCCTAATGGCATTTTAATGGCCTTGTTTGGTTTGGACCTGTGATTTATTGCTGTACAAACCAGCGATAAGATTGGTTTTGTATTTCTTGACATCAATTGAACTGTTTTTGCACGGTCTTGAAGTTCCTTCTCTTCTGAGAACTTGTAATGAATAACAGGTTGACAGACTTCTATGGATAGTGTTAAAAAGGAAGCTTTTTGACAAACCATCCTGTGTTCATTAGTGGCTGTGACAGGCGTCTGCTGTGGGCCTTGCTCTGAGGGCCAGAGATTGAGCGCTGTGGACTTGACACGCTGTGGTAGGAGGGGGAGGAGAGGAGAGCCACTGTAGTAATGTGCAAGTCCCTGTCTGTCTCCAGCTCTGGCTCAGTAGTTCTCTCCCGGTGTAGCCTGCATGGTGTATCCTGCCTCTCCAGTGGAAAGTATTGACTGCTTCCTGGTGTTGATGAAGTAACAAAGCATGGCTGCTTCCTGGTTCTGGTGAGGTGGTGGGGAGGGAGGGATTTACTGTCACCTGACTCTAAGAGCCTTTGCATCTGAACAGAATGGGCTGAAGTACTGATTATTATTCAAGGGGTTTTGGGATGTGTTTATGCAAACATTAATCTTGCCACTTCTTTATTTGCCTTGGATTAAGCTCCATGGCACATTCATCTACAGCCACTGAAGCAGGTTCACCCAAAGGTAGCAGGCAGCTAGGCAGCGAACGCCTCACTCTGGCCCCCTTCTGCAAACAAAGCGTGTAAGGAGAGAAGCATGCTTTGTGCATGGCTGCTTAATCCTGCCATGATAAACAAAACCAGGCCAGTGTATGTAGGACTATGAACACAGTGGGACTGTGCAAGGGAATGGAGCAGGGTGACTGTGCCTCACATGCTGTAAGTAGTCTGTGAACTCACTGTCACAGCAGACATCTTCCCATACTCCCCTGCTATCTTGGAATGTGCCTTTTATAGCCCGGCTCAACTGTTAAAGAGCATAGAACTACTGTTGTGGTGCAGTTCCTCTGCAGTGAATAGGCATTCATTTACGTACTTTTGTATACCCAGGGATGCAGGTGTATTTAAAAAACAAGTGACATTATTTCATGATAATGCTTCCAGTATAATGCAGTATCTACCTGTGAATACATGCTAGTTTTACAGCAATATAAAAGTGGTTTCCACAATGATAAGGACTCTGTCAAGTCATTCATATTGATAGTAATTCATTTGGCTTTAATCAGCCAGACAGGTATTGCCAGTAGCAAAATTGAATAAATACATTTATTTTTAAAAGTGCCTTGCAAATTTAATCAGAAGTAAGTGTTTAACATTATGGCAATCAAGTGTTTGGAGTCAAATCGTTTTGCACATTTAGTATAATTATAGGTAAATGATGCGTGATGGAAATGTTCAGTTTCTTAAGACACTAATAGTGAAGGGTTTCGTTAATGGATCTGTAAATGTTTCTTGCTCTCACACACACTCCATTTCGCTCTCTGCGCTTACAGGAGAGGACCAAGTCAAGGTATCTGAATGGGGCTCGCATGGTGGAAGACAAAAGTGCTGAGTGAAAAAGCAGTGAGACAGTGACTGGATCCAGTGTTTGAGAAAGCTCTCTTTCTGAGGTTCCATGACACCGCTGATCCCTGGAAAGGTTGGGTGCCTCTAGTTTCAGCTCTATCTCCCCTGGATCTGTGGGGGACAGGATTCAGTATCCCTGCTAATGTAACAAGCCCCATTTGTCTCAATCACACGTCCCTGGAAATATCGCCTGACCGTTGATGTCATTTGTCTTGCCTGTCCTTGCCTTCTCTTTCCGTGCTGATGAGAACACAAGACCTTCAAACAGAGTGGCAGAGTTACTGGAATGTCACTTGTCATCTTACTACTAGTATTAACTGTTGTGTATTAAAGGCTTGGGCATAACTAGAATTACATCCACTGAGAAATCGGTGACAACATTCTCTTATCAAAGTCTCTCTCAAAGCATTGATTCCATCATCTCTCGAGCAGCCTGATAGTTGGCCTTGGGGTACAGCATAGCACAATCCACAGAACATGTTGTGTAAACAGATATTCAGGACTTTGACATACTCTGTGACTGTTCTTTGATTCATCTCTTAAGACACAAGGCCACCATGATGTCAGGGGGTACATCATAGTGCTGTATCTATGGATTTAGCTGAGGGTCAGGCAGGATTGGACTAAGAAATCAAAGGCCCCGGGGCTTAGTTTTTTGTTATAGCCCCCACTTCCCGGTACACCATACATTTCTGTACACAAATCCATGCACCAAGATGCAATTCCATGCATGGTCAATTTACTGTTGATGAAAAAGCCCCTTTATAATTAAGCCATCATAACATTTGCGCTGTGGTATATCCTACTGTTGAGCAGAGTCGTTTTTGCGATATCCACACATGGGGAACGTGAAGAAAAACACATTTTTAAAACGCATTTCATGCAATTCTACGTCATTTCCATGATAGAAGACAATAGCTGGATCTTTTTTCACACCCCACACAAATGACAGAAATGAGATCAATCTGGTCTTGAATTCAAATACACAACAGCCCAGGCCAATGTAGTGACACACAGATTATATAATAATAGGAGGAAATATATATATATATACACACAGTATATCAGTAGGTTACTAAATAACATTTCCAGTGGCACACTAACTCACCTAACGATGAAGATGAGTGATGGCTGATGGGCTCGTCTTGGCAATAGCCTATCTCAAGACGAGCTACTTTGAAAAACAGTGCTGCTTTTTGCAACAACAAAAAAAATGGGAGTTGTTGCGAATTTAAAAAAAAAAGAAATACAGTAGGGAGAACAAGTATTTGATACACTGCCGATTTTGCAGGTTTTCCTACTTACAAAGCATGTAGAGGTCTGTAATTTTTATCATAGGTACATTTCAACTGTGAGGGACGGAATCTAAAAGAAAAATCCAGAAAATCACATTGTATGATTTTTAAGTAATTAATTTGCATTTTATTGCATGACATTAGTACTTGATCACCTACCAACCAGTAAGAATTCCGGCTCTCACATATCTGTTAAAAGTGACCTTCTATTGTCTCCAGCATAGGGTGCACCTGTGTAATGATCATGCTGTTTAATCAGCTTCTTGATATGCCACACCTGTCAGGTGAAGATATTATCTTGACAAAGGATAAAATGCTCAGTAACAGGGACGTAAACACATTTGTCCACAACATTTGAGAGAAAAAAGCTTTCCCTTTCCCTATTTGAGTGGCAGGTATCCTAGTGGTTAGAGCGTTGGGCCAGTAACCGAAAGGTTGCTAGATTGAATCCCCGAGCTGACAAGGTAAAAATCTGGCGTTCTGCCCCTGAGCAAGGCAGTTAACACACTGTTCCCCGGGCGCTGTGGATGTTGATTAAGGCAGCCCCCCGCACCGCTCGGATTCAGAGGGTTAAATGCGGACGACACATTCAGTTGTACAACTGACTAGGTACCCACCTTTCCCTTGGGTGTATGGAACTTTGCTGTGATCTTTTTTTTTCAGCTCATTCATGAAACATTGGACCAGCACATTACATGTTGCATTTATATTTTTGTTAAGTATACAAATATTGTTTTGTTGCCTCTTGGGCCCCGTATGGGCTTGGGCCCAGCCCCTGACTCACACAATTGACCAGTCACATTTATGAAGAAATTCTTAATTTTATATTAATCAGTTACCCAAACAAGGCAGGGCTCCCCAGTTCCCCACGTTCCCCCTACCTCCTCTCCTCCACCCATCTGATGATTAGCAGAGCAACAGCAGGCAGCAGCAGTCTGTCTACACTCATTGAGAGTGGACTGCTGAAGCCTCCTTTGGTTGGAGGCTGCAGTAAAAAAAAAATACAGTACCAGTCAAAGTTTGGACACACCTACTCATTCCAGAGTTTTTATTTTATTTTTACTATTTTCTACATTGTAGGTCAGTCAATCTGGAAAACTTCAAGAACTTTGAAAGTTTCTTCTAGTGCAGTTGCAAAAACCATCAAGCGCTATAATAAAACTGGCTCTCATGAGGAACGCCACAGGAAATGAAGACCAAGAGTTACCTCTGCTGCAGAGGATGTTAATTAGAGTTACCAGCCTCAGAAATTGCATCCTAAATAAATGCTTCACAGAGTTCAAGTAATAGACACATCTCAACTAGAGGTTGACCGACTATGAGTTTCCAATGCCGATACCGATTATTGGAGGACCCAAAAAAAAGCCGATACCGATTAATCGGCCGATTTTAAATGTTATTTATTCATTTATTTGTAGTAATGACAGTTACAACAATACTGAATGAACACTTTTAGTTTATTTTAACTTAATATAATACATCAATCAAATCAATTTAGCCTCAAATAAATAATGAAACATCTTTAATTTGGTTTAATTAATGCAAAAACAAAGTGTTGGAGAAGAATGTAAAAGTGCAATATGTGCCATGTAAAAAAGCTAACGTTTAAGTTCCTTGCTCAGAACATGAGAACATATGAAAGCTGGTGGTTCCTTTTAACATTTGTCTTCAATATTCCCAGGTAAGAAGTTTTAGGCTGAGGTTATTGTAGGAATTATAGGACTATTATTATTTCTCTCTATACCATTTGTATTTCAAATACCTTTGACTATTGGATGTTCTTATAGGCACTTCAGTAATGCCAGTGTAACAGTATAGCTTCCGTCCCTCTCCTCGCCCTCTACCTGGGCTCGAACCAGGATCACATCGACAATAGCCCTCAAAGCATCGTTATCCATCGCTCCACAAAAGCCTCGGCCCTTGTGGAGCAAGGGGAACAACTACCTCAAGTCTCAGAGCATGTGACGTTTGAAACGCTATTAGCAAACCCCGCTAACTGGCTAGCCATTTCACATCTCCTAATCTCGGGAGTTGATAGGCTTGAAGTCATAAACAGCGCAATGCTTGGAGCATTGCGAAGAGCTGCTGGCCAATGCATGGATGAATGCTTACGAGCCTGCTGCTGCCGACCACCGCTCAGTCAGACTGCTCTATCAAATATCAAATCATAGACTTAATTATAACATAATAACACACAGAAATACGATCCTTAGGTCATTTATATGGTCAACTATCATTTTGAAAATAAAACGTTTATTTCAGTGAAAAACAGAGCCGTTCCGTATTTTATCTAACGGGTGGCATCCATAAGTCTAAATATTCCTGTTACATTGCACAACCTTCAATGTTATGTCATAATTAAGTAAACTTCTGGCAAATTAGTTCGCAACGAGCCAGGCGGCCCAAACTGTTGCATATACCTTGACTCTGGGGGTACTCCAAATAAAAATGTGATTCTCTTTTATTTATTTTTTTACAAAACAAACATCTGTGTTCAGTGAAATAACAACACAATGCCAAATAAAGGTAGCCTAGTAAAATAATTAACATCCAATCACATTAACCGTTACTCTCTCGCGGGAAACCTTCACTCTTGTGCAGACATTTAGAAATGAAACATGACAATTTGAAAAATAAGCCACAGGAGTTTTTTGAGTGAGAATGAAGATGACTTTCGAGTAGTAAGACATGTATAAAAGCAACAGATACCATTAATAAGAAGGGGCTAGAAGTGTCTTGAATGGTGAGCTACCGAGTGGCCAGAACAAGCAAGCCCCATACTATTGTGGAGGACTTAATTCTTCCTGCTGCCGTGGATATGGCTGGAACAATTCTGGGGGAAAAGGCCCAAAAAAACAGATAATGCCTTCATTGATGGGGGGTTAATTAAGGAAGACATCCTCTTCTGCAAACCACTGGAAACCAGGACAACATGAGAGGATATTTTTAAAGTACTGGATAGCTTTGTGACATCAAATGGACTTTGGTGGTCAAGATGTGTTGGTATCTGTACTGATGGCGCAAAAGCCATGACAGGGAGACATAGGGAAGTGGTAACGCGTGTGCAAGCAGTTGCTCCCAGCGCCACTTGGGTACACTGCAACATCCACCAAGAGGCTCTTGCTGCCAAGGGAATGCCTGACAGCTTTGAAAGATGTTTTGGACGCCACAGTGCATATGGTTAACGTTGTTAAAGCAAGGCCCCTGAACTCTTGTGTATTTTCTGCTTTATGCAATGATATGGGCAGCGACCATGTAATGCTTTTACAACATACAGAAGTGCGCTGGTTATCAAGGGACAAAGTATTGACATGTTGTTTTATTAAGAGAAGAGCTTAAAGTTTTCTTTACTGACCATAATTTTCACTTGTCTGACCGCTTGTATGATGACGTGTTTCTCACACGACTGGCCTTTCTGGGTGATGTTTTTTCTCGCCTGAATGATCGGAATCTAGGATTACAGAGACTCTCCGCAACTATATTCAATGTGTGGGACAACATTTAGGCCATGATTAAGAAGTTGGAGCTCTTTTCTGTCTGCATTAACAAGGACAGGTCTTTCCATCATTGTATGATTTTTTTGTGTGCAAATGAAATCTTATGGAAAATGTCAAATGTGATATAGCAAAGCACCTGAGTGAGCTGGGTGCGCAATTATGCAGGTACTTTCCCGAAAAGGACGACACAAACAACTGGATTCGTTACGCCTTTCATGTCCTGCCTCCACTTCACTTACCGATATCTGAACAAGAGAGCCTCATCGAAATTTCAACAAGAGGTTCTGTGAAAATATAATTTAATCAGAAGCCACTGCCAGATTTCTGGATAGGGCTGCGCTCAGAGTTTCTTGCCTTGCGCTGATAGACACTGATGCCCTTTGCAACCACATACCTATGTGAGAGTGGATTCTCAGTCCTCACTAGCATGAAAGCTAAACACCGTCACAGACTGTGTGTGGAAAAGACTGAGACTCTCTCCAATACAAACCAACATTGTAGAGTTATGTGCATCCTTTCATGCACATCCTTCTCATTAACCCGTGGTGAGATATTCCCAATTTTTGATGAACAAGGTGAACGGATGAACTCTGCATGTGTGGTTCCCACTGTGAAGCATGGAGGAGGAGGTGTGATGGTGTGGGGGTGCTTTGCTGGTGACATTGTCTGTGATTTATTTAGAATTCAAGGCACACTTAACCAACATGGCTTCCACAGCATTCTGCGGCAATACGCCATCCCATCTGGTTTGCACTACCATTTGTATTTCAACAGGACAATGACCCAACACACCTCCAGGCTGTGTAAGGTTTATTTGACCAAGAAGGAGAGTAATGGAGTGCTGCATCACATGACCTGGCCTCCGCAATCACCCAACCTCAACCCAATTGAGATGGTTTGGGATGATTTGGACCACAGAGGCCAAGCATCCAACAAGTGCTCAGCATATGTGGGAACTCCTTCAAGACTGTTGGAAAAGCATTCCAGGTGAAGCTGGTTAATAGAATGCCAAGAGCGTGCAAAGCTGTCATCCTGGCAAAGGATGCCTAGTTTGAGCGAGTAAAAATCATCTGTCCTCGGTTGCAACACTCACTACCAAGATCCAAACTTCCTCTGGAGGCAACGTCAGCACAAGAACTGTTCAGCACAAGAACTGTTCATAGGAAGCTTCATGAAATGGGTTTCCATGGCCGAGCAGCGGTACACAAGCATAAGATCACCATCCTCCATGCCAAGCGTCGGCTGGAGTGGTTTAAAGCTCGCCGCAATTGGCTTCTGGCTCATGTGGAGCTTCCCTGTTGGACGGCGCAAATCAAGCTGATGATTGGTGTCTGGGGCTAGTCTGTGGAAGTAACTCAGTGTGTGGAAACATGTTTTCCTAAGGAGAGCACAGAGGGACAATTACTGGCAGCTGAACTATTTTTCCTGCCTGTTTTCCATGTGTTTTCTGACTCTGTGCCCCCTGACCCACTGACCCCTGGGCATCAGTTGCCTCTCACACACAGTCTGCCAAGGGCAGGTCCCAGTGCATGGGACTTAGGCGCATTACCCCTCCACACACACACACACACACACGCACGCACGCACACACACACACACACACACACACACGCACACACACAGGTTCAGTACCACACACATGTTTCTCGTAGATGTAACATACGAATGAGCCACATTATTACCACACACGTGACACCCACAGGACGTTGTCTCGATGTCAGTCTGCTGCATGTTGTCATACATAACTTTACATCTCTCTGTGAAGAATAGTCTTATAGTAAGGATCACATTAAATTAAGCCCAGCAGCAGTCAAGCTTCTTACAATAATGCATACTAATGCAGCAATTAGGAAAAGGGAAGTGGTACAGCGTGGCAGTGGTGAATTCCCCTGATCTATGAAACAAGCCTCTTTATTGATATGTAAAGCTTTCTCTGTGTAATTGCACTGGATGTATAGAAGGTTTCATTCTTTACAGTGCCTTCAGAAAGAATTTAGACCCCTTGACTTTTTCCACAGTAAATGGAAGTAGGAGGAATAATGGAATGAGATGTTCGACAAGCAGGTGTCCACATACTCTTGGTCATGTAGTATTTTTCATACTTTTTTTTACACTTTGACATTAAAGTATTTTGTGTAGATTGTTGACAAAAAAATGACCATTAAATATATTTTTATCGCCCTTTGTAACAACAAAATTTGGAAAATGTCAAAGGGTGTGAATACTTTCTGAAGACATTGTATATGTAAACTCAGCAAAAAAATTATCGTCCTCTCACTGTCAACTGCTTTTATTTTCAGCAAAGTTAACATGTGTAAATATGTTTATGGACATAAGATTCAACAACTGAGACATAAACTGAACAAATTCCACAGGCATGTGACTAACAGAAATGGAATAATGTGTCCCTGAACAAAGGGGGGTCAAAATCAAAAGTAACGGTCAGTATCTGGTGTGGCCACCAGTTGCATTAAGTACCACAGTGCATCTCCTCATGGACTGCACCAGATTTTCCAGTTCTTGCTGTGAGATGTTAACCCACTCTTCCACCAAGGCACCTGCAAGTTCCTGGACTTTTCTGGGGGGAATGGCCCTAACCTTCACTCATAGTAGCCACTTCTACTAGCCAGTAAGAATAGCTAGCTACAAACTATTCAACAATACCAGCAACTTTTCTTCTAAGACATATTCAACTCTTGAATAATGCAACAATTCACAAGCATGTGCAAGCAATTAAAGGGTTTATTTTCTCATCCATACACATTAAATTAGCTGACAATACACAGCTAACTCCTGCTGCTTGCTTGCAAAGCTTTTTGCCTCAGGATGGTGGCTCTGCACAGCCAAGCAAAAAACATACAGTTGAGATTACTTTTCTTAAAGGTACTGTGACAATTTCAGAATGTAACAGGCTGTTCCTACAATTTCAGGTAAAACCTCAATAAAACAAGTTTCTAATAATAAGGAAAACACCTATATATTTCAGCTATTTAAAAAATATTGTTCTGCTATTAAGTATTTTACTGTAGAGCATTTGGCTCAATGAGACAATTCTATTTCTATTGACACTGCAATGCTCAGAGGGGGGTGGCTCTCGAAGAAGGCTCGACCGCGACCTCCTGAGGTAGCGGGCGAGACGTGTGCGTTTCACAGTTTTACATCACAGTAAAAGGTGGATTCTCTGGATTTTTTTTCTAATACCTTTCGAGAATGTCTCGAGATGCCCTCTAGTCTAAAAAGGGTCTAAGGCACTTTGCCAATGACAAGTCTCAATCAAGTCTTTAACCACAGCCTTCTCAGCTAAAGTGGCCAGCGAAGGTTCAGAAATAGGAGAGGAGACGTCCCCCTTCCATAGCTCTGAATTTAAACAGCTTCCGAACCGACGGAAGCAGTCAATCAGCTGGTCCTCTGTGATTTCAGCCTCAGTGATTTTGAGTTCTGCTCAAGTCCGGTGCCATGCTTCAGTGTGTATATGCCAAGAATAAACAACAACTTTACAATCGGTGTTAGATCAGATCATTTTAAGTACATGTAGTGTGTTATAAAAGCATGTAAACAATTATTGAATTCCATTTCATTCCATTTAAATGTTGAATGTTTGCTGCTCACCTTACGGTGACTTACTGGGATAAGGAGCAGAGCAGGCAGAATCAGAATGAATGCATAAGTGAGTGCAGCAGTCTCCAGATTGACTGTGTTGTGGCATCAGAGCCGAGCATGCAGTGTGCCTCTCTCTCCCTCCTGTCCATGTCCTCCTCTGGGACTGGGACCCAGATACACAGTGACAGACAGAGAGTGGGCGTACCGGGGCACAGCTTCCTTCACCTGTCACTGAACAGAGGAGGGGGGACCCACACATGCTCCACTTCGTAGGCTTGTCTTCTCTATAAACCCTTTTGTTGTTTCCCCAAGAGGGCAGCACACAGACTCCCAGTCAGGAAGCTCGTACATTTTTGCCATAACAACACATAAATGAGACCAAATGACTCTAACTTTCTCCTGCTCCCTGCATTGAGGGTGTCAGAATGCATTTCAATAAGGCAGTCAAGTAAAACAGAGGCAGAGAAATGCTGCTGTGTTGTACAGGCATCTCATGTTTGGCAGTGTTGAAATATGAATGGCCTCACACACAAACAAACACAGAGACACATGCATGAGTTCATCCCAAAAGCAGCCCAGGGCTATCATCCAGACCTGAGTTTTAGAAAATTAATTTCTGTTTGCAGTGCAATGCAGGAATAATAGAGAACCACTGAAACTAGAATATTGCTTCAAATATGGCTGCTGGTCTCGAGTGATGGGGGATCATAGCTTAGGCTGGCAGTTGATAAAGAGGAATTAGCATAGAGACGTCAAAAAATGTATCAATTATTTTTTGCTCTGTTCTAGTCCTCATGGTATAAACATTGTTGATGATTTCAGCTGGCTTGTCTGTTGAATGGACGGAGGCGGTTTAAAACGATGATACAGGATTTTCCTTTGCAGGTGAATATCTGAGTGTGGTATCTCTGAGCTGCACTGGAGTAGAAATGTCATGAGGACAGCCTCATAGTAATAAGCCAACTCCCCAAACAAATAACACATTTATACTATTCTGTCTGTGCTCTGTACCACTGCTGTCCTTTGCCACTGACATTCAAACAACCTTTCTTCTGCTGTGCAATTGGGAATAAAAAAAGCGCTCATTCTGTTCCGTTAGACACCAACATGACAGCAGTGCCTTGGCAGATGAAAAGAGGCAGGATCTGATTCTAGCTCTTGTTATGCTGTCTGTCTGACAGTCATGGGTTTCAATTTAGCATAGACTATGTTAATCAAACTACAGCTGATCTCCACTGGCAAAGGGGGAAATTAATCTAGCAGTCAAAATGGGGGGGAAACTATTGTATAAAAATGTTGCTTGCTGAGCACTTGCCAGCTAGTCCACTGACCGTACGAATGGTATTTTTCCTGTGTGAACTGTATCTAGTAAGAGATTATACTAACAGGTTCCTGTATTGTGGCCCTGTGTGTAGTCATGTGTTCGTTTTCAACATTTGCCTTGTTGTTGTTGTGTTGTGAAATGTTTAGTAGAGAATTTGATTAAACTGTTTTGTCCCTGTTTGTTGGAATGGAGAGCCATTGTTAATCTGCCCATAATGCTGCTCTGTACAAAGGCCCAGAATCGCTGTCCAATCACTTACATAATCTCCAATATGAGCCCACTGGCTTGCGTCACTTGGTCACTGACAGCTGTCAACACACACTCACACCCCCAACATTCCCATCACTATAGCTGCAGTCTTACATAGTCTGCCTCTTGGCAAGAGGCTGTTACATGTACCACACATATACACTTCAAATGAATTATCCATTTAGTGATGTTAGAATACACACCACAGATGTTGTGTCCAATGAAACAGCAGATGAAGACAGTACTCCTTACTCTATGAGGTCTTCCATCACTCAGAGATATGGTATGTATTTTATTACTCTACGTGTAACACCCTTGTAGTAGGTGCAGTAGTCCAGTGATCTAATAGCTGTCAGCCTCAGTTTGTGACTGTAATGTAAGGGATCACCCTAATCTTCTGAAGGTTATGTCAGTACAGTAGTCTAGTGGTTGAGGAAAATCTGAGCTTGCAGTGGGAATAACTAGGAGATAGAGCCGCTGTAGTGATTTGTATGTCAATATTTGCACTGCTGCAAATTCCTGTGCTATTCCATTTTTACAGAATATCGTTTTTTGGTCTGAAAAAAAAAAATGCCTTGCTAGAATTAGATCTGGGGGATATGAACAATCCCATTCTGAAAAGAAAAACCTTGTCTCCAATGAGTTGTAATGTAGCATTAAGAATTCACATCCAATATTCACCATTAAAGGATCAACCTTTAATAATTGATATATCTTCAATATATTTAGTCAACACCACACTTTTCCTCGCTCATAAATTATGCTCTCCAGGTACAAACGAAGCTATAGCATATTTGAGAGGCGCAGGGGAAAATGCTCACTCTGACAACAACTGTCTTTGTGGTGCTTATGTCAGCGCTAAAGCACTAGTTACAGAACGCAGTACACTATGACAGAGTCTCGGGGAGCAGTTAGCATGGGTAAGACAAAACCTTTGTTTTCTTTTTGTAAACGATTTTCTGTTTATTTTCTGGGCTTTAATAAGTGCAGTGTTCTCTTCATGTGGGCTTTGATCTCAGGGCTATTTGGTACACAATGAAGGGCAGAGGGGGACACAGAGGGGGCTTCAATTGTACATGTGCTCTGAGTGACACGTCATCCTCAGTCTCCAAAGGGCCTTTATGTGATATGAAACAGTGTCCTTGAACTGCACAGCGACAAACACAGACAGAGCCCCTCTAACAAGCTGTGCCCTATGAGGAGCTGGACTTCAATACAACATGAGGCTAGGCTACTACACAGTCCTCTCACCATACTCTATCCATTGTGAAATCCAAAGCCAGCCACGCCAGAGTTTTATCCTCCACCGAGGATCTTAGTCATTACCTTTTTCATTCTTTCTGTGGATGGATATTTTGTGACGGCGTGAATGCTGCGGTAGGATTCACAGTATATTATCTGTGTACCTCAGCAGGTCCCCCTTCTCTTTGATGTGGCCTGTGTGTGGAGGCCATCTCACAGTGTTGTGAGTAATGGGAGGCTGCTGAGATGGGCTTTAGCATGACTGCCCGTCTCACTGTGCCTGGCTTTGATGTCCTAAGCAGGCGGCAGGGCTGCCTGGCAGGCAGAGGCAGAGGCAGAGGCAGTGAGGGAACATGGCAGACAGACAGTGGAGATAGGCAGCCAGGAAGACAGACAGGCAGGCAGACAGGCAAGCAGGCCGACAGGCAGGCAGACAGGCAGGGAGGCCGACAGGCAGGCAGACAGGCCGGCAGGCAGAAAGGCTGACAGGCAGGGAGGGAGACAGGCAGGCAGGGAGACAGGCAGGCAGGGAGACAGGCAGGGAGGGAGACAGGCAGGGAGGGAGACAGGCAGTCAGGGAGACAGGCAGGCAGGGAGACAGGCAGGGAGGCAGACAGGGAGGCTGACAGGCAGGCAGGGAGACAGGCAGGCAGGGAGACAGCCAGGCAGGGAGACAGGCAGGGAGGGAGACAGGCAGGCAGGGAGGCCGACAGGCAGGCAGACAGGCAGGCAGGCAGACAGGCAGGCAGGGAGACAGGCAGGGAGACAGGCAGGCAGGGAGGCCGACAGGCAGGCAGGCAGGGAGACAGGCAGGCAGGCACGGCGAATGGGTTCAGCAGCAGTGAGCAGCGCTGGTCAAGCCCAGACACAGAGCCAGCAGCTGCCTGCCTCACACGGAGAGGCAGTTAACACCACAGCTCGTGTCAATAGATATTGACTCCCAGATCTGAAGTACTTAGTCACAGTGCCTTTCTGTCTGACCATCGCCCCCTGCGGGAATTCATTTTAAACCACTCACACTATTTGAAGTGTAGTCTGACTGGGAGCCCCAAGATCAGCCATTCATCAGGGCAGCTTGCTCAGTTATACCCAAATATTGACTTGAACTGATGGCCTAGGTGACTTAATGGCTTATTTGATGTCATTATTCTGTACTTATTCTTCATGTATCTCTACCAGAAAACACCTTATTTCACTGTTAAAATGACCATAGATTTAGATTGGGTTCTTTTTTTACATAGCAAACCACAAAGCCTCTACCTAGTCAGAATGGAAATAAACCCTTTTTTACTGTTGAGTGCACCGAGCATTCAGAGGTTTGTGTAGTAGTGGAGTAGAGGGTGTTAGCTGGTGAGGCTTTGTGCACTCAGGTCCTCGCTGCTGCAGATAGGGCTTTGTGAGCTATCCTCATCTGTGTGTGTGCCCAGCCTAGCCCAGTGCACCGCCGTTTCCACTCCCTCTGCCTTCACCTGATGTGGCACAGTCTCTGTCAGGCCTGAGCGAGCATCCAGCCAGTCCTGCTTCTTCTCGCAGCTAGGGGGGGGGGGACGAGCAGCAGCTTAAGCCTGGAGGAGCTCAGAGCCTGGAGCCTGTGGGCAAGAGAGGGGGCTGAGAGCTGGGAGCTGAGAACTGGCCTCAGTGGAGAGGAGGCGGCTATAGACACAGTCATAGTGACAGCCCTGCACTGCCACCCAATGGCCAGGGCCCGTCAACACAGCCCTGTTTCTCCACCACCACCCCAGT
The DNA here is from genome assembly GCF_036934945.1 of Oncorhynchus masou masou. NCBI lineage: Eukaryota > Metazoa > Chordata > Actinopteri > Salmoniformes > Salmonidae > Oncorhynchus > Oncorhynchus masou. Next base: position 72,075,898 of record NC_088242.1, read on the forward strand.
AATTTTTAAAGGCCCATTGTAGTCAAGATTCTGTTTTACTGTGTTTTGTATCATATTGTACAACAGCTAATGAAACTAAGTCTGTAAAAGTGTGATACAATGTGATCAGTGTTATTTCCTGATTGTATTTTCAACCAGCAACTATCTACACAGGACCTTCTAAAAAGCCTGTTTTCATTGGCATCTTGTCTGGTGACATCACCAAGTGGTAAATTAATGAATAGACCAATAACAAAGATAGTTCCAAACCAATCTGCCAATAACCGTTAGTTTTAAGTTTCCCCCTCCCCCTTAAAACTCTCACAGACAGTCCTAGCAAAATTCTTGCTTGAGAAATAGTTTTTTTGCTTGCTACCCAGAAATGATTTGGTATTGATATAAAAATGGCTGCATTGGGCCTTTAATAACTGCACGCTTCACTTATTATGTAAGTAATGAGGCTGAAAATTCGCAACACACTGCACCTCAAATGCTCATGCAGGTAGAACACAAAAACAAACAATGGAGTGCACTGCCCTTAATGCCAGTGTTCATACAGAGATAACCAAAACAACAACCGACTCGACACAATGCAGAAATTCATAATGATTAATTATAAAGTAACCCTCTCAGCGAGCCTGTCAACCTGGCTCCTGGTACGTTTTCCCTCTAATCTAGGCAGACTATGTGCATTAGCCTCCATTGTACCGCAGGATACACAGCCATCTCGGTGTTTTCCATATGAGAACTGACTAGCGCGTGTGCCACTGCTCTCTTTGTTAATTTTACTGAAATGTAGGCTAATTCTGCTTCTAGGGGAGAGGTCTAGTTGACTCTACCAGTGATAAGAGTGCAGGCTAACAGAGATTCCTGAATGGAGGGACTGTGTGTGTAAAGTGGTACACGGTTAGTGTATCAGCGGCCATCCCCTGGGCATGCCTCAGGGACACTGACATTATCCACATGACACAACAGACGCTCCCAGGCAGCTGATGAGTCCTCTGGATGGAGCCTCAGTGAAGGCCCATTTGATGTGATCAAATTCATTTGAAGGGATTGGATGTGAAGGTAATACAGAACTCCAGTCTACCCTGGCCTGATAGACCGACCGCTCTAGAAGAGTGTTTAAAGCTAGTGGAGAAACTACTTTGTCATAGCGTGCACTGGATGGAATGGCTCATGAAGAGTAAAATTATACATTTTCAGCACAAGTAAGAGAAGGCGTTTTGATAGTGCTCTGTGCTTTGATTGGCTATCTGTGCAGTTGTAGGGAGCCACTATAGAGCAGGAATCCAACTGTAATCTTTCCTCCTTGTAGATCAGATAGCTTAGTTTGTCTGGTGCTACGGAGTGCTGTAGCGGTGGCAGCCTAAGATGCTGGCATTATAGATACAGATCTAGTGTCGAGGCAGAGAGAGACGTGGCGTCAGAGGCCACAGTCATAAAGCATGAGAGCGGTAGCACAGGCTGGGTGTTCTGTGTCTCAGCTGCCTCTCTGTGTCCTGCTGCCCTGTGGCGTGCTGCTCTACTCCTGTGCAGGAGACCGGGATCGATGAGACCTGCCCCCACATGCCTGTGTCCTCTGTGCCCGCTAAATCACACACAGGCCTGTCAGCAGTGGAACACTGTCACCCCCACTGAACTCTACTGCACTTTACTACTGTTTCAACCAACAGCCTCCATCCCCTTCCAACCACCTCTCTGGCCCTCATATAGCTACTCACCAGCCCAATAGGAATGTTATCATTTTTGTGGCCATACTGGATTTAATCTGGGCTTACTGCTTGGGTTTGGTGGGTTTTGAAGTCTTGTTTTCCACTGGAGAATAATAGTCTGTCATTCAGTAGGGCTAGGATTACCACTGTGTAGTGGAATGGGGTTTGTGGGTCACTGTGACTTTTCCTTATGTAATTTGTGCCTGCAATATCAATTGACACTTTGTTTACAGTGGTTGGCACGTGGCTCAGTGAAGACTTAAAATGGCCTCCTTCAATGCACGACTCGGTGTGTTGTGTAGAAGTGAGGATTTAAAGCAAATGGATGAGATATATTTCAAGCACAGTGCTCTTTCATGTATCAGCATGCATCCAAGGTGAAGGTGTTGTTCTGTAACTTGTGACAGCAAAATGTTGATTTTTTTTCTTCTCTCCAGCTCAAATCGAAATAATTCCCTGCAAGATCTGTGGAGACAAATCATCAGGCATCCATTACGGTGTGATAACATGCGAAGGCTGTAAGGTAAGCTCCCAGAGAACGAACATGTGGGTGTTAGGGGGAAAGGAGAGAGACAGGGAGCAGAAAAAGTGGAGAAACTTACAAAGAAATACCTTTGAACATGTTTTCTAACTTTTTAAACAATCTTGCGAGAGACTATAAAATGTAAACACACAGAGAGCATCGTCATTAAAATGGTCAAGCCACACAGAGGACATCACAGAGCCTCACTATTAGCAGGACAAAGTGACTCCTCTGCCTTGTACTACCTCCCTTCCCAGGGACATGCTGCTTCAGTGTTTCTCCTTCTGCTGCAGCTTGTTTTTCTTGAAATAAAATCATCAAAAGAAGAAGTTCTTTGAATTATAACGGATTGTTGGCTGTATGCCGCTTTTATTGAAGCTAGCTTTTGTACTGTTTCAAATACACCAGGCATTCACGTTGAGGGGAATGTATCTTGCTTCTAGTGTATTCTTGATCCTGTGCTTGTCACCAGGCGAGTCATTAGTATTCCTCTGACAGGCAGCAGCACCTTTGCTGTTTTCCTCCTGTGTTACAGAGAGACAGGGGCTCATTCAGCTGCTCCTCAGAGCGCCTCTCTCTCTCTCTCCCTCAGACAGGAGCTAGCTGCCGGGAGAAACAAAACGCTGAAGAATAAGCTGCTGAAATGTATCTTTAATGATTGCTAATTACTCCAGGCAGAGAGGCATTTAATGATATGTGCGAGTACAAGAGTTTGGACCATAAATCACAGCATTATTAAAGAGTGCTGCTTGTCACTAGCAGTTCTAGCCAGGCTCCCGTAATGGCTGCCATTATGAAGCAACTTGGCAGCTGTCAGCTGTTTTCTTGTAATTAAACAGCCAATGAGCAGCTAATTAAGACATATGTGTATGGAGCAGTGGAGTGGGGCATGTTAATGATGTGCCGGAATCAATTCATTAAGTCAAAGGATGAGGAATCCAATCGGGGTGCGTGTGCCATCCTGTGTGCCATCCTTTAGCGCCGCACATGTTGGAGCCTTGTTAATCAACACTAATAACCCAGACTATAGAAAGATACTGCCTACCATTACGATCACAGCCAAACACACCACCCCCTGCAGTACACATTGTTAAAACACACCACTCCTTCAATAAAACAACATAGAGCGTTATACAACTGACACTAGAACACAATAGCCTGCAAAGCACTGGCATGGCAGTATTCTTGTACATTTATTTTAGCGACAGTACCCTCCATAGTGATGAATATTGTCGGCTTCATCACTCTCAATAAGTACCCAGTGAAACACAAGATCCTTTTATGTTTACAGGAATAAAAGCCAATCAGTCATTGGATACAGCAGGGCCACTGTGGTTAACATTATAATCAGTGCGGTCTCCCCCTCCCTCTCTCCGGTCTTAGGGCTTCTTCAGGAGGAGTCAACAGAGCAATGCGGCCTACTCATGCCCCCGTCAGAAGAACTGCCTGATCGACCGCACCAGCCGCAACCGCTGCCAGCACTGCCGGCTGCAGAAGTGTCTGGCAGTGGGCATGTCACGGGACGGTACGTACAGCGTGTAGTCGACAGGAGGGGACAGACATGCTTCTAAGGCAGGACAACCCTTGAAAGTGAATAGAACATTATAGACAAGTAGAACAACTGGAATATGCTCTGACTGAATTACCGATAGATGTAACAGATTGTTATATCATAACGGACACCACTCTTAATGTGGTTGGAGTAGGAAATGGTGGTCTAGACAAACGTCAGTGATGTCGCTGCCTGTGTACGTTCCACTAGTAATTGGCGTGGCCGTGGGGGTAAGTTGGCAGGTGTGACAGAAAGTAGGTCTGATGAATAGAGGGTTGTTTGGAGGTGTCATTAGTGCTGGACTGGTGCAGGTGAGGCGGGGGTATGGGAGCACACAGGTGAGTGTCAATGGGGGAGGAGGGGGTCAGAGTTGAGAATTATGGTCTAGACCAGGGTTTCCCCAACTTTGAACACCCCCACCCCCACCCCTACCCCTCCCACCCCACCCCTCCACTACACAGCTGATTCAAATAACCAGCTCATATTCTAGCTTTGATTATTTGAATAAGCTGTGTATGCAATGGGCAAAAATCTAAATGTGCAGTCCCCAGAACACTGTCTGAGAGGGGCGGCTCAATCTCATGACCAGCTCTGTTTAGTCTGCAGGACTCCGTGAAACACAAAGCCTGTCTTGTATCTGATATCCCAGTCATACACAAACCAAGATCTCAATATTTTACCATGCCTGCTTTTTCTGTCAGCTTTTTAGTATACCTGTAAGGGGTAGGGGTAAAATGGTCAATTAAAGCCACCTAAAGACCTAATCATGGTTCCTCCATTTTCTCAATCGTGTAACCAAAATACAGGTATCAGGTCTGTGTGAATAGTTCTCAGCTTTTTTTTCCAGTAAATAAATTAACACGTCCATTGTTTAACACCTCTCTAATTTGAAATGCAAAACACCCCCAATGGTTTAACATCAGTAGCACAGAGAGGCTGCTGCCTATAGTACATACAGTACAGACTTGAAATCATTTGCCACTTTAATAAATGGAACACTAGTAAATTTAATAATGTCACTTTAATAATGTTTCCATATCTTGCATCATCTCATATGTATATACTGTCTATTGCATCTTAGCCTATGCTGCTCTGACTTTGCTCATCCATATATTTATATTTATCATAGATTTATATTTATATATTCGTATTCCTTTACTTAGATTTGTGTGTATTAGGTAGTTGTTGTGGAATTGTTAGATGTTACTTGTTAGATATTGCTACACTGTCGGAACTAGAAGCACAAGCATTTCGCTACACTGCAATAACATCTGCTAACCATGTGTATGTGACCAATAACATTTGATTTGATTTGAACACCCCCACCCCTCCCAATTTGCCAGTTTACCACTGATATGTATGAAAAGGGTATATCTGCAAGAACGTTGTAAATAAGGGGCTGTTTGAAAGGGGTTTGTATATACATTGCCTTGTATTTTTACAGATTATATACCACATAAATCTTCTGTCTGAAATGGGTATGAGTTGCTGTGACTAATTCGGGTTTACTGTAGTTTGCTCCCTTGTTGGAGTTTTTATGCAATAAAGATGTTAGTGTTTAAGGTTTCGCTAATACTCACTGAAAAACATACATCTCATTACCTGTTATAGACAGGCTAAACTTGAGACACAGGCCAGTGTTATGTCAGTTTCAGTAGTAAAGGAGTGTCTGCTCTCTCCCTCCCTCTCTCCCTACAGCGGTGAAGTTTGGGCGCATGTCAAAGAAGCAGCGGGACAGCCTGTATGCGGAGGTGCAGAAACACCGGCTGCAGCAGGCGCAGCGTGACCACCAGCAGCAGCCCGGCGAGGCCGAGCCACTCACACCCACCTACGGCCTCTCGGCCAATGGCCTCACAGAGCTCCACGATGACCTCAGTGGCTATATGGACAGCCACACCCCCGACGGCAGCAAGCCCGACTCAGCAGTCAGCAGCTTCTACCTGGACATCCAGCCCTCCCCTGACCAGTCCGGCCTGGACATCAATGGCATCAAGCCTGAGCCCATCTGCGACTTCGCCCCCGGCTCAGGCTTCTTCCCCTACTGCTCCTTTACCAACGGAGAGACATCCCCCACTGTGTCCATGGCTGAGCTAGGTGAGGAGCAGGGGGAGACAAGAAGAGAGGGGAGAACAACTCAACCGTGGGGCAAACGACACAAAGGTTTCTTAAAATAGCGGGAGGTTGGAGACTCATCTCCAACACTCATTAAAATAGCCTCTTTTTTGTAATTAGTTTCCATTAATTAGGGCCAATCAGGATCCAGCAGGGCACTCATCTGGGGAAATCATTTTTTTAGGCTCCCCTGTGCCTTGGAACTCCTTTTAACAGATGTGTTTTCAAAATGATTTACATTTTTATACTCAATATTTCTCTCTGAGCAAATGTGACCTTTGTTTCAGTGAGTAATATTGTGCGGCTGACTGCCCCACCTCCCCCTCTGTTTGGGTCACAGCTAGATTGGGTTTGACTGAAGCTTCAGCTGGGAGCTTCCTGGAGGCAGTAAAAGGAAATGTCAACAAGCCTCTTCCCAGTCACAAAAAGCCCACACTCTCCTCCTCCTAGTTGAAAGCTCAGTAAATAAATTGTATTTTTATATGGTGTAGTTCATCTGTGAGGTCTTCCCATTCCCTGTGAGCAGCATTCAGGTCTGACACTGTTCTGATGTGCTGTGCTGTGCTGTGCTATGTGGTTGTGTTGCAGAGCACCTGGCCCAGAACATCTCCAAGTCCCACATGGAGACGTGTCAGTACCTGAGAGAGGAGCTGCAGCAGATGACCTGGCAGGCCTTCCTGCAGGAGGAGATGGAGAGCTACCAGACCAAGGTATGGTAAACTTCCACCTTCCATCACCAGTATCACGATCATATGAACAGTACTCACTGTTCTGGAAACACAACACAACTCCTGGGTCGTTCCACAAAAACGAGTCCCTTTTGCATCCCTTTGAGTATACAAAACATTAGGACACCTGCTCTTTCCATGACAGACTGACCAGGTGAAAGCTATGATCCCTTATTGATGTCAACTGTTAACGGCCTTGTTATGCTCGAACCGCTCAGTTTTCCACCACAAAACACCAGAAAATGTTTTTTTAAAGAGTAGAACCAGCTTACCTGCTTTTACACTATGATTTGACTATCAGATCTTCAATGTTCATTTTGATACTGTATTTAAAAAGGAATAGTTGTACAAGAGTTCAGTTCACATACTGTAACAGGGTTGACCCTAAAATGAGGGTCTAGAATTTTAGCACCTTAAAATGTATCACTAAACACATGAAATAAATCATCTTCAGAAAGGACTTTGTCAAACCAACAAAATACAATGATGGTGAAAACGTGGAGAAATGTTTGGGATTATCTTCCTAGAAGTCACAGAATTCATACAGAGGGAAATGTCAAAAGTCTTTATTCATATGAAAAACCTGATTTATTGCATTTTCCATATGGTCTATATTTAAGGTTACTTTGTTTAATATAATGGGATTTAAAATTCCATATGAGTGCACGATTTCTACTTAATATACATGTATATACACTGAGTGTACAAAACTTTAAGAACACCTTCCTTATATTGAGCTGCAACCCCCTCCGAGGTGTCGAAAGCATTATACAGGGATGCTGGCCCATGTTGACTCCAATGCTTTCCACAATTGTGTAAAGTTGGCTGGATGTCCTTGGTGGATCATTCTTGATACACACAGGAAATTGACGAGTGTGAAAAACCCAGCAGCTTTGCAGTCCTTGACACAAACCGGTGTGCCTGGCACCTCCTACCATACCCAGTTCAAAGTAACTTACATATTTTGTCTTGCCCATTCACTCTCTGAATGGCACACATACACAATCCATGTCTCAACTGTCTCAAGGCATAAAAAGTATTATTTAACCTGTCTTTTCCCCTTAATCTACATTAAATCAAGTGTATTTAACCCACTGTTCCCCGGTAGGCCATCATTGTAAATAAGAATTGACTAGCCTAGTTAAATAAAGGTTAAAAGAAAAAAGAACACGTCAAACCTGTTACCCATAGATAGACAGGCTAGAAATGTTTTAACAATTGAAAATATTCTTTGAAGCATTCAATTGCACCTCCCTGTTGCACACAACAAGCTTCCATTCCTCTTTATTTGACACTCAATAGGCGCTAACTATAGTATTTGTATTTATTTAACCTGTTAAGATGGAAAAACAACATGTTTTTTTTATTACGTTAAACATGTGCTCTTCAAGTTACACTACCCAAAAGGGAGTCATTTCGTGGAACGACCCATCTAGCTAATTCCATCCCATCCTTTTCTACACCAGATAAGCCTTTTCTCTCTCATTCCCCCTAGCCCCGGGAGGTCATGTGGCAGCTGTGTGCTATCAAAATCACAGAGGCCATCCAGTACGTGGTGGAGTTTGCCAAGCGCATCGACGGCTTCATGGAGCTGTGTCAGAACGATCAGATAGTGCTTCTGAAAGCAGGTATGACAGCCCGTCAACACGGCCCACTGCCGTCTCTCTCCCACATCCCCCTTCACCCCCCTCAGGCGTTGTCACAAGGGCATAGCTGACCTGACTATACAAAGCCTCCCTCACATACTGACTGTGTGTGTCACAGAGCCAGGAGGCTCCACCCTGCCTGCTTTCTCCCTCTGTTCCACAGCTCATCTGTGTCCTTTCCTTCTGTGTCTCTGTCCCTCTATGTCCCCGTCTCTCTGCTCATTACAGAATAACAGTATTCAGGCTTATAGGCATTAAAGGGACTATAGTGTTGCTGAGCTGAGACACTAGCTATCATGAAGGCTGCCTCCTCTCTCTGCTCTGCCATTGATGATATCTGCCCAAACTAATAGCTTCTCAGTGCGCACACACAAAAACACACACACATACGTACACAAAGAAATAGACAAACCCATCCGCCTCCCATGGGTATTTATCTCAGTTTTCCCTGGGTTTTTATTTGCATTAGCATTGCCAATATTAATAATGAAATGGCGACAGAGATCTCTTGTCTCATGTGACATTTTAAACCAGTGCCATCTCATAAAGTGCAGTAATATTTCTATTACACCTCTTTTACCCTCCAAACCAGTCCCACACAGCAGAGCCGTATACAGCATTGTGTTTCACTATCCTTTTTTATTGGGGTAACAATTTTCAGTATATAAATGTAATGTTATTACTAGTTCCAGTCTTTTATGTCATGGGTTTCTGTTTAAAAGGAATCGGGGGTATAACACACAAATGAAGGAGGAAAAACGATCAAATATTGCATATGCTGTGTTGGGCCTCGTGATGCAAGACTGGCAACTCTAACTCAATCTGTGGAATGGAAGAATTTAGCATTATGGTATTTCTGTCTCCTCTGCAGGCTCTTTGGAGGTTGTGTTTGTCAGAATGTGCCGTGCCTTCGACTCTCAAAACAACACAGTCTATTTCGATGGAAAGTATGCTGGGCCGGATGTGTTTAAGTCATTAGGTAAGTGCTGCAAGAGTCCAATGCTGTGCACGTGTGTGTGTGCGCAAGTGTGTCTGCAAATCTGAGCTAGTGTGTGTGTGTAGCACTTATTTGCACAAGCTCGCATTGCTTTATAACAGACAAAGTTGTAATGAGAGCCAGTAAGCTAACACTGAGAACTCGTCCCTGCCTCACCTGGCTCTCTCCTCTCCCCAGTGGATACATATGGCAGAATAACATTCTTACTGAATCACTGCTGCTCCATATAACTCCTGTTAGGCTGCAATAAATAAAGCCAGATTGAATGCCCTTTGGGAGAGTTATATCAAAACCATCATTGAAAGTCAGCCATAGAATATCTCAGGTGGAAGCAAATAGCATTTGCTTTTGAATGCCATGACATTACTAAGACTCTCTACAGTGCATTCTCCCGTGCATCCAAATGCCTTTGGAGGAAATTAATGTGTCCTAGCGCTGGTGTGAAAGCATAGTGTGAATGCATAAACCGGTCTGTCTGTGTGTGCGTTGTGCATGCACGTTCGTGCGTGTGTGCAAGACTGAAGAGGAACAGTGCTGTGCTATTCAGTGTCTTGAATGTGGCTTCCCAAACAAGCCTTCCAGTGTCCTCAGTCAGTCAGTCAGTCAGACAGACAGTGCTCCAGAATGGAGAGGCTTGGGGCCGGAACAGGGGAGGCAGCAGAGTGATGGGGCTCCAGAGTTGCACTGGCATTAGCTGGCATTAGCCTGTCTCTCACAATCTCCAATAATTGATTGAACTAAAAGACTCATTTGTGACCTCATTCCAGGTTGTGTAATTCCACCCAGCTGCCAGAATGGGACTAGTCGGGGAGGGATGTCAGTAAAAGCATTGCTTGTTCCGCCTCAGACACTCCCCTGTGCTGTCAGTGCACTGCACCTCTCCCCTCTCTGCCTGTGTGCCTCTCTCCCAATAAAGATCAAGCGTGTGACTTGCTCTTTGGTCTGCCTCACCCTCATCCCCAACCCACTGTCTCTGTGTCTGTGTCCTTTGCTGTGGCAGGCTGTGACGATTTGATCAGCTCCGTCTTCGAGTTTGGGAAGAACTTGTGTTCTATGCACCTGTCTGAGGATGAGATCGCCCTGTTCTCCGCATTCGTGTTGATGTCTGCAGGTAGGTGTCGTTCGCAGTACAAGAAATGACAGATTTGCAGATACACACTGCAGGGTCTCTTATGTACCCTCTTGCCCTGAAACTTCTCCAAACAGCATTCCATTGAACACCATCCATCCAGCATGTCCCTCAATTAGACACAGAAGCCAGAAATCAGTGTATCTGATTACTGAGTGTTGCTGAGTACAACATACACTGAGTTGACAAAACATTAAGGACACCTGTTCTTTCCATGACATAGACTGACCAAGTGAATCCAGATGAAAGTTACGATCCCTTGTTAAATCCATTTAAATCAGTGAAGATGAAGGGGGGGGAGACATGTTAAAGAATGATTTTTAAACATTGTGCCTTTCACAGGGAAAGACTTAATAAGTGCCTTTGATAGGGGTATGGTAGTAGGTGCCAGGCGAACCGGTTTGTGTCAAGAACTGCAACGCAGTTTCCCCTATACATCAAGAATGATCCACCACCCAAAAGACATCCGGCCAACTTGACACAACTGTGGGAAGCATTGGAGTCAATATGGGCTAGCATCCCCCCTGTAGAACGCATTCGACACCTTGTAGAGTCCATGCCCCGACGAGGGCGAAAGTGGGTGCAACTCAATATTAAATCAAATCAAATTTTGTTTGTCACATGTGCCGAATACAACAGGTGTAGATCTTACTGTGAAATACTTACTTTTAAGCCCTTCACCAACAATGTAGTTTGAAGAAAATACGTTTTTTTACTTTAGTTTATTTAGTAAATATGTAACATAATACACTAACAACAACAAGGCTATATACCGGGCATACCGGTACCGAGTCAATGTGCGAGGATACAGGTTAGTCGAGGTAATTTGTACATGTGGGTAGGGGTAAAGTAGAAAATGAACAGCAAGTAGCAGCAGTGTAAAACCAAGGAGGGGGGTGTCAATGCAAATAGTCTTGGTGGCCATTTGATTAATTGTTCAGCAGTCTTATTGGGGGTAAAAGCTGTTAAGGAGCCTTTTGGACCTAGACTTGGCTCTCTGGTACCACTTGCCATGCAATAGCAGAGAGAACAGTCTATGACTTAGGTGACTGGAGTCTTTGACAATTTTTTGGGCCTTACACTGACACCGCCTAGTATAGAGGTCCTGGAGGGCAGGAAGTTTGGCCCCAGTGATGTATTGAGCCGTACGCATTACCTTCTGTAGCGACTTACTGTCGAATGCCCAGCAGTTGCCATACCAGGCATTGATGCAACCGCTCAGAATGCTCTCGAGGGTGTAGCTGTAGACCTTTTTGATGATCTGGGGTCCATGACAAATCTTTTCATTCTTCTGAGGGGGAATAGGCGTTGTCGTGCCCTCTTCACCACAGCCTTGGTGTGTTTGGACCATGATAGTTTGTTGGTGATGTGGACACCAAGGAACTTCAAGCTCTCAACCCGCTCCACTTCAGCCCCGTCAATGTTAATGGGGGCCTGTTTGGCCTTTTCTTGTAGTCCATGATCAGCACATTGAGGGAGAGGTTGTTGTCCTGGCACCACACTACCAGGTCTCTGACCTCCTCCCTATAGAGTGCCTTGCAAAAGTATTCATCCCCCTTGGCGTTTTTCCTATTTTGTTAAATTACCTGTAATTTAAATAGATTTTTATTTGGATTTCATGTAATGAACATACACAAAATAGTCCAAATTGGTGAAGAGAAATGAAAAACGGAAAAGTGGTGCGTGCATATGTATTTGCCATGAAGCCCCTAAATAAGATCTGTTGCAACCAATTACCTTCAAGTCACATAATTAGTTTGATTGCACACAGGTGGAGTTTAAGTGTCACATGATCAGTATATATACACCTGTTCTGAAAGGCCCCAGAGTCTGCAACACCACTAAGCAAGGGGCATCACCAAGCAAGCGGCACCATGAACACCAAGGAGCTCTCCAAACAGGTCAGGGACAAAGTTGTGGAGAAGTACAGATCAGGGTTTAGTTATAAAAACATATCAGAAACTTTGAACATCCCACGGAGCACCATTAAATCCATTATTAGAAAATGGAAAGAATATGGCACCACAACAAAGCTGCCAAGTGAGGGCCGGTCACCAGGCAAGGAGGGCATTAATCAGAGAAGCAACAAAGAGACCAAAGATAACCCTGAAGGAGCTGCAAAGCTCCACAGTGGAGATTGGAGTATCTGTCCATCGGACCACTTTAAGCTGTACACTCCACAGAGCTGGGCTTTACTGAAGAGTGGCAGAAAAAAGCCATTGCTTAAAGAAAAAAAATAAGCAAACACGTTTGGTGTTCACCAAAAGGCATGTGGGAGACTCCCCAAACATATAGAAGGTACTCTGGTCAGATGAGACAGAAATTTCGCTTTTTGACCATCAAGGAAAACGCTATATCTGGCGCAAACGCAACATCTCTCTTCACCCCGAGAACACTGTCCCCACAGTGAAGCATAGGGGTGGCAGCAATCCACTGTGATGATGTTTTTCAGGGACTGGGAAACTGGTCAGAATTGAAGGAATGATGGCAGTAAATACAGGGATATTCTTGAGGGAAGCTCTTTGTCGTCCAGAGATTTGAGACTGGGACGGAGGCTCACCTTCCAGCAGGACAATGACACTAAGCATACTGCTAAAGGAACATTCGAGTGGTTTAAGGGGAAACATTAAATGTCTTGGAATGGCCTAGTCAAAGCCCAGACCTCAATCCAATTGAGAAATTGTAGTATGACTTAAAGATTGCTGTACACCAGCGGAACCCATCCAACATGAAGGAGCTGGAGCAGTTTTGCCTTAAAGAATGGGCAAAAATCCCAATGGCTAGATGTGCCAAGCTTACAGAGACATACCCCAAGAGACTTGCAGCTGTAATTGCTGAAAAAGTTGGCTCTACAAAGTATTGAATTTGGGGGGGGGGTGAATAGTTATGCACGATCATGTCTTCTGTTGTTTTCTTATTATTTCTTGTTTTTTTTACAATAAAAAGGATTTTGCATCTTCATATTGTGTAAATCAATAATACAAACACCCCAAGAAATACATTTTAATTACAGGTTGTAAGGCAACAAAATAGGAAAAATGCCAAGGGGGGTGAATAGTTTTGCAAGTCACTGTAGGCTGTCTCATCATTGTCGGTGATCAGGCCTACCACATTGTGTTGTAGTCAAAACTTAATGATGGTGTTGGGGTTGTGCTTGGCCACGCAGTCGTGAGTGAACAGGGAGTACAGGTGGGGACTAAGCATGCACCCCTGATGGGCCTCCTTGTTGAGGATCAGCGTGGCAGATGTGTTGTTGCCTACTCTTACCACCTGGGCGTGACCCGTCAGGAAGTCCAGGATCCAATTGCAGAGGGAGGTGTTTAGTCCCAGGGTCCTTAGCTTAGTGATGAGCTTTGTGGGAATGCTGAGCTGTAGTCAATGAACAGCATTCTCGCATAGGTATTCCTATTGTCCTGGTGGAAAAGGGCAGTGTGGCGTGCAATTGAGATTGCATCATCTGTTGGGGCGGTATGCGAATTGGAGTGAGTCTAGGTTTCTGGGATAATGGTGTTGATGTGAGCCATTCGGAAGGTGTTCCTAATGTTTGTTATACTCAGTGTATTCATCAACTGTAGATTCTGTAAACATTGCAGTGCTGATAATGAGTGTGTTTCTTATTCTCTGTGTAGACCGGTCCTGGCTCCAGGAGAAGGTAAAGGTGGAGAAACTCCAGCAGAAGATCCAGCTGGCACTGCAGCATGTCCTGCAGAAGAACCACAGAGAGGATGGCATACTCACCAAGGTACACCTCACACCAATACACCTACTCTAACTATATCTGTCATCTATAAGGGACACTATAAAGACCTGAACTCAGCTGGATTATCGAAACCTCTCCTGAACTCTGAAAAAGATTGTTTACATTAAAGCAGTGATCCATTATTGTATGAAAATCAAGCAATAGATTTCATGGTTGGCAGCATACGCAAGCTAAACTAAGTTCATATTTTTGAGCAGAGATGAGAAGATATGTAACAATGGCATGCAAGCTCCATAAGAAGTGTCAAGATTTCCCCTGCTTGAGTGCCTGTATCAATATTTACCAGCCTGTTTGCCCCTGTGTGAAAGTGAATTTAGAGATGTTTTTCTTTAGCGTATCTCCATGTCCTTGCCTTACTGTGAATCTAAATAACAGCCTGTCTCTTTTCTTTTCTCACGCAGTTGATATGCAAAGTGTCAACACTGCGAGCGCTGTGCAGCAGGCATACAGAGAAGCTGACGGCTTTCAAAGCAATATACCCAGACATTGTGCGTTCCCACTTTCCCCCGTTATACAAGGAGCTCTTCGGATCGGACTTTGAGCAGTCCATGCCCATTGACGGGTAGCCAGTAGCCCTGCCAGGTGCCAGTGTGGCCACGCGGGGAATGTCATAGGGAGCATGAATCTGAGACACTTTAACGGTGCCCTGCACAAACCAGGACGGACGGCACACTGCACACTTATCTATTTTTCTTTCTGGAGGGGAGGGTTGGGGGGGTTTGATTCTGTCTGTTTATTTCACTGGGTTTAGTTGTCTCCGTTTAGAACCCAGGTTGGACTCTAAGCCCAGGGGACATGAAGAAAAGTTGGAGACAATGCTTTCTTTTTGGATGAACTTGACCCTCTCATGCACATCATTCCAGCATGTTCCCAGGATGTCTCACACTGTTTAGCACTCATTGTTTGGACTTGTTTCCACAAAAGATAATTTACTGTATAGAGAAAATTATTGAATATGTCTGTGCACATGCCTAACTTAAAATTCTCCTCAGCAACCAATGATCAAGCTCTCCACTTCTCCTCTGGAGCTTCAATGTCCCATGTCGTATTGCATTGGAATATAGTTTCAATCTAAACTGTATCATATACACCAATGAAGATAGCTGCCAGGGCATGTTTATCCTCCATTAATCCTTGGTAAAGCTTCTGTGAGAATCACAAATGGAAATTCATTGCTGCTAATGTGCATGTCCTGGTCAAGTTCAGCCCCTGTTCTCTTGTGTTTAGTTGTATGTTTGGAATGCAGTGTTTAGAATGAGAACTTGCAGCGACTTTGAGAGAGGCTCCTTCAGTGTGAGGCAATGTAAACGGCACCTCTCTATGGACAATCATCTAAAAAGAAAAGTAGAATTCTGGTAATTCTAGTCAAAACACAATGATTTTAGCTGTCAAAGACTCCATCCACCATGGTTGCTTAGTGAAATCATGTAAGGCCATCTGCTATTAATCCTTGTGTGGACAGATACCCTGGAGAAACATAGGGCACCGCCACAACAATAAGGGTCCATTCCACCTGTTTTATAATGTACTACAGGGTATACGTATAACTACTTACTATACAGAAAAAAAAGTAATGTTTATAGATTCTATTTTAAATAAAATGTATGATATTAGTAGTTAGACAATTCTTAATTGTTGAATTGATAAGGCACTTTTTTTTGCACCTTTCTTTAATTTAAGACTTGTATATTACCTATTGATGTGTTGCATGTGCACAAGAAATACCAGTTGAACCATGGTCACGGAGGCTAGTCCTTAGAGCTGCAGACAATGCTGTTCTGGGTGGGGGTTTGTTTTGGCTAGCTTGGGTTTGGCTGTGAGATTGCTAGGATGGTATGTTCTGGAGAGGCAGGCAAGTCACATTCACTCCATCACCTATTAGTTTAATACCGCCGACACGCATGCACACACTCTCAAACAAAAGCACACATGCAAAATAAACCTGGGCTGAATTGCTGATGCTGAAGATGTTTCCTGCTCAATCCAACGTCTCCATCTAGTGGAAAGTAGAGACACAGAAAGCCATGTGATAGAGAACTTTTGAAATACAGTACAATGCCGATTAGAGAGTGGTCCACACAGGCCTCAGACCATCTGTTGATCCTTCTGTTTACCCTTACACGCTAGTGTGTTTGTGTTATCAGTGTGGAGGAGTGACTGTGACTGCCTCTTCCCCAAGGCCTCAGCCAAGCTATGCCATTTGTTATGGGACAGAAAAGGGGGAAGAAGGAGATGTAATATTCAAAGCCTTGTCTGGTAGTAAAGCTTCTATTTTTGTAACATGTAGAGTGAATTAAACTCATGAAAGAGAGGGGGAGAGAAAGAGAAGTCAGGTAGCACTTACTATATTCCTGCAATAATTAGAGAAGCTGTTTGTATGACTAGTAGAGAAACATGACAATGGTAGAACAAGTGCTATTTTCAGAATGCTTTGTTGTTGTGGTTTTGTTGCGTGTGTCTTTCTTGTCGGTGTGGTAGAGAAGCGGTAGAAAACCCTCTGTGCCATATAGTAAGTAGTTGTTGCTCCTGCTTTGCCGTTTACATGCCCATAATATAGAATTAATTGTTCTGACATTCCAGAAAACTCAGTGGTGGCTTGTAGAGAATTCCCATTCAATCCTGATATCCCTTTAGATAACCCATAACAGCATGGGTGCAGTTTAGACACAACCCTCTGCATAGTGTTGTTTTATTTATTTTTTGCACACGATCATTCCTCTGCAGTGAAATGTGTACAAGACAGAGAATCTTGTGCTGTCACCCCTCAGGGAAGAGTTATTTTACGCTTTCTGTTTGAAATTTGATCTCTTGTGTTGTTGGTCCTCCTTAGGTTTAGTTTATGTTTTGTTCAGGGATGTTCAATATTAAGTGGTTAAGAAGAACATGTGAAATTCATTACTGAGTAGTATTTTCCATTGCTGATGTAAAGTACTTAAGGGGCTGTTTGGCTAAGCACCAGAGCTAGAAGTCAAGCTCATAACAAAAACAAACTTTATTTTTTCCATGTTTACAGTCAGTTTTCCCATTGGCCATACAGAATAGTTATTATTTTATCTACACTATATTTCTATTAGATACAATTCCAATGATAACGTTCTTCATGTGGACTCCAATGTCACCAGGGCCATTGTCACAAATGTATTATTATGATTACCCTCTGTGTTAGATAAACCAAATATACTTACGCAATATAAAATATCTCTTCTTTCGGCTATATTAATGCTGTGCTTAAATAAGGGCCTGGGTGACCACCAGTAACCACTACTCCCAACCAGTGAAACCCAGTCTGTCTCAAACAGTGATTGACAATCCAGGTGATAGCGGGCCTGCCCTGTGGCCCAGTGAGAGAGACATGGATGCTCAGGGAGGTAACATACAGACAGACCGGGGAAGCAGGTCTCTTTCCTCTGGACATAATGTATGCGCAGCATATGCTTTGCTATTACATTAATTTATGAGCTTCTCATACTCTTTGACAGCTCTCGATTTATTATGGGAGGCAGGTTAACTTTTTCGTAGCACATTGGACATGCAGTACTGTACCTTCTTTTCACTAAGTCAGTCAAATCTTTACTTTTTCTACGCTTGCCCCCTAGCATATTCTCAGCCAATAACTATTTGGTAGCTGTGTGTAAGTAACTATGATAGGTTTCTGCCAGGTAGCCACTGTAGTGGAATCCCATTTCCTGAAACACAGATGTCATTCTCTGTCTCTATGTCTATCAAACTGGTCCTAAATTATAGTTCTTTTCACTGTGTTATGTCCTCCTTTTAGTCTTTGTTTGTGTACAGTTTGATAGCAATATTGATTTGACAATGGGAAATGATCAGAGGCATTGTGTCTGTCAGTTTCAACAAGCATCTCTGCACCCACATGGCGTGGAGGGATACATCATCCTGCATGCTTTCATTTTAGACATATGTAGCAAAGGATTGCTGCTGAGTCTGCTAGTATATCAATGTGAATAACACCTTATGGTCCTTCTGTCTCTGTGTCACTCGTGTAAACAAGCAATAGTGTGTGTGTGTGTGTGTGTTTGTGTACTCATTGTGTGCATAAGATAAACCCCAGACAAGGCTTTAATAAACTAAGAGGGAAAGGGTTATGTGAATGAGGAGTCTGGTAGGTCTTTCTCTGGATTCGGTAACACAGAGATTTGTTCCATCCCATATAGGGTTTAAGTGTTATAAGCATGACATAATACCTCTTTACAATTTATAGTCCTTCAAAGCGCACTGGAGCAAATGACTAACCACTCAGTCTCATGATGTGTTCAGTGCAGAGTAATTGGTAGAAAAAGAGACAAGTTGACAAGGAACATCACACCATCCTGCATGTCATACATGTTATCCTGAGATGATTTGACTGCCTAGGAATCATGGGACTCCTATTTATTTGCCATAGAATATAGATTGTAAAGGTATGTGTGATGTCATGCTTACAACTGTGCTGTATTGAAGAGTTACCCAGATCTATCAGTCAGTTGAATTGCATTTTAACAATACTCTCATTTTCCAAAGCACAGCTAATACAGTTTTAAGATTAAAAAAATAAAATAAAAACATTTTAGAATATAGTAAAAATGGAAAATTGAGAAAAAAAAACTTCTAGCCATAATCGAATGTCAAGCAATAATATGTGGTGCATTATTTTAATTTTGTGCTTAGGCTTTGGACATCTGCATGTAAATACACTTCTTATTTATCACTTTTGGTTTTGTTTTAATTTGTGTTATTTGGTTTTGGTTGTTATATTGTTTAGTCAGTATATTTGATTGGTTCTGTTCCCAGGTGGAGGATAAAACCTCATGACCTGTAAACTATATATCTTCATTTCTCTCTCTCCCTCATCCTCAACTTTTAATCCACAATATTTAATGTTATTATTGATCACATGTATAAAGGTAACTTTGTAACTTTGTCTGTATAGGTAAGGAGAAAATACTGCTACTAAGGCCTACAAATATTTATATGTTTATCAAATACACCATGCTGTACAATATCTCTGATTTTAATATCCTTCTCTCCTTTAGGATTAGATTGATAGTGGTAGGGTGTGCCAACATTTATTTTGTGTTATCTTGATGTGTGGTGCTAGGTAAGTTCCTTTTGTGGACAAAGTCTTGATTCCTAGACTTGGCCACCCTATTAGTCCATTCATTTCATTAAGTGTTGGTGCATTATTGATATTAGTACAATAAATAATCATGGTAATGATAATGATGATAGTGGTAAATTTACTTCAAAACCCAGCCAGTACAGTACCTGTATCAGTGTGCTAGTCCTGGGGTAAGGCTCTTATTTCCTTCTCACTTAAATTATTATCAAAACCAGTATCTACTAATGAACAGGTTAAGTTTTGCTCTTCTGATTTCTGAAAAAAAAGTCTAAAACAGCAGTATTGTTTTTCTTTGTTCTGATTGTAAAAAACCACTTGCTGAGGTTGTAGCTGGTCATATTTGCAAATGCGGAGTATTTACCTCTTCAAGCTGTGTAGTACTTTACTTTACATAGGAAAGTACTGTGCTATTGTCCATTTAAAACAGCCATTTTATGGCTTCCTTATTTCAAAGTTAGTCTGCCCTGAAACAGTGTTTTTCTTTTAGACCAGTTTAGACCTTTGGCCCCACCATTGTGTTATTAGAAAAAATGTACATGAAAAAGATCACCGTTAGAGGTTAGATATTTTTTGTAACCTTTTTTTTCTTTTCACTCAGTAGCAAATATCAGCCAGAATGTGCTTGCAATAATACACAATGTACTACTCTGAGTGCCTCTCAGTGTTACAGGATGCATAAATGGTATTCAATGTTATTGTTTTTGTTTTCCGAACATGTACTCAGCTGACAATGTATTTGCACGTAGGTTAACTCTGTCACCTATGTGTTACTACATTTCTCATATTCTGTCTTAATAAAGTACACATTTTCTTGTTTATTTAAGGCACCATGTTAGATATTCAAATGATATAAACACGTTTCTCCCTCTCGTCTGAGTAGCATAACTGGGATGGATGTAGTAATGTAAAATGGTCAAATTGATGAAGTACATTCTGGCTGACAATATCGCATAAAAGATGACCTGCTGATCCAGGTTCTGGATTTGACAAAAGAATGGACAATCCACGTTGATGTTTTTCACTTTGTTTTGTGATCATAAAATGATTTCTTTATTGAGAACAGATAATTGACTAATGCATTGTATTTCAAATATTCATATGTGTATGCAAAAGATGCATACAACACATCTGAATTTCTTTAATGTTCTGTGTTTAATGTAAGCTCAAGGGGTTGGGGGTAACTTTGTGATGGGTCGAGTGTGGGTGGGATATTTCTCCTTGTGAAAGCAGTACGAACTGTAGAAAGCAGAAACCGGTATGTGGTTGTCACAAATTTTTAAGTCACATGTTTGCTACTTACGATGGGAACAGATGATCATGTACCTTTTTATCCAGCTCTTTTGAGCTCTCTTTAGCAGGTAGTCTATTCACAAAAGTAGTTTTGCTCCTTCTTGTCTGATTCTTAAATATGGAAATAAGTATTTTGATTCATTTTGTACATACAGGTGTAAAGAAAAATAAGAAATGCAATGTTGTCTTTGAAATACTTTCCATTCTATTATGAATGTTGTTATATTGTACTTAGAAACTGTACCTTTAATATTACCTTTATTAAAAGTGCATTGGACACATCGATTTTAGATGTGCTTTATGTGCTGTTATCCCATAATAAAATTTCCCGCTTGTAATGGGCTCTTAATTTCTGGTTGTCTCTCTATTGTCTGTCTCCTTTTATACAATACACTACATCAGAGCTCGCCAAACCTGATCCCGGAGTGCTACCCTCCTGTAGGTTTTAAATTTTACCCCAGCTGTAACTAACCTGATTCAGTTTATCAACCAGCTATATTAGAATCAGGTGTGCTAGATTAGGGTTGGAGCAAAAACACTACAGGAGGGTAGCTCTCCAGGAACAGGGTTGGCGAGCCCTGCGACTACACAGATACAGAAAGCCTTCAGAAAGTATCCACAACCCTTGACTTTTGTTGTGTTCCAGCACACATTTTGAATTGATTACATTGAGATTTTTGTCAAAGTGGAATTATGTTTTTTGAAAATTTAAATAAGTTCAGGAGTAAAAATGTGCTTAACAAGTCACATAAGTTGCATGAACTCACTCTGTGTGCAATAATATTGTTTGACGTGATTTTTGAATGACTTCCTCATCTCTGTACCCCACACATATAATTATCTATAAGGTCCCTCAGGGAGGTTTACCATTGCCATCCAAAGAAGGGCACCCATCTATTGGTAGATAGGCCAAAATAAAAAGCAGTCATTGGATTATACCTCTTTGGGATAGGCGGGACGCAAATGTCTCAACTGGCCAATTGCCAGGGGAAATGCAGAGCACCAGATTCAAATAAAATACTATAAAATTAAAACTTTCATTAAATCACACATGTAAGATACTCAATTAAAGCTACACTCGTTGTGAATCCAGCCAACATGTCAGATTTTAAAAATGCTTTTCGGCGAAAGCATAAGAAGCTATTATCTGATGATAGCATCAGCAGTTAACAAAGGGGTTAGCATATTTCAACCCTGCAGGAGCTACACAAAACTCTGAAATAAAATATAAAACATGCATTATCTTTGACGAGCTTCTTTTCTTGGCCCTCCAATATGTCCCATAAACATCACAGTTGGTCCTTTTGTTAAATTAATTCTGTCCCTATATATTCAAAATCTCCATTTATAAAGCGCGTTTGATCCAGAAAAAACAGCTTACAAAAAACACAACGTCACTACAAAATATTTCAAATGTTGCCTATAAGCTTTGCCAAAATATTTCAAACTTATTTTGTAATATAACTTTAGGTATTTTTAAATGTTAATAATCTATCAAATTGTAGACGGGTCTTTCTGTGTTCAATACAGTCTTGCGCAACCCTCAACAGTGTACCCAGTTCCTAGTTGGCCTACTTCTTCATTGCACAAAGGAATAACCTCAACCAAATTCCAAAGACTGGTGACATCCAGTGGAAGTGGTAGGAAATGACAACAGGTTCCTAAGAAATATGCCTGGGTAATGACAACTCAGGGTACAGAGAGAGGAAAAAAATAAATCTGAACAGTTAGTCCTCTGGGTTTTGCCTGCTACATAAGTTATGTTATACTCACAGACATGATTCAAACAGTTCTAGAAACTTCAGAGTGTTTTCTATCCAAATCTATGAATAATATGCATATCTTATATTCTTGGCATGAGTAGCAGGAAGCACGCTATTTATCCAACAGTGAAAATTCTCCCCCCTAGCCCCAAGAGCTTTTAAGCATGGTGAAGTTATTAATTACTCTTACATGCACCATACATGCACTCAAATGTATTCAGTGGACCTTGCTGTTATGATTTTTGTTGTCCTTGATATAATTCGTTTTTTGCATTGTTTTCTGTTTTCCTTTCTCTTTGTCTTTTTTCTCTTTTGTTAATTTTGTTGGTTGTTGGGGGGGATCTTGGAGGGCTGGTGACCTGGTGGGTTGGGAGCTTGGGCCAGTGGCTGATATGTTGCTGGTTCGGATTCCGCGTTTTTGACCCTGTGGGAGATCTGTCGACGTGGCCTTAAGCAGGGCGTTGACCCTGGTTGCTTCTGTGGGTCGCTCCGGATGGGAGTCTGTTTGATGACTGATTGTAATGTAAATGTTGAGCGGCTTCACTGCAGGTAGATTGTATTTTTTAATACCCCCCCCCCCCAAAAAAAAAACTATAAAGAAACAAACATTACACCTGTCACTACAAAGATACAGGCATCCTTCCTAACTTAGTTGCTAGAAAGGAAGGAAACCACTCAGGGATCACCATAAGGCCAATGGTGACTAACAGTTACAGAGTTTAATGGCTATGATAGGAGAAAACTGAGGATGGATCAACAACATTGTACTGTAGTTTCTCCACAATACTAACCTAATTGACAGAGTTAAAAGAAGGAAGCCTGTACAGAATAAAAATATACCAAAACATGCATCCTGTTTCCAACAACGCACTAAAGTAGTAATACTTTTATAAAATGTGGCAAAGCAATCAACTTTTTGTCCTTGTTACGGCAAATGAGTGAGGAGGTGTGGAGTCAGGCGCAGAGAGCAAAAGATGTGGGAAAAAACACGCTTTAATGTCCCGGAAAAATAACATGAACAAAAGTAGGAAAACGAATGATCAGAAATGTTAACGGACAGCGCGAAACCCAAAATACAAACAAAATACACTCAAACATAGAACAGACGAACAAGCCCGCACGAAACAGAAGCGGGCTGAACAAACTATATATAACCCTACCCTAACAAGCAAACAAGAAACAGGTGATACCAATCAGACAAAACCAAAGGAACACAGAACAACGGATCGGTGATAGCTAGGAGACCGGCGACGATGACCGCCGAGCGCCACCCGAGCAAGAAGGGGAGTCACCTTCGGTAATATTCGTGACAGTCCTGAATATTTTCAAGCGTAGTGGTGGCATCATGTTATGGGTATGCCTGTAGTCGTTAAGGAGTGGGGAATTTTTCAGGCCAAAAAACAAACGGAATGCACGGGCAAAATCCTAGACAAAAACCTTGTTTAGTCTGCTTATCACCAGTAACTGGAAGACAAATTCACATTTCAGCAGGACAATAACCTAAAACACAAGCCCAAATATACACTGGAGTTGCTTAATGTACCAAGAAGACAGTGAATGTTCTTGAGTGGCCGAGTTACAGTTTTGACTTAAATCTACTTGAAAATCTATGGCAAGAACTGAAAATGGTTGTCTAGTCAAGATCAACAACCAATTTGACAAAGCTTGAAGAATTTTGAAAAGAATAATAGACAGATGTTGCACAATCCAGGTGTGGAAAGCTCTTACAGACTTACCCAGAAATACTCACAGCTTTAATCGCTGCCAAATGTGTTTCTACAAAGTATTGACTCAGGGGTGTGAAAACGTATGGAAATTAGACATTCCTGTATTTCAATTTCTTTCGTTTTTTCGTTATGGGGTTTTGTGTGTAGGTGGGTGAAAAAATAAAATATTTAATCAATTTTGAATTCAAGCTCTCACGCAAAACAAAATGGGGAATAAGTCAAGGGGTATAAATACTTTCTGAAGGCACTGCAGTAGTTCAATACACAGGTTCCGTAGGCCTACCTGATACAGGCCAGAGTTCGATTTGATCAAATCAAATCTCATTTTATTTGTCACATGCTCTGAATACAACAGGTGTAGACCTTACTGTGAAACAATGCAGTTCAAGAAATAGAGTTAACCTCTTACACTTATGGTGGCGCTATTTCATTTTTGGAAGAAAAACGTTCCCGTTTTAAACAAGATATTTTGTCACAAAAAGATGCTCGACTATGCATATAATTGCTACTGTTCGAAAGAAAACACTCTGACGTGTCCAGAAATACAAATATCTTCTCTGTGCGTGCCCTTTAACGTGAGCTTCAGGCAAAACCAAGATGACTTGGCATCCAGGAAATGACAAGGATTTTTGAGGCTCTGTCTTTCATGATCTCCTGTGAACGCAAGAGGAATGAGTCTGCCCTTTCTGTCGTTTCCCCAAGGTGTCTGCAGCATTGTGACGTATTTGTAGGCAGACCGTTGGAAGATTGACCATAAGAGACCACATTTACCACGTGTCCGCCCGGTGTCCTGCGCCGAAATTGGTGCGCAAAAGTCACCTGCCAGTATTTTTCCATGGGGCACAGAGAGAGAAGCAAGCTTCCATGAACTGCATGTCAATGAAGAGATATGTGAAAAAACACCTTGAGGATTGATTCCAAACAGCGTTTGCCATGTTTCGGTCGATATTATGTAGTTAATCCGGAAAAAGTTTCACGTTGTAGGTGACTGCATTTTCGGTTCGTTTTGGTAGCCAGGCGCAATGTAGAAAACGGAACGATTTCTCCTACACACAGACGCTTTCAGGAAACACTGCGCATTTGGTATGTGGCTGGGAGTCTCCTCATTGAAAACATCAGAAGCTCTTCAAAGGTAAATGATTTTATTTATTTGGTTATCTGGCTTTTGTGAAAATGTTGCGTGCTACATGCTACACAAAATGCTATGCTAGCTTTGCATACTCTTACACAAATTAGTCAATTTCTATGGTTCAAAAGCATATTTTGAAAATCTGAGATGACAGTGTTGTTAAGAAAAGGCTAAGCTTGAGAGCAAACGCATTATTTTAATTTTATTTGCGATTTTCAGAAATCGTTAACGTTGCGTTATGCTAATGAGCCTGAGGCTTAGTCACAATCCCGGATCCGGGATGGGGAGTTTCAAGAGGTTAAGCAAATATTTACTAAATAAACTAAAGTAAACAAAATAAAGTAACACAAGAAAATTACATAAAAATAACAAAAATATATACAGGGGGTACCGGTACCGAGTCAATGTGTGGGGGTACAGGTTAATTGTTAACTGTGAAGTCCATGGAGAACAAGAGCACCTCCTCCCAGCTGCCCACTGCCCTGAGGCTCGGTAACACGGTCACCACCGATAATCCATGATTATCGAAAACTTCAACAAGCATCTCTCAACGGCTGGCCATGCCTTCCTCCTGGCTACTCCAACCTCGGCCAACAGCTCCGCCCCCCCCGCAGCTACTCGCCCAAGCCTTTCCAGGTTCTCCTTTACCCAAATCCAGATAGCAGATGTTCTGGAAGAGCTGCAAAACCTGGACCCGTACAAATCAGCTGGGCTTGACAATCTGGACAATCTGAACTATCCGCCGCCAGTGTCGCAACCCCTATTACCCGCCTGTTCAACCTCTCTTTCATATCGTCTGAGATCCCCAAGGATTGGAAAGCTGCCGCAGTCATCCCCCTCTTCAAAGGGGGAGACACCCTGGATCCAAACTGTTACAGACCTAAATCCATCCTGCCCTGCCTTTCTAAGATCTTCGAAAGCCAAGTCAACAAACAGGTCACTGACCGTCTCGAATTCCACCGTACCTTCTCCGCTGTGCAATCTGGTTTCCGAGCCGGTCACGGGTGCACCTCAGCCACGCTCAAGGTACTAAACGATATCATAACCGCCATTGATAAAAGACAGTACTGTGCAGCCGTCTTCATCGACCTTGCCAAGGCTTTCGACTCTGTCAATCACCATATTCTTATCGGCAGACTCAGTAGCTTCGGTTTTTCTGATGACTGCCTTGCCTAGTTTACCAACTACTTTGCAGACAGAGTTCAGTGTGTCAAATCGGAGGGCATGCTGTCCGGTCCTCTGGCAGTCTCTATGGGGGTGCCACAGGGTTCAATTCTCGGGCCGACTCTTTTCTCTGTATATATCAATGATGTTGCTCTTGCTGCGGGCGATTCCCTGATCCACCTCTACGCAGACGACACCATTCTGTATACTTCCGGCCCATCCTTGGACACTGTGCTATCTAACCTCCAAACGAGCTTCAATGCCATACAACACTCCTTCCGTGGCCTCCAACTGCTCTTAAACGCTAGTAAAACCAAATGCATGCTTTTCAACCGTTCGCTGCCTGCACCCGCACGCCCGACTAGCATCACCACCCTGGATGGTTCCGACCTAGAATATGTGGACATCTATAAGTACCTAGGTGTCTGGCTAGACTTTAAACTCTCCTTCCAGACTCATATCAAACATCTCCAATCTAAAATCAAATCTAGAGTCAGCTTTCTATTTCGCAACAAAGCCTCCTTCACTCACGCCGCCAAACTTACCCTAGTAAATCTGACTATCCTACCGATCCTCGACTTTGGCGATGTCA
Source organism: Oncorhynchus masou masou (assembly GCF_036934945.1). Lineage (NCBI taxonomy): Eukaryota > Metazoa > Chordata > Actinopteri > Salmoniformes > Salmonidae > Oncorhynchus > Oncorhynchus masou. The sequence continues at coordinate 72,102,823 of NC_088242.1, forward strand.
TCTACAAAATAGCTTCCAACACTCTACTCAGCAAACTGGATGCAGTTTATCACAGTGCCATCCGTTTTGTTACTAAAGCACCTTATACCACCCACCACTGCGACCTGTATGCTCTAGTCGGCTAGCCCTCGCTACATATTCGTCGCCAGACCCGCTGGCTCCAGGTCATCTACAAGTCCATGCTAGGTAAAGTTCCGCCTTATCTCAGTTCACTGGTCACGATGGCAACACCCACCCGTAGCACGCACTCCAGCAGGTGTATCTCACTGATCATCCCTAAAGCCAACACCTCATTTGGCCGCCTTTCGTTCCAGCTCTCTGCTGCCTGTGACTGGAACGAATTGCAAAAATCGCTGAAGTTGGAGACTTTTATCTCCCTCACCAACTTCAAACATCTGCTATCTGAGCAGCTAACCGACCGCTGCAGCTGTACATAGTCTATTGGTAAATAGCCCACCCAATTTACCTACCTCTTCCCCGTACTGTTTATATTTATTTACTTTTCTGCTCTTTTGCACACCAATATCTCTACCTGTACATGACCATCTGATCATTTATCACTCCAGTGTTAATCTGCAAAATTGTAATTATTCGCCTACCTCCTCATGCCTTTTGCACACAATGTATATAGACTCTCTTTTTTTCTACAGTGTTATTGACTTGTTAATTGTTTACTCCATGTGTAACTCTGTGTTGTTGTCTGTTCACACTGCTATGCTTTATCTTGGCCAGGTCGCAGTTGCAAATGAGAACTTGTTCTCAACTAGCCTACCTGGTTAAATAAAGGTGAAATAAATAAAATAAAATAAAATATTTAGCTAATTTGTTCATGTTGGTAGAGGTAAAGTGAAAATAAAAGAGAGCCTCACACTCTAGCAGCTCAGATGCAAAAATGTAATACCAACGTTTCGACAGCCAACCTGTCTTCATCAGGGTACATATCCTGATGAAGACAGCTTGGCTGTCGAAACGTTGGTATTACATTTTTGCATCTGCGCTCCTAGAGTGTGAGGCTCTCTTTTATTTTCAAGTTTCTACTCCGCTAGCCAGCACCTCGTCTTAATAGGTGTGCATTTCTTTTTCTTTTTAGAGGTAAAGTGACCATGCATAGATAATAAGCAGCGGGTAGCATCAGTGTAAAAACAAAGGAGGAGGGGTCAATGTAAATAGTCCGGGTAGCCATTTCATTAATTGTTCAGCAGTCTTAAGACTTGGTGTAAGAAGCTGTTAAGAAGCCTTTTGGAACTAGACTTGGCTCTCCGGCACAGCTTGCCATGCGGTAGCAGAGAGAACAGTCAATGAATTGGATAACTGTAGTCTTTGACAATTTTTTGGGCCTTCCTGACAGCCTAGTAAATAGATCCTGGATGGCAGGAAGCTTTGCCCCAGTAATGTACAAGGCTGTACGCACTACCCTATGTAGCACCTTACGGTCAGATGCCGAGCAGTTGCCATACAGGGCGGGCATGCAACCGGTCAGGATGCTCTCGATGGTGCAGCTGTAGAACTTTTTGAGGATCTGGGGATCTATGCCAAATCTTTTCAGTCTCATGAGAGGGAAAATGTGTTGTCGTGTCCTCTTCGCAACTGTCTTGGTGTGTTTAGACCATGATACTTCATTGGTGATGTGGACACCAAGGAACTTGAAATTCTCGACCCGCTCCACTTCAGCCCAGTCGATCTTAATGGTGGCCTGTTTGAACCTCCTTTTCCTATAGTCCACAGCTCCTTTGTCTTGCTCACATTGAAAGGAGATGTTGTTGTCCTGGCACCACACTGCCAGGTCTCTCACCTCCTCCATATAGGCTGTCTCATTGTTGTCGATGATCAGGCCTACCACAGTTGTGTCGTCAGCAAACTTAATGATTGTGTTGGAGTCATGCTTGGCCACGCAGTCGTGGGTGAACAGGGAGTACAGGAGGGGACAAAGCACGCACCCTGAGGGGCCCCAGTGTTGAGGATCAGCGTGGCAGATGTGTTGTTTCCTACTCTTACAACCTGGGGGCAGCCCATCAGGAAGTTCAGGATCCAGTTGCAGAGGAAGGTGTTTAGTCCCGGGGTCCTTAGCTTAGTGATAAACTTTGTGGGTACAATGGTGTTGAACGCTGAGCTGTAGTCAATTTACAGCATTCTCACATAGGTCACCGGCAACTTGTTTTAGCTGAAAAACGTATAGCTTTTTAATTGCTTTTGTTTAGGTGGTGTCAGAGGTGTAACTGCATTAGAGCTATCAAATCCATGAGCGGCTGTCACTAAAACCATCCCTATATCAAACCCGCATTAGAAGTTCAGAGCAAGAAAGTGTAGGCAATATAGAAATAATGACACTCAAATTTAAAATAAATAAGCTCAATAATTTTGATTTATATCAGCCTATTCGAGGTGTAGATTACCTCACACATTCGAGTGTTCGAACTTGTAATGCGGCTGAATGATATTTCTACTAACATGACTTGGTGCATCCAATTGTGGATTTGACCTCCGACACCCCTAAACAAAAACAATGAAAAGCTACGTGTTTGTTTTGCTAATGCAGGTTACCACTGATGTGGTGAATCAGTGATTCAATCCTGGCCTCAGTCCCAATCATGTTTCTTTTCAAAGTTTCAGGAATGTTGAAGTTCGTTTCTGAAAACCAAATGTTTGGGAATCAGTAGGTTTGCCTTTCTTCCACCTATAGTCAATTAATAATGAATTGACTGTTTGTGGAAGAAAGTGGCAAACCATGCCAACAGAACAATCTGTCCACAGGCCTTATTGAAGTTGCAATAAGGCCTGCGTCCAGTAGATGGGGTCCTTTTCCCTGTGTGTGAAATTCATGTACACTGGCCCTAACCAATGATTATCTTCATCATGTACCCTAACCCTACAATCCATGTACACTGACATAACCCTATAATCCATGTTCACTACTTCTAGGGCTCCGAGTGATGAATGAGTCAAGTAGAGAAGTAGGTAGTGGAACAGGCTTATACCATCAGGATCTAAGTGAGGATCTTAACTGAGTGGGTGTGTGAAGGAGTGTAGCGGCACTCTCAGTGTATTCATTTCTCAAAAACTCTTGCCTAGGAGAGCTTGGAGGTCATTCAGAAATAGGTGTGTGGTTCTAGAGTTCTTCTACAAGTAGTTATAAAACAAACTTTGAGGCTTGTATGTATTGATTAAGAAAACATTCAGAGTGCTTAGGAGAAAGTGCATTACTGAATGTAATTACAATATAAAATCTAAAGGGGGCAATATTGGGTAACACTTATTTTTAAAGGGTCCTTATTACCTGTTAAATAAATGTGTAATTACACGGTAATGAGTATTGTAGTGAATCGTAATAACTCATATTTACATTGTTATATCAACATGTAAATGTTTGTAATTGCATTCTGTAATTACAGAGGTGTAACAACAAATGCTTGCTACCATGCTTGTTACAAATGGTCAAGTTTCCATTAAAATCACCAATTTAGTGTTTAGTTTCTTCTCAGTTGCATCTGATTAAGTAATAACTGTCACAAGGTTGTAATCTTTTGTGGACAGATGCACTGGGTGTCCGAGATTACACAGAATGGAGGCTCAATATGCTCTAATTACCTACCTGTGAATGTGCACACTTCAAAATCTCCACTCGATGTTGTTGCTAGCATCTGGGTTATCTTGGTTGAGTTTACAAAAACAGATATAGGTCAACCTCACTTACTGGGGTCTACCATGTCATCCTAGATTATAATAGAACAATTACTTATAATTAATGTGTATGTTGCCCATTATGACAACCTGAACATCCTTGCCCTACAAGTGAGAGGATAAATACACATGTACACCACAAAGTAGATGTAATATATGCAAATGTACATTGTAATTACTAAGTGTTACACAGGATTTAGAGAGTTAAAATTATGTGTATCTGGAGGGGTACTTCCTTGTAATTATTGTGTATCTACAAAGTAAGCTACCCATTCTGACAATCTAATAGTTCACTTCTGAAAGCGCCATCCAAGTGTGAAAATAAACACACTAATATACCACCGAATGCCCGCCATGCAGCTTTGTGGACAACGACTCCCATTGTTGGGGCGGAGAGACATGTATCTTGTTAGTATATCAATATTCTTGGCTAGCAAACGTTAGCTAACTACCTATGCTAAATCATACACCAGAATGAATGTATCCAAAAAAACTAAACAAATTGCATGGAAAACTTACTTTCTCTCTCCTGTGTTGATGTTTTTGATCTACTACACTTTGTTTCTTTTGCAGCAATCTTTCATGTCTGGATTTTGCACACTGACCTTTTCGACCCCATTCTTTGCACACTGTTGCATGACCTCATTGTCACCACATGTGGATAGGTACGATGTCATCGTTATTTCGAGCATGTTGCACAGATTGGCAGATCTTGACATGATGCCTTAATTCTTGGGATAAATAAATTATTGCACCAATGCATCCTACACAAGTGTGAGAGTGTTCCTCAACAGTGAAACCCTTGCAAGGTTGCATGATGGAATAACAGTTGGTCTTATGACCATTTTAAGTGCATCTATAGTATTATTCTACCAAGCTTAAATAGGCTGACAATCTGACAAGCACGAATGACTCTCACAATTTTAACCATAACTTTTTATTAACGTGTCTAAACATGTTTATTTGAGTGTTTGTCACGCCTTGGTCTTAGTATTTTGTATTTTAGTTAATTAGTTGGTCAGGCCAGGGTGTGACATGGGTTTGTTGTATTTAGTGGGTTTTTTTAGTTATTGGGATTGTAGCTGATTAGGGGTGTGTGTTTCATAGGTTTGGCTGCCTGAGGCGGTTCTCAATCAGAGTCAGGTGATTCTCGTTGTCTCTGATTGGGAACCGTATTTAGGTAGCCTGGGTTTCGCTTTGTATTTCGTGGGTGATTGTTCCTGTCTCTGTGTTAGTTTCACCAGTCAGGCTGTAATAGGTTTCACATTCCGTTTTGTTGTTTTGTATTTATTCGTTATTTCATGTATAGCTTCGTTATTTGTTTTCACTATTAAACATGAGTAACAAACACGCTGCATTTCGGTCTGACTCTCTTTCGACAAACGAAGAACGTCGTTACAGAATCACCCACCACACACGGACCGAGCAGCGTGTCAACAGGCAGGAGCAGACCAAAGAGGAGCAGCCCAAAGAGGAGCCGCGTATTAAGGATTTCTGGACATGAGAGGAAATCCTTGACGGGAGAGGACCCTGGGCTAAACCAGGGGAGTGTAGCCGCCCAAAGGTGCAGCAGGCGAAGAGGAAACAGGAGCTGGAAGGAAAAGGACCCTGGGCTCAGCCTGGTGAATATCGCCGCCCTAAGGAGGAACTAGAAGCGGCTGAAGCGGAGAGGCGCTGGTATGAGGAGGCAGCACGGCGACGTGGATGGAAACAGGAGCGAAGCCCCAAAACTTTCTTGGGGAGGGGGCTCAGAGGGGGAGTGGCTGAGTCAGGAGAGAGACCTGAGCCAACTCTCCCTGTTTATCGTGAAGAGCCAAGGAGGAGACCAGAATCGGTGTTGGAGGTGAGCGAAGCAGAGACTGTGAAGGAGTTAATGGGGAAATTGGAGGAGAAATTAATGAGGGAGTTGCTAGTTTGGTGCTTTAGGTACAATATTCGTCCGACGGAGCGTGTCGGGGATTTAATGGCACCTGGGTCAGCGCTCCATACTAGTCCTGAGGTGCAAAGTTAGTCGGCTGGTGAAAAATGTGCCAGCCTCACGCACTAAGCCTCCTGTGTACCTACCTAGCCTTGCACGTCCTGTGCCAGTCCTGCTCTCAGGCTCTCCAGTACACCTTCACGGTCCAGTCCACCCTGTGCCACCTTCACACGCTAGTCCTACGATGTTAGCTCCCCGCACCAGGCTTCCTGTGCCTGTCCTCTATCCAGTACCACCTCCACACCCCAGCCCTCCGGTAGCAGTTCCCCGCACTAGGCTTCCTGTGCGTGTCCTCGGCCAAATACCACCAGTGCCAGCACCACGCCAGGCCTGCAGTGCGCCTCGCCTGTTCAGCGCAGCCAGCGCTTTCTCCCTCTCCTGCGCTGTCGGAGTCTCCCGCCTGTTCAGCGGTTCTAGAGCCTTCCTCCTCTACAGCGCTGCCGGAGCCTCCTGCCTGTATGGAGCAGCCAGAGCTGTCAGTCTGCATAGAGCAGCCAGAGCTGCCAGTCTGCATGGGGCAGCCAGAGCTGTCAGTCTGCTTAGAGCAGCCAGAGCTGTCAGTCTACATGGAGCAGCTAGAGATGCCAGTTTGCATGGAGCAGCCAGAGCTGTCAGTCTGCATAGAGCAGCCAGAGCTGCCAGTCTGCATGGGGCAGCCAGAGCTGTCAGTCTGCATGGAGCAGCTAGAGCTGCCAGTCTACATGGAGCATCCAGTGTTGCCAGCCTGCATGGAGCAGCTAGAGCTGCCAGTCTGCATGGGGCAGCCAGAGCTGTCAGTCTGCTTGGAGCAGCCAGAGTTGCCAGTCTGCATGGAGTTGCCAGTCTGCATGGAGTTGCCAGTCTGCATGGAGCTGCCAGTCTGCAAGGAGCTGCCAGTCTGCATGGAGCAGCTAAAGCAGCCAGTCTGTAAGGAGCTGCCAGTCTACATGGAGCAGCTAGAGCTGCCAGTCTGCAAGGAGCTGCCAGTCTGCATGGAGCAGCCAGAGATGCCAGTCTGCATGGAGCAGCCAGAGCCGTCAGTCTGCCAGGATCTGCCAGTCAGCCAGACTCTTCCAGATCTGCCAGTCAGCCAGACTCTTCCATATCTGCCAGTCAGCCAGACTCTTCCAGATCTGCCAGTCAGCCAGACTCTTCCAGATCTGCCAGTCAGCCAGACTCTTCCAGATCTACCAGTCAGCCAGACGCTTCCAGATCTGCCAGTCAACCAGACTCTTCCAGATCCGCCAGTCAGCCAGGATCTGCCAGATCTGCTAGTCAGCCAGGATCCGCCAGTCGGCCAGGATCTGCCAGTCAGCCAGGATCTGCCAGTCAGCCAGGATCTGCCAGTCAGCCAGGATCTGCCAGATCTGATAGTCAGCCAGGATCCGCCAGTCAACCAGGATCTGCCGGATTCAACTGCCTGGCTGGGCTTCATCTCGGTACTGCGCTTCTTCTCGGTACTGGGCTTCTTCTCAGTACTGGGCTTCTTCTCAGTGCTGGGCTGCCCCTCAGTCCCGAGCTGCCCCTCAGTCCCGAGCTGCCCCTCAGTCCCGAGCTGCCCCTCAGTCACGAGCTGCTCCTCTGTTATGTAGGTTTCTGGGTGAGGACTATTCGGCCATGGTCGGCGGCGAGGGTGGATCATCCCAGGAAGCGAAGGGGAGGAACAATGACATTTATGAAGTGGGGTCCACGTCCGGAGCCGGAACCGCCACCATGGACAGACGCCCACCCGGACCCTCCCTATGGTTTTGAGGTGCGTTCGGGAGTCCGCACCTTAGGGGGGTTCTGTCACGCCTTGGTCTTAGTATTTTGTGTTTTAGTTAATTAGTTGGTCAGGCCAGGGTGTGACATGGGTTTATTGTTTGTTATATTTAGTGGGGTTTTTTAGTTATTGGGATTGTAGCTGATTAGGGGTGTGTGTTTCATAGGTTTGGCTGCCTGAGGCGGTTCTCAATCAGAGTCAGGTGATTCTCGTTGTCTCTGATTGGGAACCGTATTTAGGTAGCCTGGGTTTCGCTTTGTATTTCGTGGGTGATTGTTCCTGTCTCTGTGTTAGTTTCACCAGTCAGGCTGTAATAGGTTTCACGTTCCGTTTTGTTGTTTGTATTTATTCGTTATTTCATGTATAGCTTCGTTATTTGTTTTCACTATTAAACATGAGTAACAAACACGCTGCATTTCGGTCCGACTCTCTTTCGACAAACAAAGAACGCCGTTACAGTGTTAATCAAAATGTATTTTATATTTGAGATTATTCAAAGTAGCCACCCTTTGCCTTGATGTTAAGGGAATTTTTATCTATAATGACTAATTATGTATACATTTCAATCAGGATGTACTAATCAGAATACTATTATGTTACTGTATATGTATGAATTTTCTTTCTTAATCCTAGTACTGAATATAATGTGTGTAAATATAATCAAGGATTAGAACAATGACTGTCTGTTCCTTGGTAGAAATGAATGAACTAAATCTTCAGACTGGCTAGAATGCTTATCTACACCGGAAGACATTGGCTCAGCCATAAATTATATTACATTGGTAGGGAGACGATGTGGGAAGGCTTGAGATACTGCCTTTGTACCAGGGTGGGAGAAGAGACAGGTTGGTACTGGAACTAATGACGTCATTTTCAGTTTATAACCTGTGGTAAACTGTATCGTGTTCAGTACTCTCGTGAATAAACTCTGCTGATTGACTTTAAGACTGGGCTCTGTCCATTTTTATAGAATAAGGGTCTTACAAATCCTTATGAATTGACAGAGTGTTTAATTTTAATTGGGCATTAAAACATAGAGCAATTTAATTCCTTTAACACTTGATGACAGCTTTTCACACTCTTGGCATTCTGTCAACCAGCTTCACCTGGAATGCTTTTCCAACAGTCTTGAAGGAGTATGCTAAACTTTTGACTGGTACTGTATGTTTATTAATAATGTAACTCGTAATGATCAGAAGTTTGTGGATAGATTACATTTTCCTCTTGTCCCATGTCGGCCACTTGATTATGTTTGCCTGTCTCTTAAAATGGTGTAGAATAGACTGCAGTGGAATTACTGTTAACATTGTAAGACTTGTTAACAAGGTAATACTAACACTTCAGAACTGTATTATATTATCTAAAGTATTATCTTAAATAAGTGGCTTTCTTGTCTATTATTGTTGGATGGCAAAAGGGGATTTAAGGTAGAATACAGAAAATCACTCATTTGAGAAAGTAAAAACAGGGATGCATAGATGACACATTTGGAAAAAATCTCCATAGTAGCTAGATGACGCAGAAGTCAGCTATCTCACAGAAGATGTCAGATGTATGATGGTTAACTAGTCTTATCATGGAATTAAGCCACTGCTTTTAAGGAAGACATTTTGTGACTACATAAAACATTAAAACAAAGTAAACTGCAAATAAAAAAAAGTTTACATACATTCTATTCTATTACGTTCCAATTACTTGAGGGTCCATTTTAATGTGAGAATTATATTATACATTAATACATTAATACTGTATTTCTATAGACATAACATGTCCAGAATAATTACATTTACTCTGTCTTTGTTGTATCACTCAAGGAGAATTCGTGAAAGACAATTAGCTAATTCTTAATATCCATTTGAAATGTATGTTTAAACTTAAAGCAGTTAATTTGAGCCGTAATGTGCTCTTCTTAACCTTTTACTGCAGTGGGATAAATCATTTCAAGAGCGGGCAGATGGCCATGGTTTCATTGCCAGGAATTTATGTCTATGGATGTCAAATAACAACCTCTTAGAGAACATTGCAGATTCATATAATTATGTTTTTACAGAATTATAGGTGGATTACAAAGAAATTCCATTTTTTTCCAGAGAGATGAGGATAAGATTTTAGTGTTGCTACACTTTTTTTAATAATGAAGCAGAATATGTTAATGTTAGTTTAATAAAAAAAGTTATTTTTTTAATGAGAGTCACAACTTGTCACGTTCTGACCTTAGTTCCTTTGTTTTGTCTTTTGTTTTAGTATGGTCAGGGCGTGAGTTGGGTGGGTTGTCTATGTTAGTTTGTCTATGATTTTCTATTTCTGTGTTTGGCCTGGTATGGTTCTCAATCAGAGGAAGTTGTCAATCGTTGTCCCTGATTGAGAATCATATTTAGGTAGCCTGTTTTGTGTTTTGTGGGTGGTTGTTTTCAGTCTTTGTGTGTTTGCACCGGACAGAACTGTTTCGATTGTTTCTTTGTTATTCAGTGTTCAGTTTTGATTATTATTAAAAATCATGAACACTTACCACGCTGCACCTTGGTCCTCACCTCCTTCAACCGACGACAGCCGTTACACAACTGTCTCATCTTGCTGTGCAATTACAGATGCCTCCCAAAGGAAGTCTGTCTGGCATAGTCATATTTCATTTGATTCTTTCTTATTTGTCCACCAATTTCTTAAAGGAGTTTTGAAACCATTTACGGCTGTCTGAATATGAACATTATGATGATCTATTGTGGGATCAGAGTAAAATATTGAAATTGAGGTGAAATGTTTGTAACGGCTTTCGTCTGGTGGAAGAGAGTCGGACCAAAACGCAGCGTGGTATTTTTGAGACTTGTTTAATGACGATGAAAAAACAAACAATACAAAAACAACAAACGGAACGTGAAACCTATACAGCCTATCTGGTGACAACAAACACAGAGACAGGAACAATCACCCACGAAATACTCAAAGAATAT